>NC_090269.1:259465461-260065461 GCF_040414725.1 Anabrus simplex
TTCGCCAACGCCGTGTCCCATTTATCGTTCGCTACGTGCGCAGCACAGCGGCGCATTTCACATCATGAGCATACCTCAGTGACGTCAGTCTACCCTGCAATTGGCATAAAGTTCTGACCACTCCTTCTTGGTGTTGCATTTGCTCTCTCAGTCAGTGTATATAGATGTAGGGTTTTTTTATTTTATTTTTTTGGTTAATATTTTTACAGGTGCGCGGCTGTGAGCTTGCATCCGGGAGATAGTAGGTTCGAATCCCACTATTGGCAGCCCTGAAAATGGTTTTCCGTGGTTTCCCATTTTCACACCAGGCAAATGCCGGGGCTGTACCTTAATTAAGGCCACGGCCGCTTCCTTCCAACTCCTAGGCCTTTCCTATCCCATCGTCGCCATAAGACCTATCTGTGTCGGTGCGACGTAAAGCCCATAGCAAAAAAAATTAAAAAAAAAATTTTTACTTGTGAGTGTAGTAGTGTTAGGTCAAATACGAGGTAAGTTATCTAGGCACATGGCCTCCTTGTAAGTACATTTTATGAATTATTTCTGTTAATATTATTTTTTTGGTGTGTATTATTTATATTCTATTTCGTGTTTTAATTTGGATGTGAATGGTATCTCAGTGTGGTGGTATGGAGTTCGTGGTTCAAGTGTGTATCGTATGTAACAGAAGCCTATTGTCATGCTTAGATAAATGTTCTCAAGTATCCCAGCATTTGTCTGGAAATAAGCATACTGCGGCTTCTTTGCGTGTGCGTTCACGATAATTACTAATAGCTGAACCAGCTACTTCAAATGCAGGCCCATCTAAATATCCCCAGCATTATTTAGATGTGTGCAGAGCATTTGTTTGCGCTGACATTCCTCTTGACAAAATAAATAATCCAGGACTGAGAAATTTCCTAACAAAGTACATTCATTTTGAGCTTCCAGACGAATCCACATTAAGGAAAAACTATCTCCCTAAATGTTATGAAAAAACTTTATAGAAAATTCGGGCAGTATATGATAGCGAAAAACTGTGGGTGAGCATTGACGAAACCATTGATTCAAGTGGCAGAAAAGTAGGAAATGTTGTAGTTGGTGTGTTTAAGAACAACAAAACTGATTGTGAACTTTCTTATTTGCTAGGTTATAAAGAAATGCTTGCTGCAAACCATGTCACTGTAGCTAGGTTATTCAATGAAGCCATGCACTTACTTTGGCCAAAAGGTATAAAATACAACCTTGTATTGCTTATACTTACTGATAGCGCAGCTTACATGAAAAAGGCAGCCGAAGGCCTTTCTGTGAGCTTTCTGAAAATGATACATGTAAGTTGCGTTGTTCATGCTCTACACAGGTTATGTGAAACTGTGCGGGCTCAGTATTCTCAAGTGGATAAATTAGTGTCTAATGGCAAAAAAGTCTTCATAAAAACACCCTCAAGAATCGATCTGTTTGAAGAGAAAAACCCGGATCTTGCGCTTCCTCCTCTGCCTATTGTTACGCGGTAGGGTACCTGGCTTAGCTCTGTGATATACTACACAGAAAATTTTGAAAGTTTTGCATCCATTCTCGTGTCCTCTGTGAATGCACTAGATAAAAACGATGCATCGTCAATTGAGATTCTTCATAAGATACTGGAAGGCAGCTCTTTGAAAAATGATTTGGTGTTTATATCTGCCAATCTAAGCTTCTTGTGTAAAACTATAGACATACTTGAAAAATCCACTAACCTGTTGTCTGAGTGAAGGAAGTGCATGCTGTTGAAAATGAATTAGATTCACTCCCGGCTTCGCAGGTACAGGGACTATTAAAGGTCAAATATCAAAATTTGTTCAGGAAAACAGAGGATTTCAAACAATGTGCCAAATTTCTAATGTATTAGAGGGTGCTCATATTGGCAAAATTGATGGCGTTAGTATTGGTGACATTCCTCTCTTTAACTATGCATGTCTGACTTCCTGTGATGTGGAACGATCGTTTTCGCAGTATAAGGCGTTCTTTAGAGATAATCGGCATACATTTGTGATGGACAATTTGGAGATGACCTTTGTTGTTCACTGCAATTCTGAGACTACTTACTTCTAGCAACAAATATTCCAGCGTGTGATGGGTGAGTACGAACTGGTACCATTTTTTAAAGGTGATAGGTTGCTTCTGCCATATTTAAACAAAACATTACCTTTAAAAAATTAACTATTCATAATATCTACTCTGGCATATCAAAAATTAATTTACCATACTGCACGTTTCCATACACAGACACCAATTTGCCTTAAGGCGCATATTTAGTAGCACCATATTCTAATACAAAATGTTATACTTATTTACTTCTTGAGCGCAAGTAGTTATGTGATATTTAAAGGAAAATAATTTTAATTTGTTATCATGTATCTTACAGTTTTAAGCACATAAAAAATAAATATTTTTAATATTTTTAGCACACAAAAATCTGCTCCCTACTAATTACAGTATTATAATGCACTAATCTAATAATATGTCTGTTTATTCTAACGTGTATTCATACTAATTTCCCTATCTATCTATACCCACTGATATGTCCCTTATTTGTTCCTTTCCATTGCTTAAACTAACCCATTGGGTACCTTTTCTCCTTCAGTATTTGTCCTGTGTTTGAAGTCTCTAAACACCTACAGTATATTTTTATATTACCTTTTCTTTGTTTGTTTGTCCTACTTTCTCTTTATCTTATACTGTGTTACATAAAACTGATGATGTGTCCCCATGGCCCTCAGTGAGTGTTAACTTCACTCTTCTTAATGAACTGGGAAGCAGAACAGAGCTTGTTGGGAACTGAGAAGAAACAGATGTAGAAAGACTGAGATTGATGAGGAAAGAAGATGTGGTGGTAGTTCTTGTCCTTTTTGTGTTTTCATGTTTGTCTTTTATATCTCTTGCACCCTTTTCTGATCCTGACCTGTCATTATGTTCATTCTATTATGTTTTCCTATTCATATTTCTATCTTTATACAACTTAGTCTGATAATACGGCTTTACAATAATACTTACGGTGCTGAAAGATAGCGCTGATTGCAAACAAGAAGATGATAGATGCAATGCAATAAAGAAATAGATGAAGGAATAGAACTACTGCACTGCTCTCCAAAATTGGGTTGGAACCCTCTAGGATAGTAATCTTGAGCAATGTCACTATTATTATTATAGAGATGATAGGAGGTATCAAAGCATTTATAAACCATCCAAACCACATTACTCCTGTCCTGAGACCCATCAACTTCATCAGTTCCTGTAAAAGAAGAACATTATATTATCTTTACTAATAAATGGAAGTGGAAGTAAAGCAAACTATGAAGTTAGGTATAAAAATGAAACAGACCTGAAATAATGATGTACTTCTAGGCGTATTTTCTCTTAAAATAATAATCACTATCACCAATATCCTAGAAACTTACCAGAGAACCTGATAACCCCAAGATCCCTAGAAAAATACAAAGTTTCCCAAATTCACATGGGAATCAAGTTTGGGGTATTCAAAATTGGTGCATTGAATCCATGTACTTATGAAAGAAATATATGAATTGTCACTTTAAGTATCACAAATGATATGATGTATATGCATATTTTACTGAATGTATTTTGTCTTTTTTCATTTCCTAGCAAGCCATAGTTAAGCACCAAAACTTTGAGGCTAATAGAGGAAAGGAAACAGCTAAAAAGAAACAATTATAAAACTGATGAATATTTACAAATGCACGCATCACTATCTCAGAAGAATAAAAAGCAGTGCGAACTTGATAAGACAAACCAGATTCACGAAATCTGTGAAGAGATTAAACTGCATAAGCAGCACTGTCAACCCCGTGATCTCTTTATGAAGGTAAAGAAAATTACCCGCGACTTCAAGCCCTGTTCATGGGTTGTGGAAGTTGGTTGAAAAGGCACATGAATTCAACATTCCTCTGTTTCTGTGCTTCACTGACTACCAAAAGGCCTTTGATTATGTTTTGTGGCCCAAGTTGTGGTGTGTTCTAGAGAAAATGGGAATTCTATGTCATTGGAGAGAAACAACTGGTCATTGAAAGATGGAAAAGATATTGTCAAAATCTATATGCAGATGTGACTACCAGAAATGTTTGCAATAAGTACATCCTTAATCAATCTAACTCAGAACCAGACCCTTCAATACTGAGGAGAGAAGTAGAAGATGCAATTAAACACCTGAAGAATCATAAAGCATCAGGAAGTGATGGCATCACTGGGGAAATTATTAAGGAAATGGGAGAAGAAGGAGTACATTTAATGCACTTCATCTGTAACAAGATGTGGGACAGTCGTGTATGGCCACAAGACTGGCTCATTTCCATCTTCATTCCACTTCACAAAAAAGGGATCAACAAGGAAAAACAGGAATTATTGAACCATCTCACTAATATCACACGCAAGTAAAATATTACTGCATATCATAAATGAATGTTTGAAGCCTTACATTAGATATCAGCTACCATCAGAACAGGCTGGCTTTGTCAAGGGAAGAGGAACTAGAAAACAGATTCTGAATATTCGTCAGTTGGTTGAAAAGGAATATGAATTCAACATTCCTCTGTATCTGTGCTTCGTTGACTACCAAAAGGCCTTTGATTGTGTTTTGTGGCCGAAGTTATGGTGTGTTCTAAAGGAAATGGGAATTCCATCTCATCTCATTTCACTTACAAAAGGCTTATATGATAACAACTTTGCCAAAGTCATAGTTGATGGTGATCTATCATCAAGTTTCAAAGTCTCCAAAGGTGTGAGACAAGGATGCATTTTATCACCTCAACTGTTTAACGCCCATGGTGAATACAGGATGAACCGAAATTCGCGCACTTGGGCATTGCAGCACGACTCCTCACATGCCAGCAATAAACAAATGTCTCTCACAAAAGTTCGTTCTGCGAGTATATCCGGCATGAAAAGGACGTAAAGAGTGGCAATCTCGTGTAACCATATGTAGGGTAACTACCTCTGTCAGCACATATTAGTCATGCTGTACAGTTGGTGCAGTAGATAGAGCTTTGGGTTAGCATGCAGGAGGTCAAGGGGTCGATCCTGGTTTGAGGAGTATGTTTTTTATTTTGTAAATGTAATGGGAAGACGCCGACGATGTGGGACGACTCCAACGCTGCAAGACATTCAAACTATTCGTCTGTAAAAGGTGATATAATTTCTATGCATTTTTTTAATAAACTGCAAGTTCCACTTTAAATATGAACTCATTTCACTACCCTTCTATCGTACGAAGTGTGTTCAAAAAAAGACCGAACTTTGTAAATTGCACGCAAACCGCAACATTGAGCGAGTTGTGACTGTGGCGGCGCCTAGCGGCAACTTCTGACAACAGACCGCTGCTTTTCGCATTCCATTGCCTGCATTATCAGTTGAGTTAGAGTGATTGAAGTGATTGCGTGTGTCACATGTTCGTCGAATTCTATAATGAAACAGCTTGAGGAACAACGCGTGTGCGTGAAGTTCTGCTTCAAAGTTGGAAAAACGTTTGTGGAAACATTTGAAATGTTGAAGCTAGCATACGGGGAGGAATGCATGAGTCATACACAATGCTATGAGTGGTTTAAATGTTTCAAAGATGGTAGAACGTCTGTCACTGAAGACCCTAGGCCTGGGCGACCTTCCACATCAACAGACGACCGCCATGTCGAGAGAGTTCGTGAAGTGATTCGTGGAAATCGTCGTTTGACAGTCCGAGAGGTTGCTGATCAGGTGTGCATCAGCGTAGGATCATGTCATGCAATTTTAACCGAAAAACTTCAGTGCTAAATTTGTCCCTCGTTTGCTGACTGACGATCAAAAAGAGAACCGAGTCAGCATCAGTCAGGAAATGCTTGCTAATGCAGATGCTGATGACAACTTCCTGAAGAACATCATCACTGGAGATGAGACGTGGGTGTACGGTTACGATGTCGAAACCAAAAGGCAATCATCACAGTGGGTGGGGAAAGGTTCTCCTCGACCGAAAAAAGCACGAATGAGTCGTTCAAACATCAAGGTGATGCTGATTGTGTTTTTTGATTGGAAAGGCATTGTACATCACGAGTTTGTACCCCGAGGCCAGACAGTGAACAAAGAACTGTACCAGAATGTTTTAACGCATTTGAGAGATGCTGTGCGCAGGAAGAGGCCTGAACTGTGGGAAAACAAATCCTGGATGTTGCACCATGACAATGCGCCAGCACATGCCTCTCTCTCGGTCCGCAGTTATCTGGCAAAACACCAAATTCCTGTTGTGCCCCATCCGCCCTATTCTCCCGACTTGGCTCCAGCAGACTTTTTCTTATTCCCCAAATTGAAAACCACCTTGAAAGGACATCGTTTCCAAGACATTGAAGAGATCAAGGAGAATGCGACGAGGCAACTTCGCGCCATCAAAGAAAGTGCATTCCAGGAAGCATTCCAAAAGTGGAAGAAACGTTGGCAACACGCTGTTGATAGTGCAGGGGACTATTTTGAAGGGGACAGTCTGTGAAATGATGTAAGCTACATAATAAAGTTTTTCTAGCCACAGTTCGGTCTTTTTTTGAACACACCTCGTACTTTCTAAAGCATGAACCATACACACCTTGGCGTTATGCATGCTCTCCACAAAGTTGAAGTATGGACGTTCCTGTTTCAGAGAGAAGGTAGTGAATAGTAAAGTGGCACCCATGACGTTGGGGCCTGATTAAAGAGAGTACAAAGTGACAATAATTAACTTTGATGAAAACAGTGATATCATTACTTTCATGTTCAGATAGAAGTGAATACTTTAACTTCAGTTCAGTGAATACTTTAAATTTTACCAAGTTCAATTCAATGACTTTGATAAAATCTTGAACTCATGGCACAGAACTCAGACTAATTTTTATGGCACAAATGATGATTATTTTTTCATTGTACTTAAACATTTCAGGCACAATATTTGATTTATGCACAGTCTCATATAAGTATTTAATATTTGTGTTAGTGAACTATTGAACTTTACCATTGGACAATAATGGTGATTTTACGTATGAACTGAGTCATTGTATTTTCTGCATTTTGTGAAAATATCGACATTAATATGGAAAATATACTAGCTGCTATTGAGGCTTTAAAAGTCAGTCTAAATGACAGGATCACAGAAAGTAACACTAATTTAAGGCGTAAGATTGCTGAATCTAATGCTGCATTAGGAAAGTGTATTGATGCCACTAACACTGGCATAAACCAACTTTGCGTTAACCTAGAAAGTCGTATTGATGCCACTAATAATACTTAAGGATCTCAACTTAGAGAATCTAACGCTACCTTAGGTGCTAACATGACTCAACTTAGAGAATCTAACACCACCTTGGAAAGTCATATTAATGCCAATATGACTCAACTTAGAGAAGCTAATGAGGCCACTAATGCTAGTATAGGTCAGCTTAGGGAGGCTAATGAAGTAACTAATCGCAACATCACTCAGCTTAGGGAGGCTAATGAAGTAACTAATCGCAGTATCACTCAGTTGAGGGAGGCAAATGAGGCTAACATTGTAAAATTAACCGAGTCTGTTGATCAAACTTTTGCAGAAGTTAATGATAATTTGGAACGTAGACTCAATAGTGCAGGTGCCGAAATTGAGAAACGATTTAAAGAGTCTAACAAAAGAATGGATTCTATGTTTACGGAATTAAATGAAAAATTAACATGTGTCTTAGAAACCATTAAACAAGATATCAAATCACAAGTAGCGGAGGACTTTAAAATTGCTTTCCTTTCTTCTCAGGAAGTCCTTAAAGAAGTAGAAAACTTGAAGGGAGAATTTCAAGAGTCCCCATTATTACTTGCGCAAACCAACATGGCCTCTATTCAAGACAAACGTCATGATCTGTTAAAAATAATTTTGTGAAGTTGGGAAACGAAATTACTCTTCTGAAAACTCAGCAAGAGGAGGCCGATAAACGTGTCAAGACCAGGCGCGGTTCTGCCTTTAGGTCACATGGTCACGTACCCCTCCACCAATTAAACCTATTATAAAAAATCAGAACAACATTATGCACGATTACTGTCACGACCACCTTCAGTGAGTTCAAGAGGCTATGATTCACCATGGTTGTTCTTGTTCTAGCAGCCCTGGACTAAACTAGGCAACATAGTAAAGGTCTAACCCTGGATGGGACCGACTCGTTCTTATACCTGAACATCATCCCCTCGTTCTGCGAGCTGTGAGGGGTGAAGGGGGTAATGGCAAATTCCATTGACCCGGTAACAGTATTTCTACAACGTGACACTTCAGCGCTAGTTCGTATTTTGAACTTACTTCTCCTACAGCCTACTAGATAGCACCCAGCTACACTTTCTTATCGGCATATGTATTATTAACGCGCGCAAAGGTAGTGTTTGTAGCATATCTGTGCTTACCTTGTACGTCTGTTAGATTAATCGTGTCCATCGGTGTCGATGTTCATTGTAAGTCTGAAAAGAGTGTGAAGATTAGTGTGATGTATCTGAGTGTATTCCTGTGTGAGCATAAGTGTTTTTAAAATTAATCAAGTGAGCTACTTACAAACAAAATCACTTAATTACAAAAACAGATTATTAGCTAAAGAAATGAGCCGACCGAGACCAGAGCTTAGCATAAATCGTTCAAAGATAAAAATAGAACCTACAATCACAGTTTCATATACAAGAAATAAAAAGGTAGATGATAGATAGATATTTATTTCAATAATTAATTCCAATGAGCCAAAGGCTCATACAGAGGAATTATACAATGAATAATATATTCAATGGCAGATTAATTTAAGATTAATTTAATTGATTTAAATGATTCCTAGTTTTCCTAATGTGCCCCACCCATTTCTATCATCATGAGCTGCCACTGGTCAAGACACAACTATATAGTGCTCACACACAGATTACTCATATCTGTTGCGATGTAGCAGAAGTTAAGACTGACTTAGAGAAGGAGGTCAAAGAAATTGAGAATTCCGTACATGGGAAAATTAAAACCCTAAAACTCGAACTCCAAGGAGGTATGGAATCTCTCAACAGCAAAGTATCCCAAATCGAACAGGATGTCTTATCATCTAGCCTTCACAATACTAGTGGAGAAACCATGAATGTTTCCACAGCTTTTAAAATGACTGAGGAAAAACCAGCCAAATTTTCGGGGAAGGAAAAGTATACTGCTAAAGAGTTTCTCCTTAACCTTGAAGAGTATTTTCAGGAAAATCACATTAAGACAGACCGCCGATAACGTATAGCATCTCGATTGTTAGAAGGCAGGGCGTTAATGTGGTACACTGCTTTCAAATTTAGTACCAGCACTTATCAAAAATTTAAGGAAGCTCTACTTAGACGATTTTGGAGTTCTGAAACTCAGCACTTGATACAACTCCAACTATACTCTAGAAAGTATAACACTTCCGTCAATTCCTCATGGTACTCAGATTATCTAATATGTCAGCTTAAAAAGATGCAATTTTTCGACCCTCCTTTGCCGGAGTAAGAACTTATTCAGGTCATAACACTGCAATTCCCTCCAAACGTTCAGGAGATATTGGTAGCGGCAAACGTCTAGGACTTAGAGCAGCTCGATGACGTCCTGAGGAAACTCGATACTGCGCACACTCAGAACGTAACAAAAGCAGGTAAAACCAAAGAAACTACGGCTAACTCCACGGAAGTGAAGACCCCGGTTCAAGTAAATCCAGAACCGTGAGAAGAAAGGGAAATACCAATATAAATGGTACGTTATTGGACATTATAAATTTTCCAGCTAACTCATTCTTGGTTCCCAGCGTTTTGCCCTCGTGTGCTAGGGTGGGCTCATCAGTTGGTACCTAACACACCTACCAATACGCTGGCTAGTGCATATCGTGGAGGCCACTGCGTAGGCTAACTGGAGCCACCGGCAGTGCCAATGCACTAAGATAATTTGTCTCATTACCAAAAATTGATGCCTGCTTGGCCATCAGATGATATAGATGTTGATTTCCATAGGGAATCTGAAATATTTGTCCTGAATGAGTAAATTTATAATAACAATATAAATGGTCTGTTAGTGGACATTATAAATTTTCCACCTAACTCATTCTTGGTTGCCAGCGTTTCGCCCTCATGTGCTAGGGTGGGCTCATCAGTTGGTACCATTTATATTGGTATTATAAATTTACTCATTCAGGACAAATATTTCAGATTCCCTATGGGAATCAACATCTATATTAAAGAAAGGGAAACTCATCGAGACATTCTGTTCCAGTACAGAAGATATAGAAATCGTCCCTACGAAGAGAGGGCTACATTTCAACAAGGACCTTTGTGGAGGCAGACAGCTAGCCAACCTAATGACAATAGAACTCCCAGCAGGAGGAATTGGAGAAACATTGGAGAGAGACTAGAGAATATATAAGGAATAAGAACAGGGAAGAAGGTTTACCTAGTGCAGCTTCTATGGAATACCAGGCAGAGATTCAAAGAAGAAATGAGAGAACAGAAATGGACCCCGAAGTTACGGGTGCAAAAAAAGAACTTTGTCAAAGCAATAAGGAGATTGCCTGAAAAACCCGGACGAAGGAGAAATAATATGTAGCACAGTCATCAACCATTGGTATTTAGAGGATACGGACTTACTGTATGAGGATTCAACAAACCGACAGTCTCAGATACAGCTCGGCTTACCGATCATAATTATTAAGTTAAGCGATATGATTGTCAATTTTTTAGTGGACTCAGGATCACAAGCCTCACTAATTTGGCAAAAATTGATAGATGTGGCGCAAGAGATGAACAACATTTCCATCCTGCCTGTTGCCCAAGTTAAGGTTAAAGGCATAGTTCCTGACAAGGCTATTAAATGTAAATTCCAGGCGTTTCTTGAGTTAGAAATTGGTGGTGTTTAGTTCCAACATCTATTTTTTTATTTTGACTCAAATGATATTTGATTTAATCCTTGGATCGGACTTCCTCATTCAACATGGGGGAATCATTGATTATCCTGTTAACATGATTAAATTTTCCCAAGTCGAATCTGTAGAGCTACAGTTGGTTGCTTGTAATGAAGTGAAGCATCCGGAATTTGAGACCTGGTGGATATAGTAGAAGGCAAGATGAGCGAGGCTCCGCCTGTCGAAGAAAGCGTCCACGAAGAGGGGAGACCCGAGGAAGTGGGACCCGTACAGGACCAGATGGCGTCCATCATCGGTGATGAGTTCAACGAGGACCACTACAACTTCACGATTTATGCCAGTGTAGCTGAAAGCCCAGATTATGATGATGATGACGATGAAGTAGCAGAGGCAATCCAAAAGCTTTTCAAGAAGTTTCCAGATGTATTTTCTGATAAACCTGGAGTTATTAAGAGTTTTGAGCACCACTTAGATGTTACTGACACTTCACCCTATAAGAAACGACCTTATCCGATACCCAGAAGTACTTGGAAGAAGCTCGGGTCATCATTGAACTGTAGGAAGAACAGATAGCAACATCGAGGGAATTTTCAACTCTGCCAATCTCAAGAAATACTTTACCAGGACATGAAAAAAAAAGAAAAGAAAATCGTCCACCAATTTTCTTTTTTCCTGAGCAGGGGGGAGATGAAATGGGAATGCGCAGCGAGCAATCTCATTCATGTATTTCTTGAGAAGAATGCACTAACACCCAACTGTATGGATTCAAAACGAGTGACGAGCGTGCAGGCATCATGGAGGACAGCATGCAAGCAAGCGCTGCTACAGAGTGCCAGCCAAGGCCAAGTGACATCACACCAAAAGTTCCATTAGATTCTATGGCATTTCATCATGAATGGAAGGTCAGATCATTTTCTGGAGAATGTCACCTTGTAGGCCTGGACAACAAATGCTACTACACTAAATTTCATTAAAATCGGCAGAAGGATGGCCGAGATGTGAATTTTTTTTAAAGCTCATATTTCCAGTTTTGCCGTCCGACCTTGAGCAATATAAGAGGGTCGCTAGCCTTGAGGAGATCAGAGTGTGTCAGTATGTCACAGTGTGTCACAGTACTTTGTCATGAACCAGCCATCCCACTGATATGATACAGTTCGTTACTCTGTCCGGGTAAGGACCGGGATTTGAAAGTACGTAATACGAGTGTTGAAAGTCTTCTCTGTGGACTTTAACTTTGCGTGTAAGTGAAAGCTTATTCCCTGATAATATCGGTTTGTCGAGCCGACTAACATTATTTCATTGCAAGTAATGAAAATCATTTTATTTTCCGTATTGAAAGAATCTCAATAATAATAATAATAATATAAAAGAATTTATTGGACTTCAACCTATTCAATACATTACTGGATGTTAACATTTTTTAGTTAAACATCGTTAAAATGGAGACATGTTTCGCCCTCCATGTGGGGCATCATCAGTCATATCAAAGCACCTCAAAATTAAACCAGACGTCTGGTTGGAAATTATAAACAATATATGTAAGAAAGAATACATTAAAAACACGTACAAAATCCTATCCTAAACGAAATAACAACAGACTAGTTACACATAGTAAAATACGCTAGTGGTTTCTTAATATTAAAATGAGGTTATCATATGCACAGTATAAAAATGGAAGTAATCAAAGTCCGTATGATATTGAGTTCGATGGTAGTTCTGCGTAGTATATACAAATGTTGGCAAAATAAAACACAATTTATAATTTATAATTTATAATTACTAGTTGTCAAATCTTATTAAGCCTGCTTTCCTTTGGAACAGTAACTCCTGTAATTCTTTCACAGTTTTGCGCCGGGTGTAATATTGATGATATTTTCATCTACATTAATAATAAGAGCCGCATTGTGATATCAGGATTTCTTCATTTCGATAATTACTTATAAATTGTATAATTTTTAATTTTTAAATTGATTTTTTTCATGAATTATTAAGAAAAGAATATTTATTAGGACATATTCTCTATGGAATATTGTACAAGTGTTTCCTTGACGACTGCTTTCTATTGTAGAAATAATTTATATATTTTCTCTTGAGTTATTTGTTTGTTTTAATGTTGTCAATCTTATGTTAATTTTAAGGACACTTCCTCTAAAGCATTACTTTGTCAATTTTATACATTTTTCATCTAAACAGTGTTATGTGGCTGAAGATGTTGATAATATACGAAACATGTACCACTTTTGACCATTAAAAATTACCTTAAGCAATCATTGTATCGACTAGGTGGAAAATAAATAAATACTTAATTGTGAATCTATTGAAGTGCGATACAGACCATGAAGCTGATTTTATGTAAACCTAACTGAATGTCAGCATTCCAGAAACAATGCAATTCATATAAGATGAGTAAGATGTTTTCCAACAATCGGGAAGGGCTTGTATCAGAGCCAATCATTACAATTATTTCTGTAAACACAGAAGGATTATCAATATGTAAAGAAGAACTATTACACAACCTTTGTTACACCCACAACTGTGATTAATTATGTATTCAGGAAACACATAGGGACAGTCATCAACGGCCCCTAAGATCCAAGGAATGAAATTAGTGGCCGAAAGACCTCACGGCCTGTATGGTAGTGCCATCTTTGCCAAACCAG
The DNA here is from genome assembly GCF_040414725.1 of Anabrus simplex. NCBI lineage: Eukaryota > Metazoa > Arthropoda > Insecta > Orthoptera > Tettigoniidae > Anabrus > Anabrus simplex. The sequence goes on from NC_090269.1 coordinate 259,478,990, forward strand.
ATCTTAGGATTCTTATGACTTCCACCACAGAACAAAATAATGTTGAAATAATTACTGAAGAAGTTAGTAACCTTGTAACTTCCTGTCTACAAGCCTCCCAGTGAGACATCCTTATTTAATCCTCCTGCTAATTTCAGCAGTCGGAAACCATCTGTTATTGTCAGTAATTTCAATAGTCATAGCATTGTTTGGGGATATTCTCAAGATGATTCAAATGGAGATGCCGTACTAGAGTGGGCAGAACTGCATCGACTATCCTTGATCCATGATAATAAACTTCCTCAATCTTTCGATAGTGGTAGATGGCAACGTGGATACAACCCTGATCTTATTTTTGTCAGCGAGAAATTAGCTAATCAAAGCATAAAGTCAATTTGCACACTCATTCCTAACACACAACACTGCCCAATTATGTGTCAGTTGGTACCAGCAATCTGGCCACACACTGTGCACTTCAGGCGAAGGTACAATTTCAAGAAGGAAGACTGGCAAAAATTCACCACAATACTTGATGAGAGGATTACAACAATTGATCCCATTCCAGAGGCATATGAAGAGTTCTTGGAAGTCGTCCAGTATTGCTCCAGAAAAGCTATTCCTAGAGGATGTAGGACCAGTTACATTCAAGGTCTTACCTCTGAAACATCCACTTTGCTGAAAGAATATTAAGACCTTTTAAAAAACGATCCTTTCAGTGATGAAACTATCCACAGCGGACTGCGTGTTATTTCCTCCATTTCAGAATCCAAACGTAACCAATAGATTAAATTAATGGAAGAGCTGGATATGGTAAGAAACAGTTACAACGCGTGGAGGTTACTTAGGCACCTCAGTAATGATACAACTAAGACACACAGCAACGTTTCTGCAAATCAAATAGCTAGTCAGCTTGTAGAGAGCGGCAAATCAAATAAAGCTGGGCGAGTATCAAAAAAAAAAAGAAGAAAAGCTGACTAATCAGGAAAACAGCATTCTCTTTAACCGGTTTGCTATGGAAGATCTACATAGAGCACTGAATGAATGCGAAAATGGTAAGGCGGCAGGCCTTGATGACATTTGTATTGAGCAACTCAAAAGATTTGGTCCTGTCAGTAAGCAATGGCTCTTGGACTTATTCAACAACTGCATCAAATATTGCAAAATTCCTAAACTGTGGAAAAAAAGCAAGAGTTAAGCAATACTCAAACCTGGCAAGAACACAGGCGATCCGAAGAACTACCAACCAATCTCTTTATTGTGCCATTTATACAAAATCTTAGAAAGAACGATTCTGGACAGACTATCTGAAGTGATAGACCCATTACTCATACCAGAACAAGCCAGCTTTCGACCAGGGAAAAGTTGTACTTCCTAAATACTGCACCTCACGAAATATATAGAAGACGGCTATGAAAACAACAAAGTCACTGGAGTAGTTTTTGTTGACTTGACATCAGCCTACGATACACTTAATCACCATATACTGCTTCGTAAAGTGCACAGTATAACTAAGGACTATAAACTCACCCAAATGATTGAGTGCTTTCTACAGAACGGAAGATTTTTTGTTGATTTCAAGGCCAGAGGAGTAGATGGAGGAACTTAAAGAATGGCCTTCCACAAGGGAGTGTGCTAGCACCTATACTTTTCAACATCTACACCAATGATCAGCCTCGCCCACAAGGGACAAAGAGCTTTATTTATGTAGACGATGTCACTCTGGCAGCTCAAGAGAAAACGTTTGAACTAGCTGAAGAGAAGCTCTCCCATGCTCTACAAATTCTAAGTGGTTATTACCAGGAGAACAACTAAAACCAAACCCATCAAAAACACAAGTCTGTGCCTTCCACCTAAAAAATCGACAGACATCGAGAAAATTGCAAGTGATTTGGGAAGATAAAATATTAGAACACTGCTTCACTCACAAATATCTAGTAGTAACTCTTGACCGAGCACTAACCTATACAACACACTGTCTGAATACCAAAAGGAAGGTATTTGCAAGGAACAACATTATCCGGAAATTATCGGGTTCAACCTGGGGGATGCATCCTCTCCTTTTAAGAACATCAGCAATAGCCCTCTGTTGTTCAGCAGCAGAATACACCTGCCCTGTCTGGTGTAGATTTAGTCATGCTAATCAAGTGGATGTTGCCTTAAATGAAACCTGCAGGCTCATTACAGGATGTTTGAGATCAACACCACTTGATAAAGTTTATTGTCTAGCAGGTATCCCACCTCCAGATATTCGCTGTGAGTGTGCATCCAGACTGGAGAAATCTAAAGCACTGAACCTGACGACCCATACTTTATATGGGTACCATCCAGCAACCCAACGGCTCAAATCAAGGAAAAGCTTTCTCCATACAACTGAAAGCCTCACTGAATCACCATCAAACTTCAGAGTGAATTCATGGTGTTCCAGATCCAGCCACCTTGCAGGATGGATGACTCCTTTCGAAAGACTTCCTCCAGGCCACGAGGAAAGCTGGTCAATATGGAAGACGCTCAACAGGTTGCATTCAGGAGTTGGAAGAACAAAGACCAACATGAGAAAGTGGGGTTTTGTTTGTGACTCCACTCTATGTAAATGTGATGAAGAAGAGACAATGAGCCATCTTCTTGTTTGTAACTTGTGTCCAACTAATTGCTCTCTCCAGAATGTCATCGACGCTACCAAGGAAGCATGTAAATTAGCCGCTTATTGGTCACACCACATTTAATTAATTTTGTATTTATGTAGAGCTTAAATCACATCATTACCTGGCATCATCAGAAATGATTAATGATTATAGTACCAGATTTATTATTGTCCTGTATAATTGTAAGTATAATGTATGTTTCTGACATGATTAAATAAATAAGTAAAATCACAGGCCTTTCCTAAGTCGAAGAAAACAGCTATCAAATGCTGTTTGTGGAGAAATGCATCCTAGATAGAGCCCTCCAGGCATACCAAGTGGTCAGTGGTCGAGCGAGCAGCTCGAAAACCACACTGGTACTCGGACAAGTGTCCTTGTTTCTCCACACACCATTCAAGTCGGCAATTTACCATCCTCTCAGGCAGTTTGTAAGACAAAATAGGTCTGCAGGCTTGAGGACAGGAATGACTATGCCCTCTCGCCACTGAGATGGAAACTCACCCTCTATCCAGATTAGGTTGAACACACGAAGGAGATATATTAGACTATCCTCACTAAGGTGTTTCAACACCTGGTTATGGATACTGTCTGGCCCAGGGGATGTGTCCTTGCGAAACACCAAGGCGCTGCATAGTTCCCACTACATAAAGGGTACATTATCATTCTCTGAAGCTTGAGTGGCAAAACAAAGGCGATGATGTTCTGCCTCCCGCTTCAGAGCGAGGAAGTCACAATGGTAATTCCCGGAGCCAGACACATCCATGAAATGGCCAGCTAGATGGTTAGCACTCGAAAGTGTCTCGACAATACTGCCTCCAATGGAAATTCCCGGTACAGAAAATGATCCTTGGATATCTGAAATACGTTGAAGTTTAGTCCACGCTTGAGACAATGGAGTATGTGACGTCATAGACAACACATATCTCTCCCACAAAGCTTTCTTACTTTGGCGAATAAGATCTCGTGCCTTAGCATGGAGTCTTTTAAATGATACCAAGTTGGCCACAGTAGGCTACCTACGATAACATTTATGAGCGCGACGGCGTTCTTTGATTGCTGCTGCAATTTCTTCGTTCCACCAAGGAACGAGTGTTTAGCGAGGAGTCCCTGAGAAGTAGGGAATGGACTCCCCAGCAGCAGCAATGATAACTTGTGTTATGTAAGTAATATCACCATCTACAGTCCATAGCGTCTCATCATTAAAGACAACGAGTGATGTGAGCTTTGGCCAATTAGCATGTTTAAGAATCCATCGAGGAGGAGCCTCGATAGATTTTCATTTTCAACAAAGTAAGAATAATAGGAAAATGGTCACTGTCACAGAGATCATTGTGTGTATTTCACCAATAAAGCGGAACCAACGTTTGGCTGCATAGACTTAAGTCTATGCTAGAGTATGTGCCATAACGTACACTGAAATGAGTTGGTTCACCTATGTTCAAGATACATAAATCCAGCTCTGTTACTAATGTTTCCAAATCCCTTCCCCTGGGGCACCGTATGATGACCTGGTCTGAAGTTTGTCTCCTGAACACAGACTATACTCGCCGCACACTCACTAATGAGCTGACGCAGCTCAGCAAGATGCCTGTCATAACCATTACAATTCCACTGTACCTGTGCCATAGTGTGGACTATAAAAAAAGTGTTAAGTTATGAGCGACAAGGTGCTCTTAAACCTGAACACTATCAACATCTACATCCGAAGATCCGAAGATGTAGATGACAGCTCGACGTCCATCCCGTCATTGACACTCCGGACGGAGGGCATGATTTCCCCTTCGTAGGAGTAGTGCAAGAGCGTCCACTAAGGGCGCTCCTCTTCTCCACCTTCTTTTCAAGTTTAGACGGGCTGGGAGATAATTTCCCAGCCCTGGTCGATGATGCCGCCTCCGTCGGCATGGGCATGGCTTTTGACAACCCCTTAAGGGGGGAGACTTAGCCTTCCCCACTTTCTGTGCCAGCTTAGAACTGCCAGCCGGCACAGACTTCTTGGTGGTCAAAGGAAGAGTGGTCCCTCCCTTCAAGCTTATACACTTTGTGACTTTGCTCTCAGGAGCAACAGCCGCCTTGAGCGCAGCGATCATCACGGGTAACGATGTCGTGAAAGACAAACCTGGGAGACTCTGAGCTAACATGCTGTAGTCGAGTGTATGGGCAGGTGTATTCGTGGAATTAAACTTACGGCGCGCTTCCTGGTAGGAAAGACCATCCAGAGTCTTGATCTCCTGGATTTTCTTCTCACTCAGATATGTCGGACAGTTCTGATCCCGAGGAGAATGAAGACCAGAGCAATTAGTGCACTTGTACGGAGTTGTGCACTCTTCCGCACCATGAGCTACTCTTCCACATATACCACACACAGACAGATTTGAACAACTAGATACCATATGTCCGAATCTCTGGCATTGATAGCATCACATAGGAGTCGGGATGTACGGCCTCAAATCACAACGATAAGTTGTTACCTTGAACTTCTCTGGTAATACTGACAACTTGAAAGAGACAATGAAGGCACTAGTGGCAATGTCTTCACCATTGATCTTGCGCGTAATGTGCCTGACGTGTGTCATGACACGGTTCTTCATGTCTTCCAACTCTTCATCAGTGTTCAAAATAAGGTCACGGTGAAAGATGACTCTGTGAACCAGATTCAAGGATTTGTGCTCCTCCCCTTTGATGGAGATTTTGCCAAAATGGTCGCACTTAAGCAACTGATCAGCTTGCAGTGCTGTACGAGCCTTCAAAAGCAAACTACCATTGTGCATTTTCTTGAGATCCTCAAGTTTGCCATAGATGCCGTCAATGTGTCTACTAAAAAGGATAGATTTTACCAGCTTAAAATCGTGCCCATCAGTTCTGGTAGCAACCAGAAACCTAGGCAAGCTGGATCCCATTCCTTCACACTGCGCATGTTCCCAGGGAGTGGAACCTCTCAGGGAAGCAAAAGTTGAAGACTTTGGTGGGGGACCATCTTGGGCATGCCGATGACGTTTCGAAGCCATGCCTGAAAAGCATCTTCCCCGAAAGCCACCCACTCTGATCAGGGGTCTCTGTAGCCGAACCAAGCTGCCAAGGCAATACCTACATGGTCATAGCCGATACTGCCGGGGGTCCGATGTTGGACGATGCCTAATACGGGATGACCAAGGCAATGAGCACTAGGACTCCCTTCCTCCAGTCACCTGCAATAGCATGTACCTCATAGCATGTACAGAACACTAAATATAGAGAAAAAAAATAAAAGACAATTAATAATATGTCCTTCTGGCATTCGGCTGTGCGGAAACCTGTGTTGTCAGGCGGATACTACTGCAAGGGTACATGACGCTCCCACGTGCAGGATCCCTGGGTGGTCACAAATGTGGGCTTTTGGGTGTAATCACACATGTAAGAGACCCATCTCTGAGCAGCACGCACATCAAAACTAACCCTCAAAGAACAATAAAGATAGAGAGGGGACCATGGCCACATGACCCTTTTAGTCGCCTTCCATCACGAACCACTGGCAATATCCACATTGACAGCATTACTGCAGAGGATGTTGAACTAGCATTAAAAAAGCCCAAGCCAAAGTCTTCCATGGGACCAGATCAGATACCGCTGTATGTTATAAAAGGTTGCAAAGATGTACTGAAATATCCTCTCTCTTTCATTTATAACTTCTCAAAACATCTGTATTTCCCACAGTATGGAAACTGTCCCAAGTATGTCCTGTGTTTAAATAGGGCAATCCAATATTAATAAAAACTACCAACCAATATCAATTATTTCAGCTATTGCCAAGGTTTTTGAATTTATGTTATGTCATAGACTCCCAGTCTATACAAGACCTTTAATATCAGAACAGCAACATGGATTTATTTCAGGACAATCTACAGTAACAAATCTCATAAATTTTAAGTAATCAATATCCACAGAACTTGATAGAGGTGGCCAGATAGATGCAATATTTACTGACTTTGAAAAGTCCTTTGACAAAATTGACCATGACATACTCCTAAGAAAAATAAAATATGCTTGGATTATCTTAACCACTACTGTGTCTTTTCAGCTCCTACTAAGAGATAGAAATCAGTATGTAATTTATCAAAGAAACTCATCCAGAGAATACCCTGTAAGTTCAGGAATAGTCCAGGCCTCTAATCTAGGGCCGTGGATGTTCCTGGCACTAATCAATGACTTACCAGAAGGAATAAAATTCTCGGACTCTCTCTTATATGCCGATGACTTTAAGGTATTGAAATCCATTGTCACCATTAATGACTGTGAACTTCTCCAGGCTGACTTAAGTAATTTACTACAATGGACAACTGAAAATCAACTATATCTAAATGTAGAGAAATGTGTATCGATGTCATTCACCTGAAATAAAACGTGTATTTCTTTTAAATATAAACTAGGTTATGATGACCTGAAACCAGTAAATGAGGTTAAAGACCTTGGGATATTATTAGCCCGAGAACTCGCCTTCACCCCACATATACAGAAGGTAGTTGCTGAGCCATACAGGCCATTAGGATTTAAACTCCTAAAAACATATACACACCTCTACAGCTCTCTCGTCAGTTCCAAAGTAGAATATGCAAGCATTGTATGGAATCCACCAAACAAAGTATATATTGCACAGATTGAAAAAATCCAAAAGAGATATTTAAAATACTTACATTTCAAAAAAACAAAAACAAAAAACAGTAATTATCCACACATAGCATACAACAAACTTCTCCTAAATTTTGAAATATAAAGATTGAAACTGAGGAGACAAAAGGATGACATGAAGTTTCTGTACATAACTGTAAATTCTATTATTAACAACCCTGACTTCTTATGCCTCTTGAGCTTCCACGTGCCCCACTTTAATGCGAGGACAAATGTAACTTTTCATAATTAAAAAATCAGAACAAACGCTCACAAAAAGTCTCCACTCTACAAGCTATGCAATGTCTACAACAGTGCAGTTCAGAAAAATAATTTTTGTAGACTTCTGTGTACCTCTAGACCTGTTTTTACAACAATTCACCATCTCTGTGAAAACTCCCTAATTTTTAATGCTGATTTGAACCACAGAATGTATTATAAACATTCTACATTAAGCCCTATCCCATAAATGTAGTTATAAGTGTTAGAACTAGAAGAAAATAATAGTTTAGATATGAAATTATGATTTTTTAAATTTACTCTTTCTTGTAAAGATTAAATTAGATTAGATGTGAAATACTGTTCCTTTCTAATTGTAAATATAATATTAGAATAGTTCAGATATTAGGTTATTAGACTGATTCGAAGCATTTAAAAAAAAAAAAAACACATGTAAACATTTGCCACTGTAATTGGGATTAGAAATCCTGTAGTATGAAACAAACAAACAAACAAACAAACAAACAAACAAACAAGCAAACAAACAAACAAACAAACAAACAAACAAACAAACAAACAAACAAACAAACAAACAAACAAACAAACAAACAAATCCTCCAGAACAGATTTTTCCATGTGTTAAACATCTAGCATCGTGTGATGCAGATAATATTAGTGTGATATTTATGTTTTCCCATGTACACTGACAATGATTTATAAACTTATGGTACATTACAAGGAACGTCCAGTACAGTTTGCTGTCTGGGCTACTGTAGGGCAGTTCAATCTTTTGACCAAATATCTCCGATATTAATCCATATGAGTTCTTCCTGCGGGGAATATTTGAAGGAGAAAATCAACTGTCATAAACAAGAAATATTTTGCAGTAGCAAGCGATTATTGTGGAGTCTTTCTGGGGGGTCGGGGTGGAGGGTGGCTTATGAATTTCTTCTTAAGTGGTCAGAAAGATGAAGGTTTATCTAGAAGAGGTTTTAATGGTGGGAAGGTGGAAACATATTGAACACGTTCGGCATACTGTGTAGCCATGCACATTCCTGTGAGTATATTATACATTTTATTGACCATTTTCAATGTATAGAATTTCCATGTGCAACCTGTAACTGTAGCTATCTATGGTGCAGTGGCAAGATCGTTCCCCATCAGACTGACAAAACTTCTGGTGAAACAAGACTGTCCGTATTGCATACTTGTGGCAGAGGGCAGGCGTACAAAACAGACAAATTGTGACACAGATCTTGAAAAAAGTCCGTACTTTTCATAAAAAACCTTCGAAGAAGAAAATTACCCCCTGGCCAGAGGAAAGAAAGGAGCTACACTGGAAAATGATTGGACAATACTGGGCAAAGATCAAAGCCCAACGCTGAACAAATGTGGTCCCAGATAGTTCCATTATAAAGAAGAATGGATTAATTTCCAAATACATGAAACTAAAACATTACAATATGTTCATCAAACCAAAATGTCTCTACGGACCACGAGCTCTAATCCTGAACAGCAAACCAGACAATGAAAACATACGGAATGGGGGTTGAGTGTCCTGAGGACATATTCGGCTCGACGTCCATGGGCGATCTGTGTGTCTGTGTGTGGGATTACAATATACTATGCGTGATGGTTTGGTGTGCCCTGACAATATCTTATCAACTTCTAATTTTGTACAATTATTTTACTCGTACATGTTTTGGGAGCTCCAACTCCCTTCACAGCGAGTTCTACCTCATAAAGTGATATTCACCATATCTTAAGATCTAACATCATTCAATTATACATACGACATTGTCAATATATAACATTATTTTTAACATATACACACAATGACCATTTCTTGATAATGTTTGTTATGCAGTAGAACACTTCAAAACACTTATAAAAAGTTCAATTGTTTAATGTTATATATCACTTTAAAACATGTATTAAAATGTCAGTTGGTTTTCTTGAAAAAATCAGCCAAAGATTAAATGTTTCTTGCTACTGTTTGCTCTGTGTATATTTACTGTTGTAGCCCACTTTAAGCATATTAAAAGGTCAACTGATGTACTACCAAAGTTAAAATCTTCACCTTGTTGTTGTTAGAACATGTTCTAGAATGAACTATTTACCATTGAATTTTTTTACTTCTTAAGATCTAAATGCATAATTGATTATATCAGGTCAGGGAATCAGGGGTTAGTTAATAAGTAGACAAAGAAATTTCAATGGAAATATTTTCATCTTGAAAATTTTGAGTTCTCTCTCATTATAACACACTTCAGAATACCCAAAAAGAAATGACTCAGTTTTAAAGTATATTTACCTTTATACCAGAATGCTTCTCTTCAACAATCCTCGGTACGAGGAACAGAAGGGCCATAAAACCAAGAACTGTAAATGGAGTTAATTGATTCAATATCAGAAGCCGTCCTTCAGTAAAATCCTGTGTTTCTGGCCTAGGAAACTGCTGAATGTAAAACTGAAATGAAGAAAAATGTCAGTTCATTTACAAATTTATACTCACCAGATTGATTGATTGATTGATTGATTGATTGATTGATTGATTGATTGATTGATTGATTGAAGAATTAGTGGGCAGCAGTCAGGGATTCAATTTCCTGTAGTGATGATGGCCTGTTTTTCTGTTCAATCTAGGATAGTGGTGTTGTGTTTATGATTATGATTACTCAATTGGCAAAACAGCAATATTACCAAATCCTCTTAACATTAATTAACCCATTAACATACTAAATTTAATGTACTGAGCATGCACATGTATACAATTTTTTCATGCGAAAGATACGGTTTTACACTACTAGGATTTATAGATGTAATCCGCAACATAGGTACTGAATTTTAATAATATCCCTATTTGATGTGATGAAGTGCAGAAGAACAATTTGAAGGTTTTTAATGGTGTGAAATACCCTAGAACACTCTGGGAAATGCAAAGCCACCAAATACTTTTCACACTTGTATCTCACAATACTTTTCTTTCCGGTCTTGCTTTAAACCTTGTGAAATGTGCCCAGTGAACTCATACAGGGTGAGTTGGGATTTTTTCTGTGAATAAGTGATTGGCAAACCCATTCCTTTCAGTAGCTATCTCATCCCATAAAGAGTTGTAAACCACGTGTTGAGAAATGTCTAGAGGGTAGGGATCTGGAGGGAGGGTCCCATTTATGATTGCTTTTATTCCAGAATTTCATATAAAACCATATTTGGAAGGTGTATCACCTGTTTTAATTCATTCCCAGCCATCCTCCTTTGTGATTTTGAAGGCAGTATACACTTCATTATCATCATCACCTTCAAACTCATCATCACTCAACGTGAATTGTTTTGTTATGCTGCTATAACTGTCACTGCTAGTAAATAAATTCACTATGATTTTCCCATAATATAAGTTCAATTTATTCCTCATAATACAATGTTTACTAGTGTCTGCCATTTCTGCTGATTATCAAGCATGTAATCACCCTACTTTGAGAGTGATTGCCTGCTGCATGATGCAATCTATGATGTTCATTCCAACTTCAAGAAAGAGAGCAGATTCTCAGCTTTCAGACAGTATATTGCATGTGATGCCATCTATGGACAGAAAGCTTGAACTAGTTGCAAAAGCTTACCTCTCAATAGACCGCCTGCCAGGTGTCTGTGTATGAATGGTCACTGCACACGCGGCTACCTGCCAGGCGGCAAGACATGCCAATGAGTTGAAAGAAGAATAGGGAGATTCTAAGAATGTGAGAGCTGACTGATAATTACTGGCTTCTCACCAAGGTGGCCTTGGTTCAATTCCCAGGCAATGAATGCATGGTTTTTAAAATGAAAATCACACTTTTGCAGTTTGGATCCCATGCAGAAATGGAAGACCTATGACTAAGAACACTAAATTAGCAGTTATGTAAAACTATCAGCTTGCTTGTTAGATCAAAAAGGGAATGTTCTAAGGATAAGAGTTTCAACAACGAAAGATGCAAGGCAAACGAATGAAAGTTTCTCTAGGCCTTACAAATCTAAAACCATTACAAGAACAAGAGATAAAGAAAGGAAGTTGAACAGGATAAATGACAGAACCAACCTTGCTCTGGCGAAAGCAGCTTGGATCCACGTCTGAAGTAGGTGACTAATTATTAGGGCTCGGGATTGGAATAGATTGCTTGGGTGCCAAAGCATTTTCCTGGAGTAAGGTTGAATATATTTTTTTGCTAGTGGCTTTACATCGCACCGACACAAATAGGTCTTATGGCGACTGGATAAGTCTAGCAAGCACCTTAGACAGCTATTGTCAATGCCAAAATTTATGCTTCATGTCTTTAAACAGTGTGCAGGAGGAAGAAAATTGCATTACCTTAAACCAAAATCAGTTTAGAAGTAGATTTATTAAAAGAAGTAAGAACGGTGATAACGTGTTCAAATTCTTTACTATGGTGACAAAAGCAAATTACTCAATATTTACAAAAACTTAATATGAATGAAATCTCAGATAAAATTAATACCCTTCTTGTACTATATTTCCAATACAACTTCAAACCAAAAATATCCAATCCATAACAATTTTCATATCCCCTACCTATCAAATTTTCATCCTTTCCCCACCCCCTTCCTCCAACCACATTCTTTAATTTTTTATAATCCATTTTATTAGAAATTCCTTTAAACCATTTATTATTTTTCATATATACAAATTATATAATGAAAATTTGCAGACGTCTACGTCTTTTTGATGAAAGGATACAACATTTGATGCGGCTACTTTTCACTTACAATTTTACATTCTCAACGAGATTATTGCATGGATGCCCTGCAGCAGCTCTCAGCCTTCAAGTGTTAAGTTCTCATCTTTGGTGTATTTAATCCTAACATTATATATTTAGCCATTTTGCTGTGATTTTACAAACTTTCCATCAAAGAGCTTATATAATTGGCCATCTTGTGATGTTTCTACAAACATTTTATCAATAATTTCCAATATTTTGTTTTGAACTCTCTCAAGTATTAACACTTCTCTTTCAAGTGCATTTTTGTTGTGATTTTTATCATATTTATGTGTTTGTGCTGATGATGGCTCCAAGAGCTGAAACATGTTCACACTTACTACATTAATAATCTTTTCAGACTGTAATATTTGTATTAATTTGGTGGTTTAACTATATATAATTTTATTATACCATGTCTTGTCATTTCTGCAATTGCACTGTATTTTGTGGCAAGGTGCACTGTATGCTTCTTCATCTTGTGTGGGTTGAATGCCATGTTTTTCAATATGCTCCTTTCCTCTATCAGCAGTAGAGTTGTGTTAGGAGTTAGATATCCAGGGATACCTTACATGCAGAGGCTTAGTTACTGGTTCCGAGAGAGACAAATTAATTATTGTCTTGAGGTTGTTCCAAGTTTGGGAGGCTACTCTTTTCTCCTCTCCTTCTAAAAATATTTTGGGCTGGCAGAAATGATAATATACTGAAATTTTCTGCAGAGCACAGTTACAATAAATCACCCACTTGATTGGACAATCCTAGGTAACCTCTCAAGGTTCAATTAGTGACACTACTTCCTTTTTTGTGATATCTGAAGCCATTTTTTTAAAAGTTTAGACTCTTCTAATTCATAACTGTTAGGTTCCTCAGTCTGCTGAAACAAATTTTAAATAAATAAATTCAGAAGCTCTCCGCTGGCAAATTTATAGTCACGTGAAAGAATTCCTGTGGGACAAACTTCAGGCACCCCAGTGTCTCCGAAAACCATAAAAGTAGTTAGTGGCAGACATCTTTCTGTCAAGCTCTTGCTCCACTGGGAGCTTTGGCCGTTAACATGGAAGATAAAAAGTAAGTTTCCTTTCCTTAAATGCTTTAATGTAACTTTTGATTTCATGTAGGAGCTCCATAGGGCAGTCCTGTGTCCTCATTTATAAACAGTTTTATTAAGGTATTACAGTTTGGTAATATCTAAAAGCATTTTGTTTGGATCAAGGAAACCTTATTACATAACCAGTTTTATAAACATAATGCAATTAATTAACTTCATTGGTTGCCTGTTTCCAGTAATATGGCAGCAGCCCACGATGACAAGGAATTGTAAATTCCTCCCTAGCTTTGTAAACAGGGATCTGCTGCCACCTCACAGCAGGTATCACAGGATCTAAAACAATTCATGGCAATGCTTGATGTTTGCTTTAAATGAATAATCTTTTCTAGATTATTAATTTTTCTTTTTAACTGTTAGTTTATTGAGTTGTAAATACCATTTGATGATAGTGATTTAAGCCAGAGGGTGATTAATGTAAGTAAGGACATCACATAGGTTCCAAATGTAGGACAATGGCTTCAAGTGCCTGCAAGCACTCTGATACAATTTTGCACTTCATAGATTGCACAGTCAGCTGGGTTTTGTTATCTTTTTTTATGCTTGAGATTTGCAAAGGCTTTAATAATTCAAATTTCTTTATATATTCCTCAAACAGAAGAGAATAAATTCAAGTTCAATTTTATGCTTAATGACCTTCAGTGTAATTCCTTTGTTTAAAATTATTTTAAAAGTTGCATTCATCGCAATTTTAATTTCTCTATGGTTTAAAAGCTATGACATAAATTTTCAATTTTTTATTTTAATAAATTGTATCTTGTGGAATATAAATATTCTATTGAAACTACAAGTATCACCAGTCATATTTCTTGGCAAGGTTGCTCATACCTTTCACGTCCTATTTTCCGAATGTTCATATCAGCTTTACAGTAGTTATCCTTGTATTTTATAATAACTTTCGTAATGTTACCGCATGGTACACAGATGATTATTACTGAGTAGTTGAGGAAACTATTGGATTCAAGAAAATGAAGAGTGAAGACTGGTTTGAAGACAACAGTGAATACATTTTGAGCCTTGTTGATGATAAAATTTAGGCCTAGAATTCAGATTCAAGACCCAGTTAGGCCTAAATCAGCGAAGGTAGCTGTGTTTGGTGATAGCCAAGGAAGGGGAATTGCGGGAGTGATTAACGACGAGAATATAGCAGCAACCGGAGAAATATATCCAGGAGCTTCTATCAGCAGTGTTGTGGAAAACGTAGAAGCAGCAACTAGGAACTTCGGGAGCGGCGATGCAGTGCTTATCATCGGTGGGACGAACGACGTAGCTCACGACGACGCCAAGAATGTAAGATCACAACTTAAACATACACTAGGGAAGCTGACCCACACTAACGTTTTTGTAGTGAACGTGCCCCACAGGCATGATTTGAGTAGAGACTCGTGTGTGAACATTGAAGTGGACAAGGTCAATACAGATATTGTTAAAATTTGTAAACATTTTTGGAATACTCAGGTTATTGAATGCAGCAGTTTTGAGAGATACTGTTATACAAAACATGGCCTCCATCTAAACAATTCAGGTAAACGAAAGATAGCAAATATTGTTCTAGATTTTATTAATCTTAAGATATGTACTGTAAAACAGGCAACTCCCATGAGTTATAATACTGACCAGGAAAACTAGTAGAAAGAGCCAGCTGTACTTCAAGCTGGCTCAGTCAACTAGAAAAAGAAACTCAGGATAGTAAGGAATTTCAAGTTACCCAATTGCAACAGTCAAGTTTTAGGGAGGAAGGGGGTCTGAGATTGCTCTTGGTAAACAGTCAAAGTGTAGTAAATAAACAATTAAAATTCGGTACATTGATGGAATCTTATGAGACTGATGTGGTGATAGGAGTGGAATTGTGGTTGAAAGAAGGGGTGGGTAATAGAGAAGTATTTCCAGAAGGGTACACAGTCTATCGTAGAGACCGAGGAGATAAAAAGGGAGGGGGGGGGGTGTTTATTCTGGTGAAGGAAACTTACTGTTCACATGAATGGTTTACTGATGAAAGGGATGAAATATTAGGGATAAAATTAGTTCGTGATAATATGAAGGAGGTGGGAATTATAGGAACATACAGGCCTGGAAGAGAGGAAAGAGACATGGAAATCTTTGAGAAAATAATAGATTATACTCGTAAAAACAATAATAATGATATGGTAATAATTGGGGGGGAGCTAAATTTGCCTGAAGTTGAATGGAATGGAGCTGCAAGTGAAGCCCATGAACAGAAACTGGAAAATAAGTTAATTTGGGAGGGAGGATTTACACAAGTAGTACAAGAACCGACTCGTCTCAATAACTTACTAGATGTATTCTTGGTTAAACCATGGGAAATTGTTGATAAAACTGAGGTAATTGAAGGAATAGGAGACCATAAAGCTGTAATAATGGATGTAGGACTCGTACCAAAAAGGCTTAATAAGAGGGTTACACAAGACAAGAAATTGTACAGAAAAACTAAAGTTGATGAATTTGGGACTTACCTTAAATCACAATTCAGTTGTTGGATAAGTGAAGGGAGTAACGTGGATACACTTTGGGCTAAATTTAAAGGAATCATTTGGGAAGGAGAGAAGAGATTTGTACCTGTTAAGAAGGGTAAAATGACCTCAGACCCTGTTTATTATACAAGGGAAATAAGAAAATTAAAAAGAAAATGTAGAATAGTAAACAGGAAAATCAAAGAGGGCGGGGAGAGTAGAGAAACTAGAAAACAGCTAATGAGGGAACTGGATAGAGTGAAAAAGGAAGCAAAAGAGAATTATATGAATGGCATACTTCAAGAGGGTAATGACCACAAAGAGAAATGGAAAAAGCTGTATTCATATATCAGGAATCAAAAAGGAAAAGGAATCCAAATTCCTACAATGGTGGGAGAAGGGGGTGAACACTATTTAACAGATACTGAGAAAGCAAACCTATTTAGTAGGGAATTTAGAGATTCAGTAGATGATTGTCAAGAGTTGGAAACCAAAACAGAAGATAGAGAGGGAGAGAGACAGAGGGAAACAAGAAGCTTCTCATTCACAAACGAAGATATTTTCAGAGAAATCCAACTGCTTCAGCAAGGAAAAGCAGCAGGAAGTGATCAAATTACTGGGGAGGTATTAAAGACAATGGGGTGGTACATAGTGCCTTATTTAAAATTTCTCTTTGACTATGTCATAAATAATAGTGTAATACCAAAGGAATGGAAGGAATCTATAATAATACCAATTTATAAAGGAAAGGGTGATAAAAGGAAACCAGAGAACTACAGACCAATCAGCCTGACCAGTATAGTTTGTAAAATACTGGAGAGTTTAATATCGAAGTACATCAGAGGGATATGTGATGATAAAAATTGGTTCATGAGGAGCCAGTATGGATTTAGAAAGAAATTTTCTTGTGAGGCACAACTGGTGGGATTTCAGCAGGACATATCAGATCAGTTGGATTCAGGAGGTCAGTTAGATTGCATAGCCATAGATCTTTCCAAAGCCTTTGATAGAGTGGAACATGGAATATTATTAAAGACATTGGAGGGAATAGGATTGGACGTAAGGGTTACACGTTGGATAAAAACATTTCTAAATTCAAGGGTTCAGAAAGTCAAAGTAGGAAATAATGTATCTCAGGAAGAGAAAGTTTGGAAGGGAATTGCACAGGGTAGTATAATCGGTCCCTTACTTTTCTTAATATACGCAAATGATTTAGGGAACAATATAACATCAAAAAAAGTAGGAAATAATGTATCTCAGGAAGAGAAAGTTTGGAAGGGAATTGCACAGGGTAGTATAATCGGTCCCTTACTTTTCTTAATATACGCAAATGATTTAGGGAACAATATAACATCAAAAAAAGTAGGAAATAATGTATCTCAGGAAGAGAAAGTTTGGAAGGGAATTGCACAGGGTAGTATAATCGGTCCCTTACTTTTCTTAATATACGCAAATGATTTAGGGAACAATATAACATCAAAAATAAGATTGTATGCAGATGACATAAGTGTTTATAGGGAAATAAACAACATTGAGGATTGTTCAGAATTACAAAGGGACCTTGAAAGTATCCAACAATGGGTTGAAGAAAATAATATGAAGGTTAATGGAGGCAAATCAACTGTTACAACTTTTACAAACAGGAGCTTTAAAACTGAATTTGAATATACTTTGGATGAGGTAGTTATCCTAAAAGATGGCAAGTGCAAATATTTAGGTGTGAGATTTGAAAGTAATTTGCACTGGAAGGGTCATATTGATGACATTGTTGGGAAAGCATACAGATCATTACATGTCATAATGAGGCTACTTAAAGGATGCAACAAAGAATTAAAAGAAAAAAGTTACTTGAGTATGGTTCGTCCATTATTGGAATATGCAAACAGTGTTTGGGATCCTCACCAAGAATACCTAATAAAAGAAATAGATAGTGTGCAGAGGAAAGCAGCAACATTTGTAACAGGGGATTTCAGGAGAAAGAGTAGTGTATCAGAAATGTTAAAGGAACTTGGGTGGGAAACTTTAAGTAAGAGAAGGGAGAAAACTAGACTTATAGGATTATATAGAGCCTATACAGGAGAAGAAGCATGGGGAGATATCCATGAGAGGCTTCAGTTGGAAAATAATTATATCGGCAGGACTGACCACAAATATAAAATTAGAAGGAATTTTAGCAGAAGCGATTGGAGTAAATTTTCATTCATTGGGAAGGGTGAAGGAGTGGAACAGTTTACCAGGGGTAGTGTTTGATCCTTTTCCAAAATCTGTACAGATATTCAAGAAGAGAATAAACAGCAACAGAGAAAATAAATGAAGTGTTAGAGGGCATTCGACCAGTGCAGGTTATTGTAAATAAAAAAATGTGTGTGAATAAATTAATTCCATCCCCTGGTCTAAGGAGTTTGGACAGCCAAAGTAGGGAACTGCCTGTAGGGGTGAAGTACAGTGGGGACTTCGAGGGCCCTGGGACCGCTACGGTAGCTGTGAAGGCCCTTCAGGAACTCTGAAAAGTGGTGGCAAAAGGGGCTCTGGTTAAGACGCAGCAGGTCGTTATGCTACTTAGGATCTAGAACGGGTAAAAAAAAAAAAAAAAATAGTAAATAAATTAATGCAATGTAAATATTAATCTTATACCAGTTGTATAGTATCATTTGAAGTAATTCCACATACTGTATATCAGTTGACTATATTTGTAAGTAGTACAGGAGATATTATAAGTAGAATTTTGTAAACAATATAAATTTATTAAGGATGAGCTGTGTGTTTAATAGAAAACATTGTTAGCGTAAATTGTATAATATTGTATTATAGGAAAATTTTCTTCTCTTGTTAATTTAATATTTAGTGCTTGACAATAATGTATTTTAGTGTACCATTTGCCACCGAGGTAGACACCTCATTTGCAAATAAAGAGATTTTGATTTTTGAAGTGAAGCCCATCTACCCCTTCTTCAAGATCCATCTTCATGAGTCATCTTAATTAGTGATAAACACAAAATGTAATGAAGATATGCAGCAAGATGTATTTACATTATTTATCATAGATATGAACAATTCAAAATTCTAATTTGACTGCAAATGTTTGCAGAAAAATGTATGTTTCAGTAAAAATAATCATTTTTATGATAAAAATGAAAAGTGGTATTGTTCTAAAAGTTCATTTTATTTCGTGTATTTAGAAATAATACTCGTTTTTAAGTTATTACTATTTATTAGCTGCAAGAGCAAGGGAAGGCATGACTCAACCTTGAGAACTTCTATTATTTTCTCAAGTTTCCCCTTTGCTTTTCTATCCATTGTCACTCTTTTGTTGTTCTTACAGTTCCATAAAGCACAAGTATGGTGAGCCGAGAATGACACTCCAGTCCAGTTTACACAATACTTGAAGAGATTAAATCAAATTTCCAGGGACACACTAATGAAGGTGTATTTCAACATTTCTGACAAGTTGAGAACTATTTCTGGTCAACTTGCTCCAGACATTAGAACAATGTGCTCCTGTCATTCTGGCCAAGATGGGAAGAAGTCATGAAGTTAGTGTTACCTCTCGGGCTAACAAATTCAAAATAATGTGGTTTTGTGGCAGGTGGTACTAATAGTAATATACTGATGTGTAAACATTAGTAATACAATAGTAGAGTGGAAAAGGCGCAATTCATGTGAAAAACATATTCAAAGTAAAGGAGATTTAAATCATGTTCAGCTAACAAGTTCAAAGGATTCTGCTCCAAAAAGACAGAGTACAGTAATATTGAAGAAAGTCTTCAGCAACAGAAAAGAGTAAAAGAAAAATACACGTTCGTAATGGACTCAATAAAAATGTTCCTCAAGCTAAGCTGCGTTTTGTCATTTGTATATTACACCACTGAACAGTGGTGTAGTCAGGGGGAGGGGTTGGGGATAGAACCCCCTTTGATTTAAAAATAATGCAAAATTGAATAGCAAACACAGCTTCTTTTAGGTTAGTGGTAACGAGATACTTCCTAATCGTACCACTGTTAGTGCTGTATGTACGCTGCATGTACAGTATCTATTATATGGTCAAAAGTGACAGTAACGGCCGGTTGGACATCCCCCCCCCCCCAATCCCGCCCTTCATATTTCTCTGGCTACATTACTGGAATTTGATAAAGGCCATTTTAAAATTAACTAAAGGGAAATGTGGGATGGAAATAAATAAAACAATTATTATTTTAGACCAATATCCCCCTACAAAAAGTGGATCATCCTGCAGTGAAGGCATGGATGAGGAAGTATGTACAGGGGTCTGGAGATCTTCCCACTGCAAACTGGTTGAGGCGGGAATGTATACCAAAATGCACTGCAGAAACTTGGACCAATATTGCTGACGATCTTACAGACAACCAGCCATAATATTTTGTGATGAAATGACCGATTCTAATGGTAACTGTGTATTTGCGGTCCTTATTGGAACTATAGAAAGGAAATAGGATCATAAACTTTACCTTGGATCATGCTCATTTCTAAAAGCAGCGAATGCCACTACAACAAGCCAAGCAGTAATAAAAACAATGAGTTAAATATCAGTTATTCAAATGTAAAAGCGATTTGTACTGACAGTGCCAATTATATGTTGAAATTTGTAAAAACTCTCAAAGTACTAATAGGGGATGAAACGATTGCCTTCACATGATGGTGTCATAAGTTTAATCTATTAGGAGAAATATGGCAGAAAAATCTGAAAGATCTTAACTGTGTTATTTCAGGTCTAAAAAGTGTTTTTAGAAATGAAAGGAAAATCAAATCACACTATAAAATATTTGTTGTGAAAAACTATCCAAACCTCACACCAAGATTGTTTCCTATTCCTGTTATGACAAGTTGGTCTAGTTGGTTTAATTCCGTGGAATATCTGTTTGAATATTTTGAAGCAATTGTAGAATATTTCACTCAGTGCAATCCAATCCTCAAGGTCAAAATTTAGTTCAGGAATATTTTTTAAATCTAGACAAATGTAAAATTCGGAAAATTCAGGCTTCCTTCGTAGCTTTGAATTGTGACTTCATTATAAAACCCATATTAGAGTTTCAGACATGTATGAAACCTGTAGCACACTTATTAATTTCACAAACTGAATCTCTAGAAAGCAAATGTGAGTTAATAGTGTGTGGCCAGTTTGATAATGAAATTAATAAATTAACTGAAGTTGTTGATTCCAAGAATCGAGCTGCAGTTTACAATTCATATATCTTTGGCTAGGTTCTAAAAGGGCCAAAGTCAAAAAACCTGTTTTTGAGCTATGAGCATTTGAAGTTTTGCTTATAGTTTTCCAATTATTTTTTTCAACAACTAACTTTAAATAACTTTATACTTTCTTTGTGAAGTCACCTTATTAAACGCTAATTTTTTCTATCGTATTCTTTAAAAATTGTCAGGTCTCTAATCATTATTGGTAATCTAACATTATTGGCAAGATCAAGGCATCAGAGAAGAAATGAAGAACTACTATAATACTTTATTAAATGGACAAAATCTTCGAAGTGGTATCACGACTGCAGTTTAAGTGCAAATGATGGAGCACAACACCAACTAACATGGCTAGAACTGGTGGTGAGCTGTGGAACATGAGAAATGGTTAAGTTCCAAGGGTTTGAGGACCTCACTGCTGACATGATACAGGCAGCTGGAGCACAAGGCATACAATGGTTGTACAGAGTACTCCCTGTCATTGGAAAGAGAACAGGATACCAGAGGACTGAACAAAAGGTATCATTACCCTCCTGCATAAAAAGGGAAACAAGAAGAAATGTGGAAATTATAGGGGCATCACATTACTTTCTCACTCACTGAAACTTCTGGAGAAGATATCTGAAAGAAAAATCAGGAATATAGTAGAACAATTATTGGAGGAGAAGCAATATGGGTTCAGGAAGAGCCAAAGCACTAATCATGTAGGCTGAGTGCACCTCGAACCAGCCCTCAGATTCAGGTAAAAATCCCTGACCGGGCTGGGAATTGAACCTGGGCCCTCCGGGTAAGAGGCAGGCACACTAACCCTGCATCATGGGGCTGACAATATTCAGTCAACAGAAATGAATTCATCAGAACAGTGAACCAAATGACCAGAAAAGACAAAATTAGAAATGAAAACAGGAAGGAGGCTGGCATCAAAATACCTATTAGTGAGCTTTTGAGAAGACATAGGCTACAATGATTTGGACATGTTATGAGAATGGGCAGAACAAGAACAGCAAGGAATAACTTTTAACAGAGAAGTAAAAGGGGAGAGGCCAGTAGGGAGGCCAAGGAATCGCTGGATAGACACAGTGAACTCAGAGGTCAGCAAGAGGAATGTCAAGTGGGAGGACATAGAGGAACAGAAACTATTTTTTAAAAATTATATTTGTTCGTGGCGTCGACCTCTGTAGATCTCCTGCCACTACTTGCACCATATGATAGGAACCTGCGTGTAAGTGGAATTGCGGAAGTGTAGAGTGTTGAATGTGCGGCAAGAAATATTAAGGACGACACAAACACCCAGTCCCCAAGCCAGGGATATTAATCATTTACAACTAAAAATCCCTGACCTGGCCGAGAATCGAACCCAGGTCCGCCGGGTGATAGGCGGACGCATTGCCCTCTACACCGTGGAGCCAGATTAACAGAAATTATACTTTGACAGGAAGAAGTGGTGAGCACTTGTACACAACACACGGGAAAATGGAGCTGGAAAAATGATGATGATGATGATGATGATGATGATGATGATGATGATGATGATGATGATGATGATGATGATGATGATGAGAGCTTGCTCTGCATTGTCCCACAAAAAAAACTGCACTGCCATGGATGATCATGTCACCATTGTACCCAGAGTTCACTCAGGCTCTCAAAATACTGAAATTAAGTGAGGCACCTGGACCTGACAGCATCTCTTTAGAGTTCATTCAGGGTGGAGGCTTACCTCTAAAGACAAGGCTATTCATGGCCATTCTCCTTATATGGGAAATCCAAAAATTACCTGGTGACATCTATAAATCCCACTATCATCACAATGTTCCAGAAGGGTAAAATGAAATAAAATCACATCTCCACCCCGAGGTGGTACAGCTCATTACAGGCACACTCTCAATTGATGCCAGCAGCATGTACAATTTTAACTACACTCCAGCTTTCCTGCCAATCTTAAGTTTCTACCAGTACTGGGAGATGAACCTCCAAGAATGGAAGCTAATCCTGCTGTTACACTACTGAGGTGAGTAAGAAGGGTGATAAGAGTACAAGAGTTGAGGCATAAGTCATGACAACTACTTTTTTTTTTTTTTTTCACGAATGCAGAATCTGCTAGACAAATGGAAATATGAAGATGGAAGTGGGGAGTGTAAGGTGCTGTGGAATGTATGAATAATGCCGACTAGTTTTACCAGGTGTAGGATATAAAGTGAGGAAACTGACAGCCATGAAATCCTTGTATTACATAATGTTTATTCAAGTGTTACGGTTCCGTTTTAGGAAAATCCACCCTTATAATACCAAATTGATTTGTTCCTAACATTATTGGTACATGTTTCATCTTTTTAAAAGACAACTTCAGCCATTTAGGGAACAATGTTTAAAAAGGCAAAGATACTATTAATTTCTAAAAACCTTAAAATGTTTCTGTCCAATTCTTGATAATGTCTATTGCACCCGTCCACCTCCCGAGTCCCAGACTAGCATTTATCTCAGGGGTATCGGTTCATTATTTAAGTCATCAAATATATAAATATAGAGGCATCAGTGAACACGGGAATGAATGGGGCAACTAAAAATAAAAATGGGGAAAGCTCAATTGTAACATGAATTTAAGGACTCCATGATAGGACTAGGAAGTGACATTTAACTTGAAAAAGGACATAACATCTAACTACAATAGAAAGATTATGAGAATGGTTTCCTTTGAAATAATTGCCAGAAGGAGCAGTTTATTGCACTGAATTTTGATACACTCGAGAACAAACATTAAATTTACAAGATGTTAAATCAAACAAATCACTTGCTTCACCACAAGTAGTGACAATATGCTGATGATGTTCATCCTGGAAAAGAATTACAGTTGTGGGGTATAATGCACTGATCGATCGCATTAGGATCGAACCTATGTCCATAGGACTCGAGAGCCCGAGGATAAACCATGTTTATTGTTGGCTTCTCGATTTAAATTAGATGAAGTACCTCCATCTATCTACATTCCCCTGAGGTCGGCACTCAGGATGAAAAATGTCATATGATCTCAGGAAGTGTAATCACGAACGGGTTCCATTTTATATCCAGCTGATGCCATGCCATGCCATGCCATCTACAAATTATTTACACATGATCTAACTACTGCCCAACTCGGCCACATGGTCTCAGTAGGTTAGTGTCTCGATAAGATAACGTGGGGAGCAGTGGGAATTACCGGCCGATGACCTCCACTCACCCCACAAGCAGAAAATAAACAAACCAAGCATTACGGTAACATGACTCACGCAAGAGCCAGCTAGTTACGAGAAAACATGTGATTATTACTCCGACGAAATCGCAAGCTGAATGATGTCGTCATCAATAATTTAATTCATTATTATTAAAATAATCATTCATCCACGAAATTAGCATTATTATTATTATTATTATTATTATTATTATTATTATTATTATTATTATTATTATTATTATTATTATTATTATTATTATTATTATTATTTGATGATTCCTGACACCGCCACATTTCATTATGATCCTGATTATTACGGGATGCAAAACACAAATGTTATTACTGTTATTATTATTATACTATCACTCATGTGACGATTAATATTATTATGATATCACTCATATGATTATTATTATTATGGGTTATGAGTTGGTCACGTCCGCAAACATCTCAATATACTGGGTGCATTTACGAATTTACAATGATCACCAACCCAAAATGTGATTATTATTCTGATAATTATTGTTATACTGATCACTACGATTTATCACCGTTCTGACATTATTACCATCAGTCATATTCCTCTTTAACATATTTATCCTCGTTTATTTATTTAACATGGTCCAACTTCTCAATCTGAAATATTTATTATTATTATTATTATTATTATTATTATTATTATTATTATTATTATGGTATCATGATTATTATCACTTGTCACTTTTAACTAATACAACACACGATCATTTATGTGGAACCTGAACCTCTCATTATCTTTAGGTCCGTAATATTTCAACGAATAGCTGCGCAGTCTATTTACTTCGTACATGCTGTCACGGGTTCGAATCATGCCCGCTACGTAATTCAGTATTACTCTGTTACATTGCCCGTACTTTTACACTCATTTCTCAGTAGGTAAGGTAAGGGTTGTTCTGCCCGAAGGCAGGTCCGAACCTCCGCAGAGGTGTTCCTGAGCCGGAGTTTACGTGCGGTAGGGTGGCCAGTTCCTTTCCGCTCCTCCATTCCCTTACCCCCCACCAACAGCGCGTGGCGACCCATCCAACTCCTGACCACGCCCAATGTTGCTTAACTTTGGAGATCTCACGGGATCCAGTGTTTCAACATGGCCACGGCCGTTGGCGATTTCTCTGTGTTCATCATTAATTTCATACATTTCCTCATATCCTATTATTTCAACACAGCTTCATCATATGATAAGTGTTTCCCATACGGAATTTATATCTCTTTCTATCTCAACATTATTTTATTCATCTATTTATCACAGAGTTATCAACTGACTTATATTTCTCATCTATGACATCGTACAAGATTTTTATATCCCGACTGCATGATCTTTATAATATCTCTCTTCCCATCTGATTTATTTCTGAGGTCATTCTCCACAAATCATCGCAACAACCTGGAATTATATTGCCAACATTTGACAATCATGATCACGTAATTCATCACCCTACGTGTTCCGGTTAATACTTGCAAATGAAATATCTGACATTTATTTATAAAATTTTGGACCGTAATTTAAACAATACATCTATCAACATACAAGGATCATTAGCACCGATCTCACTACTCATAATTATTATTGATGGTTATGAATTTCATGTTTTTGGTCCGTATTGAACAATATATAAGTAATAATAATAATAACTTAAATGTTTCCACCTTTTCAATACAATATATTCACAAAATTACAAAATTATACGGTACTAGTTTCGACCCGTCTAGGGGTCATCATCAGCCGTATTGGAGCAAAGATCATTTGTGGCGAAATCCTAAGACAATATTATTTTAAAGAATAACAAGTGAAATGAGATGTTATGGTAATAGTTAATAATACAAGGAATATACATAATAAGAGGTTTTTAACAAAGAATAAAGTATAAATGGGGTGTTGTAAAAATTATAATCATGGAAATCAGTAAGTTCTTGTATTGAAATGAAATATGGCTTAGGAAGAGGGCTTAAGGTGGGGCTGAAGGGTGCGGGAGAAAGTGTAATTGTCTTGGAAAAGTACCTTTGATTAAATTTAGGATTGAGTTTAGGTTGGCTGCATTATTGTTTCTGAGGAAAGTGATAAATAGATCGAAGAGTATGTTGGGTTTCTCTGAGATTTCATTGAGATTGTGACTGGCATTAAAGTATTGGTCTAGGTGTATGTAGTAATTTTCCATTATGTTCAGTAAAGGGCCCTTGTTTGCTAATACGAGGATGTCCATGTCTTGTTCAATATTGGTGAAATTATGGTTATAATCTTGCATGTGTTGGCCGATGGCTGAAAACTTGTTGTATTTTATTGCGTTAGTGTGCTCGTGGTATCTGATAATGAAGTTTCTCCCGGTTTGCCCGATGTAGGTTTTTTTACAGGTGGTACATTTGATCCTATAAACTCCTGATTTTAAAAAACTGCTGGTCTTGTTGATGTGTGAAGTATTGTATAAAACATTCATGTTCTTATTGTTGGTTTTGAAGGCTATTTTAACGCCTTGTTTCTTAAAGATGTTGGTTAACTTGTAGTTTATAGGATCAAATGTACCACCTGTAAAAAAACCTACATCGGGCAAACCGGGAGAAACTTCATTATCAGATACCACGAGCACACTAACGCAATAAAATACAACAAGTTTTCAGCCATCGGCCAACACATGCAAGATTATAACCATAATTTCACCAATATTGAACAAGACATGGACATCCTCGTATTAGCAAACAAGGGCCCTTTACTGAACATAATGGAAAATTACTACATACACCTAGACCAATACTTTAATGCCAGTCACAATCTCAATGAAATCTCAGAGAAACCCAACATACTCTTCGATCTATTTATCACTTTCCTCAGAAACAATAATGCAGCCAACCTAAACTCAATCCTAAATTTAATCAAAGGTACTTTTCCAAGACAATTACACTTTCTCCCGCACCCTTCAGCCCCACCTTAAGCCCTCTTCCTAAGCCATATTTCATTTCAATACAAGAACTTACTGATTTCCATGATTATAATTTTTACAACACCCCATTTATACTTTATTCTTTGTTAAAAACCTCTTATTATGTATATTCCTTGTATTATTAACTATTACCATAACATCTCATTTCACTTGTTATTCTTTAAAATAATATTGTCTTAGGATTTCGCCACAAATGATCTTTGCTCCAATACGGCTGATGATGACCCCTAGACGGGTCGAAACTAGTACCGTATAATTTTGTAATTTTGTGAATATATTGTATTGAAAAGGTGGAAACATTTAAGTTATTATTATTATTACTCATAATTATTAATTCACAAATTTAGATTATCGCACATATTAAGTCCGAATTAGAAAAACATACCGGTTACATTTACGAATCCTAATAATTTCAACATATCATCACACAAAATTTACTATTACTCGCTGTTCACATCGAAAGATGATATCTCAAGAATTAATATTATAATGATTATTATTAGTGGCATTCCCTCCAACTCTTGACAACGTTAAATGGAGACTATTAACATAACAACACAAACACAGCTGGCCTGACACATGCCTGGATTTTCAATAAATATTATTATACAACTCGTCGTCACATGAAATAACATAACAGCAAACTCCGGGTCGAATTGAACACTACACAAAATCAAAACTTGTCAAAAAATCTCGACTATAAAATACTGGTAATACATGCATGACTTAACTGCTATCCTCTACCTACAGAAATTATATGTACAACAAAATGAATACATATTTTGACCCAACATTTACGTTAGAATTATTTAATCCTGTTTGTTATCCAAATTTAGGATGGCATCGAGAAGCGACCCATTTCGTTATGTGAAGTAACCAAGTCAAAATCAAACTACTACCCTTCCATTGTCATAGTAACATCCCTAAATATTTTACATTTTGGTACTCATCTGGTAGTTGTCATCCTGGCGGCATAGCAGACGAGAGACCCATTTGGCCCTCTCTGCTGTTTACCCTTCCATAATGGCTGGTTGCCCGTCACATGTGATTTCCTGGCATTCCACCATACTTATTAAATTATCACACATTTATTACTTCAAATATTAACACTGTTGGTATTCACTGAAATACTATCATAACACTTAATCATCCTGGACCCAAATTAATTTATTTACACTGTTATCTCTTTGTCCCCCTTCCGCACAAAGGACTTAACACAACAGCAGAGTGTTAATATACATGCCCGACGCATTTTGCGTTGTCCGGCCCGTCCGAATCATGTCGCACTCTTGAAGAGTTTATCATGATGACGGTTCAATTCCTACCATACAGGCTCCATTAATTTATTGTTATTTCCTTGTACTGCTCGTCACACAGTAGCGTAACTCTGCATTTACTGTTTTTAGGAAAATAAAGTATTTTCTCTCCTTGGAAATACTATCTACTATTTAGACTTCACAAACTATAGATCACAAAGTCTCAAATCGTTACATGATTTGGAATGTTTAACTTTACTGACTGGAACACGACGTAAATACTACAAGTCACTTCGCCCACACACGAGCACATCATGTAAGTACATGCGGTCGTTCATACAAAATGCAAGTTAATTCAGCATCAAAGTAAAATTTCAGAGTAAGCTCCATGACGAGTTAGCGTCAACCTGAATTCAGAAGTAACTACTGAGTGTTCATTGCGCTCATATTTATCGGTGAATGTCTTCCTCGTGGCTCCACTGACGTCATGTCTCGGAGAGAGGGGGGTGGGTTTCTCAAATCGGCACTTGCACTCCAAACTGGAAATTGTAATTTATATCAAATTAATCCCCTCATTTGAAACATACAATGGATCGAATACGATCTCCTAACGATCATAGATTTCGGAGATATGGACGGATTTCTCTCCTGACTTTTTGTGGGCTCAAAAGCATCTATCCCAACGTGGTCACCTTCCAGCCAATGGCAATCGATGAGCTCAAATTCCAAGAAAGTCCGTCTTCAATTAATTTAATTTGCAATTTATTACTGATTATTCTTCCACGCATGACATCTAAAAAGTTCCTTAAGTTGATCCATATAACTGCAATAATTTATTGATGATTACATTTGAAGCTAACTTTATTATTTCACCCAGATCTTTCAAGGTGGTATTCCTGAGTCGCCAACTAAAATTTCGTGATTGGTCTACAAGCGAGCGGTCGGTTTGAATTTTCACCTGCAATAACTTAGCCAACGATTGCCGTGGAAACACCATAATTTTCCATTCTCTGATTCTGAGAGTCCGTGACGTAGCAGAAAGCTTGTGCTCACCCAAAATATACCAGCGCAGCGCTCATGTTGCAACCATTCTATTGTCTCTGGCTCCACTTTCTCTTCTTGTATGAAACATACTTGTGGACATACGTATCTTCTGGTCGCTGAATTAATGGGCCCCCTGCCGTGAGGCAGCTCTCTGCTGTTATGACAAGCTAATCTCTCAGGCTCCAGTCTGTCGTGTCCTTAGCTCATATTTCAACACTATACAGATGAAATATTGTCAACTAAAATTCTGTACTTCAATAAATGTACCCTATTCTCGTTCATATATCAAATCATGATTAAATTATGACCCCGATCAGGCGGGTTCACTATGGACTCCGGTCAAGTTTGTCACTATTACATAAACACGCATGCAAACAAATGAGACTGTAGTCTCCTAAGTCATATTTGCCATTTTTGAGGGCATATAAACTTCAGAACACCATGTAAACAACAGAATTATTTTTAAATAACTCCTATTGATACTGTACAGAACTATAGTTTCAGCAGATCTTCATGAAAAGATCGTATTTTACTGTATTTATTAGATATAACACTCCGGAGCGAGCTTCAGCTACCGGGAAGGTCGCAGGTGTTGAATAGCGAATGGTCCTCAAATATGGAGTTAGCTGTGAATAAGGGGAAACCTGATTAAGCAGCCCCAGACTGAGACAAACTGCTGCCTTGCAGAAAGAGGGCTAGTGGAAGAAATCCTGACAGAAAATCTAGCAGACCGAGGGCTGTGAGGGAGGTAGCCCCTCCCACAAGGCTTTGAAACTACAGCTGATAACCCAAGTGTCCAAGATACAATTATTAAAAGAATCTATAGAGGGGAAACTGGACTGATTAAACTGTTGACAACCAAGCAAGGAAAGAAGGATTATGAATATGGCAATATGGAACGTACAAGGACTTGTGAATACAGAGTTTTAACTGATGTCGGAAACGCTACGAGCGAAGCTAAACATTCTGGCAGTGACAGAGACCAAGGAAAAAAGGCAACGAATGTGAACGGCTAATAGAACCAAACATTGGTGAAAGGATGTTCCATTCAGGCATGGGCAAGAATGGAGAGCAAAGGAAGGAGTCACCATAGTTATCGCCAAAGGCTACAGACATTATGTCAAGTGCTGGAAATTCATCAATGATAGAATGATCTTGGTGACTTTAATCTTCAACAGCAGCACCAATGAAGACACCACTTTCAATGCCATATATGCACCTAATGAAGATGATTTTTCAAAAGAGAAAGAGGACAGTGGACGACACCATGGGAATTGTCTTTGTCCTTGGTGACTTCCATGGCAGGTTTGGAAACAACACACAGGGAATGTGGGGAAATGAGGAGAGATGCACCAGACTGATAATGGGAGAAGACTCCTGATATGTTTGTGGGAAATTATTTTGTAATCACAAATACTAATGTTCCCACACAAAGAAGTGTACCACTATACAAGAGAAGTTTCCACCTGCAAAGAGAAATCTGTCATCGACTACATCCCAGCACAGTGGAGCCAGTGGAGATGTAACTTGGATGCAAGAGTGTATAGAGGTTAGGAGATTGGAAGTGACCACTATTTAGTAGTTATGCGACTGCATGTTAACATGAAGACCCAAGACTTCATTAGCAGGAAACCCAAAGACAGAATAAGGGTCCATAAATTGAAAGAAGAAGGAACTGTGGAAGAAATACTTTACTCACAAAACACCCACATGATTATAAGGCCTACAAAAACCAAAGGCTTGTAGTCAAGAACACAGTGCAAAATGCAAAACAGCAATCATGGGAAAAGTTCAAAGAAACAACCAAAAGCTGTTTTATAGGGTGCTGAAATCTTTGGAAACAGAGAAGCACTGTCCTGTTAAGTTCAAAAAGGACAAAAGTGGTTACCTCCTCCAAAGTGAAAATGACATCATGGAACGGTGGAAAGAACACTTTCAAGAATTGCTAGGAGGGATTATGAAAACCGGGGATAATGATCAGATTGGAGAAGAACAGCAGCACCAAGAGGAAGGTTGGACCTGTGAAGAATTACCCATTCAGGAACTAAAGCATGCATTGATGAAAATGAAACTAAGCAAAGCTGTAGGCCATGATCAGATAGCACCTGACATGCTCAAGTTTATGGGCAAAAGTGGCAAAGACTTGTTCAACTGGATTATCAGTCTTGCCTGGAAAACAAAAAAGGCACCAACTGACTGGGAAAAAGTGAAATAGCATATGGCTTTTAGTGACGGGAGTGTCCGAGGACAAGTTTGGCTCGCCAGATGCAGGTCTTTCGATTTGACACCCATAGGTGACCT
The DNA here is from genome assembly GCF_040414725.1 of Anabrus simplex. Taxonomy (NCBI): domain Eukaryota; kingdom Metazoa; phylum Arthropoda; class Insecta; order Orthoptera; family Tettigoniidae; genus Anabrus; species Anabrus simplex. The sequence continues at coordinate 259,510,787 of NC_090269.1, forward strand.
GTGCATTGTGATGAGGATGAAATTATGATGAAGACAACACATACACCCAGCCCCCGTGCCAGAGAAATTAACCAATGATGGTTAAAATTCCCGACCCTGCTGGGAATCGAACCTGGGACCCCTGTGACCAAAGGTCAGCACGCTAACCATTTAGCCATGGGACTGACTGGGAGTACAGTATCATTGTGCCAATATTCAAGAAGGGTGATACCAGAGATTGCACAAACCATCAAGGAATATCGCTTGAGTGTGCTGGGGGAAACATATGCAAGGATTTTGTAAGACGGGCTAAAGCAAGCTATAGAACCACAGTTGGATGAGGCACAGTGTGGGTTCCAATCAGGAAGAAGCATCCAAAACCTCATATTTACCACCAGGCAGATCAGCGAAAAACTGATGAGGTACAGAAAAGAGGCACATCTGGCCTTCATCAACCTAGGAGAAATTCCAAGGGATGAAATTCAGATGACATTAAAGCAAAGAAGTGTTGATGAAAAACTAATTACAGCAATTCAAAGCCTGTACAGGAAATGTCAGAATTATGTCTGCACCTGCAATGTAGGGTCTTTGGAGTTTGAGACTTCAGTGGGACTTAAAGAAGGGTGCATCTTCAGTCCACTTCTCTTCATTATTCTAATGGATGATGTTAATGGGCAGGTGCAGAAATTCAGGCTTGACTATAAGTTTAAGAGGCCAGTGTATATCACCTATAGTGCCTTCGCTGATGACATACAACTACTTGGAGACTCAGAAAGAAATCTCCAAAAAAACTTGTTAATTTGGGATGGAGAGCTGAAAAAGAGAGGCATGAAAATAAATGCTAGAAAGACTCAGACCATGATGATGTCATGACAGCCTAACCCATACCAGATCGCACTGAAGGATGGTATAGTATTGGAGCAGACCACAGAATTTAAACATCTTGGAGCTACAGTGCAGCAAGATGGTAGAATGGATGGTGAAATCACAGCTCGATCCCAAACCTCAGGGCGACTCTTCAATGCACTGAAGATAAATTTCCTTATTAACAACCCATCTGTGACTAAATCCACAAAACTTTGTGTATACAAAGTGATATATTTCCCTACCTTACTCTATGGCTGCGAAACTTGAACAATGACCAGCAAACACTGGAGTAGTATTCAGGCATCACAAATGCAATTTCTCTGCAAAATAGAGGGGAAAATGAGAAGGGAAAGAATCAGGAACCAGACCATCAGAACTAGTCTTGACGTCTCAACTGTGCTCGAGAAAACTGAACAGAGCCTAGTATGATGGTTTGGACATACCAAAGAATGGATGACACCAGAATGGCTGAACAAGCTTTGGACGCCAGAATGCAAGGAGCAAGATCGCAGAGGAAACCTGGAAGAACATGGGAAGAAGATGTGAAGGCAGCTGTAGAAGCAAGCAAGCAAGCAAGCAAGCAAGCAAATGTGCATGGTCATGGGACCTGTTTGTGCAGTAGGGGGGGGGGGGGAAATGAAGGAGATAGGGGGCAGAAGAGAAGTGGGGAAGTTTCTTATTTTCTTATCGATGCCTATCAGTGCTAATACGGAAGAAATTATCTCATAGAGAGGATTCTTATTGTCCAAAACATCATTCAGATTATACCTATTATTATATAATTGATCTAGGAAAGTAAACAAATTTTCTGTAGTGTTCATGAGAGTATGTAAATTTCTTTTTAATATCCTCAAATCCTGCTCTATGGATGTATAAGAGTGTCCTACTTCGTCCATATGGGTACTCAATGCAGAAAACTTACGATGTTTACCCGCATTCACGTGTTCCATGCACTTGGTTTTGAAGCTTTGTACCATCTGTCCAACTTATGAAGCTTTGCAATGACTACAATTAAGCCTATAAATGCCTGAGCTTGCTTAATTGCTATTCTTGGAGTTAATGCTATTGTGATTAAAAAACAAATTAGAGTTAATATTATGAGTAGAGTATGCTACTTGAACATTTCTTTTCTTGAATAAATTTGTTATCTGTGTAATGGCTGGACTATTATAGGTAAAGACTGCAAACCCTGCTTTTTTATGTGTATCAGGGGACAACTTAGAAAAAAGCTTCTTCTTAACTTTATTTACAATTCTATTGATAAAACCTATACTGAACCCATTAAACTTGGCTATATTGTGTACATATTCTGTCTTCTTAGACTGTTTGGCCCGAGAAAGAGGCAATTTAAGAGCTTGGTATATTAAATTGTAAGTGGCCACTTTTTTATGACTAACTGGATGCAGCAAGTTACTTTTAATAGTAATCGGTGAGTAAGTTAACTTTCTATATACTTTGTAATCAAATTTCCAAATTCTAGAAGAGAGGGAACTAGATCCCAAAACTCGAGAACTCATAAAACAAACACTGACAATGGCACAAAATCTAAAGTGAAATATATGGGGTAAATCTCAGAACCCTTTGACATTCAAACAGGTGTGAGACAAGGTGATGGACTCTCTCCTATTCTGTTCAATATCATCCTAGACAAGGTTAAGTAAGAATAGGAGAAAGAACTCAAGGAATGTGAGTTTTGGAAGCCAATCCAACTGGGCTTTCCCAAAGATAACCTCTACATACCATATCTTGCTTTTGCAGATGATCTGTCAATACTAACAGAGGATGAGGAGACTGCCATTAAACTGCTTGAGATAAAGAAAGTGCAGAAAAGGTGGAACAACAGATGTCGCACGAGAAAACTAAATTATTATACTCAAAGACAGATATCAAGAACCTGAGAACAAAATATGGTACAATTGACAAAGTCCCTTACTTTAAATACCTTGGAGAATTTATCAAACCGACAAGCCTTGAAAAGATCTCACAATAAACTCGTCTCCAAAAAAATTAAAAGAGCATTAAGGTTAGTCCAAAACATCTACAACCGTCAAGACATACAAAAATTTGACATTACAACACAGTCATAAAACCAACAGTCCTTTATACAAGTGAAACACTAGCACTTAACAGAAAACAAGAACATGAAGAAATCAAAAAAGAAGAGAGGAAGATCATTAGGAAAATCTTAGGAGCAAGATACATCCAAGATGGTTACAGGTTACAATCAATCAAAACGAAAATCGATTGACGAAAATAATAATAGATTATGTAACCTCGCTTAAGAACTCAACACCCTGGCTTAACAAACTTCAAAAGGACCTGAAAAACACAAACATAAGTTCAATAGATATCCTAGAAGGAGACTAGGCAGAAAGTAAACAAAAGGGAAGCTACATCAGAGCAAACCAAAAAAACAGACCAAAGTGGTAAAGTGGTCAGCAGAACGTAAACAAGCCTTCTCGGGAAGAATGAAAACCTATTGGAAAAACAAGAACAACCCACAGAAGAACTGACTGAGTTATTCGCTTGACGTCTTCCAATATTGGGATATGAAACAACAACAACAACAACAACAACTGCAACTACTACTACTACTACTACTACTAAGTTTCTTAGCACGTAGGAGTAGTTTTCACAATGATGCACAATATTATCTTGGACAAAGCAATTTGAGGACAGAAAGCTTGGCAGTAGCTCACCTTCTCACCTAGACCTGTTACGAACTGCAGTCCTGCCTGTATTATCTGCCCAGAGCACACAAGTTTCTACATTGAATAAACGAATGACATTAAGTATACGAGAGAAGCAAGAAGTGTGCTTATAAAGAACACTATCCTCCTGCTAATCAGTGGAACATTGCAAATGATCTTTCATTGTTGTGGGGGAAAACATAAGATGGCAAGGGTTTGGAGATATTCTGAGTTAAAAACTTAAAGTGGACAGGTGAAACATCCCTGTGAGGCAGAAAACTGAAAAGTGTGAGATGCTGGAAGAAGCTTTGGTTATTTGGATATCCAAAGTCAACATAAAAAACAAAATTGCAATCGCTGAGGTCACTAAGGAAGCTGAGATGAGGGCTGTGAAAATCTTTCAGCAATCGCTGAAAATTACGATGTAACTGATGTGTACAGTATGGATAAAAGGATGAAACTGCTTTATTTTATTGTATGCAACTTGATACTGAGTAGGCCCAGAACATGAATGCTGGATTTCCTATGGACAAGCCCGACACTACATACGAAAATGGGTACAAAAGAAACAAATGGAGAACTGGAAAAATACTCAAGGATGCAGGTTGCAAAGGAACTGATAAAAGGACCAAACAAGAAGCATACTAAAGAACTAAAGAACTGTTGAAACTCAGCAGGGAAATTATAAAATGGATAGTAGGATTCTTGACAGGACACTGCCATCTGAAGAAACACCTACATAGAATTGGAGTAATAAGAGACAATATGTGTCAGAAATGCAATGAAGCAGAGGAATCAGCTACACACATACTTTTCGAATGTGAGGCTCTGGGTAGAATCAGACTCTCCACTCTAGGACTATCAGGTGAAGAGAGAGAAAAAATCCAAGAAGACCAATAAGAACAACCTGCAGCTTTTTGAAGGGAGCAGGTATATCTAGGTGGGAATGAAGGAAAAACATAGTAGCAAAAGATCTTAGAGGTCTTAGGAACTAATATCTAGAGGCCCCATGAAGAAAAGGAGAAGAAGAAGAAGAAGAAGAAGAAGAAGAAGAAGAAGAAGAAGAAGAAGAGATGCAATTTGATAATACAGTATCAAATACCACTGTAAAGGGTTGCAAGAAATCAACGATAGACCAACTAATGTATTTTGTACCAATGCCAATAGGAGTGATAAAAGAAAAATGACAGTGATCAATAAGTCCGCTATACCTAGGTGTTTGAAAAATTTTAACCCATCAGTTTATGTTCAGTATAGTAACAACAGAAAGGCGTGGATGACCACTATCAAATTCAACAAATGGATCAAAGATTTCTACAATAACATCAGATTAAACGTTATTGCATAAAATTTGCATATAACAACTGCCATGGTATTGTACAAATGCAAAATACCTAAATAAATTAAATGTTGAATTAGTCCAGAAAATCCCCATACAATATGTCACTATGCAGTATAAGTAATTCAAATTGTTTTAATGCATGACTTTGATTTAATAAACCAAACCAAACCCCATGGCGCAACAGCCCAAAAGGTCATGGCCTACCAAGCGACTGCTGCTCAGCCCGAAGGCCTGCAGATTACGTGGTGTCATGTGGTCAGCACAACGGATCCTCTCTGCCGTTATTCGTGGCTTTCTAGACTGAGGCCACTATCTCACCATCAGATAGCTCCTCAATTGTAATCACGTAGGCTGAGTGAACTACGAACCAGTCCTGAGATGCAGGTAAAAAACCCTGACCTGGCCGAGAATCGAACTCGAGGCCTCCAGGTAAGAGGCAGGCACGCTATCACTATGGGGCTGGCCTTTAATTTAATGCCCACTCTGAACAAACTATGGTGTTAAAAATGAGAGACAACGGTGTAAGAAATCAGTTCCATGTGCACCTGCATTAGGGCTATCTGTTTGGACTTAGACTATAAAGCATTCCATTAATAATATCTTCATTATTAATCCTCCTACCAAAATAGTGTATATGACAAGAAAAGTTTTAGAAACAGAATTTCATTTAGCTGGTAGAATTCCATTTGGTTTCTCATGGGTATTTTGCAGGAGAGAAAAATCACAGTTTTGGTCTTTCTATAAACTCCAGTCTATTCAGGGATTTTGAAATGGTATGGATCCTAAAACATACCTTTGGATAGGGGGATTCTAAATATGAAGTTTGGTACAAATATGTCCAGTAGAGTAGTTTCCATTTATGAGAAATCAGCTCTACATGCACCTGCTCTTGGCTGTGTCCATTTGAAATTGAACTGTAAAACATTCTGTTAATAATATCTCCCTTGTTAATCTCCAATTGAAAATGTGCACATGGCAAGAAAGTTTTAGAAACAGTATTCGATTAAGGTTGGTAGGTTTGCAAAGATTGATAATGGATATTTTGTGAGACAGTAAAATCACAGTTTCAGTTTTCCTATCATGGGTGCCCACAAGGGGGGGGGGGGCTCGTCTCCCCCTAGAATTCTAAAAAAGGTTGATGTTCAATTGTTTAATATCATACTAGATTATTTCATAAACTGAACTTACTGACAATCATCTAGCATCTGTAATAACTGGAAATTTCAGTTATAAGAACTCAAACAGATAAACAGACACGAAAGTTGTTAAATCTGTAGATGGTCATTATTTCACCTGAAACAGATAACTATATGAAAATTTCACCGAAATAATCAATGTACAGACACAGAGTCATTACCATTTTATTTATATAGATATGCAACAGAAAAAGCATACATATTTTCCAAGTCTTTTGTTGCTAGATGATCAACTCATAACTGCTCTATTACCTGTTACTCTCATGACTTAAGAGTTTTTGCTTTCTGCTCAGGTCACTTGATTAATTTCTTTCCATTCATGGCTGCTCAAAATTTCCCTCTTGGGTGGAGTTTATTTATCTTTTTAGTTAGCTAGTTAGTTATCGTATGGCTTTTAATGCCGGGAGTGTCTGAGGACACAATCGGCTTGCCTGGTGCTGTTCTTTTTATTTGACATCCTGCAAATAACCTGCACATCTGGATGTGGGATGATCATGATAATCAGGTAGGGAGAAGGTGAAACACAGTGTTGGCACATAGCCTATTCCTGTCGAAGAACGCCAAGGGGTCTGCTCAAATCTGTATATTTCCATTCAATGGACAAATTACTGTCAACAGTGCCATATGCCCTCACTCTATATGAACACTGAATCCAGGCTTTTGGTATACAATCCAGTGATTAGAAATTGTATACCACCACTCTCCTACCCTGCTAGCCAACATTCTAAGGTGAAACTTTTTCAACCAATGGGACTCAAACCAGCTAACCATGGTGTCAGACCATATAGAATTGATGCCTTAACAATCATGGCCACTAGGTGGGTTATAGTATTCCTGGTATTTAGCATGCTTACCATAACATTGTGATAGCATACTTTCACAATTTGCTATGTGCTTCCCAGGCAGAATCTTTCAGTTTCTGGTACTTTCTTGTTAGGGCTTACTTCAACAATCATCTCTGTACATGGTTTATGACAAATTGAGTGGACTCTGGTGGACCGCACAGTAATGGGGTATCATTTTCCAGCAATCAAAGCATAGCTCTCCTTGAAATTTAGTACACTATCTCCCAGAATATATCTCTCAATAATTCCATCATGGTTTAGTTTAAAATCATTACCCACTAACTGAAAGTTGGTGTTTCTTTTTCCAATCAAGAGCCTCACTCTGCCCTTGGTCTATCTGTCTCAAATGTAGGAGGGGCATTTGGTTAATCCATTCCTCCTATGGTATGTACTTTTCTTTTGCGAGGGACACTCACCTTCAGTTTTGAGTAAAAATAAAAGTGGGTTCTTCTGACCAGTTACTTCAATCAGTGAAGTGCCCTCACACTCATCTGCACGATCAGTGCTGGGAATACTAACTTCACAAATCTCTCAGATGCCCAGTCTCACAGGAAATATATTCCTCAAAATGTCCATGTATCCAGCAAGATAGTTTATAGTCCTATCTTATAATAGGTCTTTCCCTATGAAACCATTAACTGACAGTTGAGACTCATCCCATATGACATCGATGTCTTGGTTGGAATCTCCTACATGTAACGTTATACACCCCAAGTGGAGTACGTTCTTCCCATTTCACCTGAGAGTCCTGTTAACTTATTGGGTTATGATAATGAGCCTCTCTTCTTTTCTCTATCAGACCTATATCAGCCCCAGTGTCAAACAAAAAATTTCAAAAAATTCTCAAAAATTTCTCCCTGTCTTTTACCAGTACAGAGCTTTCATGATCTTACTCTCTTCTTCCTATCTATCACCTGACTGATAACTACTATTTTGCAAACTGTTTGTAGGTCATAATTTTCCTGTGTTGTTCTTCTTTTCATGATGGGTTGAATGTTCTTGTGGGGGTCTTACTTTGCAAGACTTACCTTTCAACTTGTCTTAGCAGTCCCTGACCCATTTAATGCTTGAGTGAATATTTTTCACCCTCAATTGGCACCCACTGCTTCCATTCCTCTTAGGTTATTTGCGAGCTTGTGAATTTGCCATACATTATCCTTTAATTCCTTTTTTCAGATATATTGTTCCCAGGGTGTTGAACCAACAGTCTTTCTGCAAGTGACCCTTTCACCCTCATATGAAACACTTCCTTTTACTTATACCCTTTGGAGAGCTCAACATTTGAATTGTTGATGTCCCATTTTGTTAAATTATACACCTAATCACAGCACAAATATGTATCTTGTGGGGTCCCATTTTAGCTTTCATATCCTGTTTGATGCTTGTTGTTTAAAGGGACCAAAAATCTAGGTCATCGGCCCTTATCCTATTGTTTAGTTAGGCAGTCCTCTTCTGTATGTTCTGTCTTTTTTCAAAATACCAGCAGGTTCTCTGATTAGGCTCTTTTAATGAGCAGCTTGGCCCTTGCAGTCATGGCTGCCTTTGATTCTGAGGTCTTTGTTTTACCTTCACTTCTGTGGGCTTCCTTGCCTAGACCAAGACTTGCTGTTTGGCCTGATAAGAGAAGATAACAGTCTTTTCTTCCTATGTGATATTAATGGCCTGTTATTTTATTCTTGAGTTCCTAACTTTGATTAGATTCTGAATACTTCCATTTGACAGGCCCTGCATATAACTAGCCTTTTCCAACTTATGCACTAGTTGCACTTGATGTTTGCATGGAGGCTCCCCTTGTCCTGAGATGTTTCTAAGTTCGGTCTCCATCCTATCAATTCTATGCATCCACTGAGTCACTGTTTCTTTTACTGTTCCACGAACCTACTACGCTGGCATAGCAGGGGGAGAGGTGATACTCTCACGTGGCGCATCCCAGGTGGCGGATAGAGGGGTCCTAACCAGCTTGCTGGTGGACTTGAGGGAAATAAAATACCTCTCGCGGACCAAACACACTACCCCTGCGGGTGGGAGACGCACATGTAGAGTACACCCGCGGTATCGCCTGCCTGTCGGAAGAGGCGACAAAAAGGGGCGACCTAAGTGCGGACATGGATTACGGTTTGGTATAATGTGTTGGACCTCCTGTGGGTGGGAGAGGCTGAATACATCCACAGGTAATCTCTGCCTGTCGTAGAAGGTGACTAAAAGGGTCATGTGGCCATGGTACCCTCTTTATTTTTTAATGTTTTTCCGAGGGTCAGTTGTACACCATTTCCAAATTTTGATGTGCATGCTACCTGGAGATGGGCCTCTTACATGTGCAATTACTCCCAAAACCGCAATTGCCCACCCAGGAATATTGTGGGTGGGAGCAACATTTACCTTGGCAGTAGTATCCACCTGACAACATAGGTCCCCGCACAGCCGAATGCCAGGACATATTATTATTAATTATTTTTTATTTTTTTCTCTATATTTAGTGCTCTGTACATGCTATGGGGTACATGCTATTGTGGGTGACTGGAGGAAGGGAGTCCTAGTGCTCATTGCCTCAGTCATCCCGTATTAGGCATCGTCCAACATTGGACCCAGGGCAGTATCGGCTATGACCAAGTGGGTATTGCCTTGGCTGCTTGGTTCAGCTACAGAGACCCCTGATCAGAGTGGGTGGCATTCGGGGAGGAAGTTTTCGAGCATGACTTTGAAACAAAGTCGCCCCTCTCAAGGTGGTCCCCCACCGAAGTCTTTAACTTCTACTTCCCTGAGAGGTTTAACTTCCTGGGAACATGCACAGCATGAACGAATGGGATCCAGCTTTCCTAGGTTTCTGGTCGCTACCAGAACTGATGGGCATGATTTTAAGCTGGTAAAGTCGATCCTTTTTAGTAGACACATCGAAGGCATCTACGGCAAACTTGAGGACCTCAAGAAAATGTGCAACAGTAGTTTGCTTATGAAGACTCGTAGAGCACTGTGCAACCACTTTGGCGAAATCCCCGTCAAAGTGGAGGAGCATAAGTCCTTGAATCTGGTTCGCGGAGTCATCTTTCACCGCGACCTTATTTTGAACACTGACGACGAGTTGATGGAAGACATGAAGAACCGTGGTGTGACCCACACGTCCGGCGCATTACGTGCAAGGTCAATGGTGAACATGTTGCCACTGGTGCCTTCATTGTCTCTTTCAAGTTGTTAGTGTTACCAGAGAAAGTCAAGGTAACAACTTATCGTTGCGATGTGAGGCTGTAATTCCCGCCTCCTATGCGATGCTATCAATGCCAGTGATTTGGACATATGGTATCTTGCTGTTCGAATCAGTCTGTATGTGGTACATGTGGACGAACAGCTCACGGCGCGGAGGAGTGCACAACTCTGTACAAGTGCACTAACTGCTCCGGTTTTCATTCTCCTCGGGATTGGAACTGTCCGACATATCTGAGCGAGAATAAGATCCAGGAAATCAAGACCCTGGATGGTCCTTCCTACCAGGAAGTGCGCCGTAAGTTTAATTCCACGAATACACCTGCCCGTACACTCGACTATAGCATGATAGCTCAGAGTCTTCCAGATTTGTCATTTACAACATCGTCACCTGTGCTGATTGCTGCACCCAAGGTGACTGTTCCTGCTCCCAGCAACATCACAAAGAGTAAAAGCTCGAAGGGGGGACCCCCGCCACCTTCGACCAACCAGAAGCAAGAGGGAAAGGCTAAGTCTCCCCTCCCTAAGACGTTGGCAAAAGCCGTGCCCCATCTGGCGGAGGCGGCATCGTCGACCAGGGCTAGGAAACCATCTCCCAGCCCATCTAAACCAGAAAAGAAGAAGGTGGCAAAGAAGAGCGCCCTTGCTGAGCGCTCTTGAACTTCCCCTGTGAAGGAGAAGTCATGCCCCCATCTGCGGGTTATGAGTCTGCACCAGGAGGTATTCCTGCTCCCAAACCTGCACGCTCTCCTCGTAGGGGACCTGCTTGCCCCTGAAAAGCGTCGAAGCTCTGGGCGGCATCCCCGCCGTTTGTTGATGACGGGATGGATGTCGCGCTGTCCTCTATATCTACAGATGTAGATGTTGATAGTGTTTAGGTTTGCGAGCATTTTGTCGCTCAAAACTTTTTTTTTTTGCTAGGGGCTTTACGTCGCACCGATACAGATAGGTCTTATGGCGACGATGGGATAGGAAAGGCCTAGGAGTTGGAAGGAAGCGGCCGTGGCCTTCATTAAGGTACAGCCCCAGCATTTGCCTGGTGTGAAAATGGGAAACCACGGAAAACCATTTTCAAGGCTGCCGATAGTGGGATTCGAACCTACTATCTCCTGGATGCAAGCTCACAGCCGCGCGCCTCTACGCGCACGGCCAACTCGCCCGGTGCTCAAAACCTAACACACCTTCTATAGTCCACACTATAGCACTGTTACAGTGGAATTTTAACGGTTATGACAGGCATCTTGCTAAGTTATATCAGCTAATTAGTGAGTACGCAGCGAGTATAGTCTGTATTCAAGAGACCAACTTCAGACCCGGTCATCATACGGTCTTGAAAAATTTCAGACTATACTTGACAGAACAATATTATGCTCATCGGGCATCTGGTGGCGTGGGCATTTTTGTCCGTTCTGATACTTACAGCGAAGAGGTTCCTCTAAGGACCCCACTGGAAGCAATTGCGGTGCGGGTACCTCTGCCTGCCATAGCAACAGTGCGTAACGTTTATTTTCCACCAAGCCAGCCTCTTAACATAAATGATGTCACTGATCTTATAGATCAGCTCCCACCTCCCTTCATCTTGTTGGGCGATTTTAATGCCCATCACCCCATATGGGGTTCTGAGATGCCTTGCCCCAGGGGACGAGAGCTGGAAAGATTGGTATCAGAGCTGGATTTATGTATTTTGAGCACAGGGGAACCAACTCACTTTAGTGTACGTTACGGCACATATTCTCGCATAGACGTAGGTCTATGCAGCCGAACGTTAGTTCCGCTGTTTCAGTGGAATACACATGATGATCTCTGTGACAGTGACCATTTTCCCATCATCCTTACTTTGTTGAAACATAAATCCATCGAGGCTCCCCCTCAATGGATTCTTAAACATGCTGATTGGCCAAAGTACACGTCACTAACTGTCTTTAATGATATCATCATTCGGACCATCAGCGTGGAAATAACTTACATCACCCAAGTTATTCTTGCTGCTGCTGAGGAGTCCATTCCATCCTTCTCGGGTCCTTCTCGTCTAAAACTCGTTCCTTGGTGGAATGAAGCAATAGCAGCAGCTATCAAAGAACGCCGTCGAGCTCTTAAACATTACCGTAGACAGCCTACTGTGGCCAACTTGGTAACATTTAAACAACTCCGCGCTAAGGAGCGAGTCCTTATTCTCCAAAGTAAGAACGTTTCATGTGAGAGATATGTGTCATCTATGACGTCACAAACTCCATCATCTCAAGTGTGGACTAAACTTGGACGTATTTCGGGTATCCAAGGATCATCTTCTGTACCGGGAATTTCCATTGCAGGCAACATCGTCACTGAACCACTATCGATTGCTAACCATCTAGTTAGCCATTTTGCGGATGTGTCTGGTTCTGGGAATTACCATCATGATTTCCTCGCTCTGAAGTGGGAGGCAGAACGTCATCACCTCAGTTTTGCCACTCATGCTTCAGAGGACTATAATGTGCCCTTTATGGAGTGGGAACTCCTCAGCGCATTAGCGCTTTGCAAGGACACTTCTCCTGGACCAGACAACATCCATAACCAGATGTTGAAACACCTTAGTGAGGACAGTCTTCTATATCTCCTTCGTGTGTTCAACCGAATCTGGATGGAGGGTGATTTTCCATCTCAGTGGTGAGAGAGCATCGTCATTCCTGTTCTCAAGCCTGACAAAGATCTTAAGTATGCGGAAAGTTACAGACCTATTTGTCTTACAAGCTGCCTGTGTAACCTAATTGACAGGATGGTAAATCGCCACATGTGTGGTGTCTGGAGAAACAAGGACTCTTGTCCAAGTACCAGTGTGGTTTTCGAGCCACTCAATCCACCACTGACCACTTGGTACGCCTGGAGAACTCTATCCAGGATGCGTTTCTTTGCAAACAGCATTTGGTAGCTGTTTTCTTTGATATAGAGAAGGTCTACGACACCACATGGTGATATGGTATCCTTTCAGTCCTGCATCACTGGAGATTCCAAGATAACTTGCCGGTATTTATTGCAAATTTTTTGTTCCTCCGTCTATTCCGTGTCTGAGTAGGGAGGACATATTCGCAATACCATGTTCAAGAAAATGGAGTCCCACAGGGATCAATTCTTAGTGTCACTCTGTTCGCAATTGCCATAAACGGTATTGTTGCTGCTGCTGGTTCAGCAGTAATACCGTCGCTGTATGTGGACAATTTTGCTCTGCATTATAGCTCGCGCAGTATGGCAGTCGCAGAGCGACAATTACAGCAAGCGATTAGGAGGGTGGAGCAGTGGACCTTACAACATGGCCTTCAGATTTCTACCGCAAAGACCTGTGTTGTCCACTTTTGTCGTCAACGTACTCTTCACGCCCATCCTGAACTTTCTCTAGGAAATGTCGCTCTTCCCGTAGTTGACACTTACCGATTTCTTGGGTTCCTTTTTGACAGTAAATTATCGTGGGAGCCACATGTACAGGAGCTAAAAGCGCAATGCACCAATAGGCTTAATCTCTTGAAGTTTCTTAGCAGCACAAATTGGGGAGCTGACCGCGCGGTGCTCCTACAATTCTACAGGGCACACATTTTATCCAGGTTAGACTATGGCAGTGCAGCATATGGTTCAGCAAGACCAAGCGTTCTTGCGAAGTTGAACAGCCTCCACCACAGTGGGGTTAGGCTGGTGACGGGAGCTTTTCATACAAGCCCCATTGCCAGCCTACTTGCTGAGTCTGGCAATGGCAATGGCAACCATTTGCTGTATGCTGCTTGTCCTCAAGCAACGCGGCCGGTTGGAATACACTTGGATAGCAGTTACAGATTGTTTCACGTACCTTCAGTTCCTTGCCTTGTCAGACAACCAAGTGGGGTACCTCCGTGGGTAGTATGGCGACCTGAAATAATCCTGGACCTACACACTGGCCCAAAGGAAAACACAAACCCTTCGATTTATTGGAGGCTCTTCCTGTCCATTGTTGGCCGATATCCAGGTTCAGTCGTCATCTACATGGATGGTTCAAGGACAGAAATGAAGATGGTCTGTGCGATCGTTGTCGACCATGATAGGTTCTATTTGCTCTCCCGGAAACCTGTAGTGTGTACACAGCAGAGCTCTATGCTATCTGTGAAGCTATGCAGTACGCACTGTACAATGAGCGCTGACACTTTCTTCTGTGTACTGACTCCTTGAGTTTGCTCCAGTCTATTGACACTTGTTTCCCTCGGCACCCTCTGGTGCAGTGGGTCCAGGACCTGCTGGCCAGGTGTTCAGATGCTGGCACCAGAATTACGTTTATGTGGCTCCCAAGCCATATGGGTGTAGAGGGAAATGAATTAGCAGATGCGGCTGCCAAGGAGGCAGTTACATTGCCCCCATTGCCTTTCAAGGTTCAAGCAAGTGATATTTGCACTCAGCTGAGACTTCTGGTTATGTCCCATTGGGAGATGGAGTGGCAGGCCATTCCACTTCCCATAAGCTGAGAGCGATAAAAGGAACAACGAAGGTATGGAGGACTTCCCTTCGTGTTTCGCGGAGGGAAGCAGTGGTATTATGTCATCTTCGGATCGGCCATGGTATCCTGACTCACTCGCATCTTTCGAAAGGAGAACCCCCTCCGGTGTGTACCTGGGGCAACCATCTTACCGTGGTACACATCCTTATGGAGTGTATGGACCTGGTCGATCTTCGCTGTAGTCTTAACCTTGTGAGTACGATTTCCCTTATCTTGCGAGACGACGAGCAGTCAGCAGACCTCGTCATCCGCTTTATGAGGGATGGTGGTCTGTTTTATCGTGTCTAATGATGTCCTTTGTCCTAGTGTATTTGTGTCACTTGCGCTTTTATGCCATTGACTTCATTTTAGTTTATGTTGCGTATTTTAATGTGTTATTTTAACATCTAATGTATATTATGTATATATATCTATTTGTCTTACAAGCTGCCTGTGTAACCTAATTGAGAGGATGGTAAATCGCCACTTGTGTGGTGTCTGGAGAAACAAGGACTCTTGTCCAAGTACCAGTGTGGTTTTCGAGCCACTCGATCCACCACTGACCACTTGGTACGCCTGGAGAGCTCTATCCAGGATGTGTTTCTCTGCAAACAGCATTTGGTAGCTGTTTTCTTTGATATAGAGAAGGTCTACGACACCACATGGTGATATGGTATCCTTTCAGTCCTGCATCACTGGAGATTCCAAGATAACTTGCCGGTATTTATTGCAAATTTTTTGTTCCTCCGTCTATTCCGTCTATTTCTATTTCCGTCTATTTCTTATCTATTACATATATATCTGCACCACCAGGCAATGCCTTATGCCTTTTTTTCCGCCTTTATTTTCTCTTATTTTATTAGAAAATAAGGCATTGCGAATTAGATCCACTGATCCACTCATACTCATTTTCTCATCACCATTTTTTTAAACTCTTGTCAGTGGATACATTTTAAAATTTTAACTATCATATATCATGTCGTCCATCTCATTCCATCAGGAGCCGATAACCTTCGATGTTAGGCCCCTTAAAAGAACAAGCATCATCATCATCATCATCATCATCTTTTACTGTTTGTCTAGAGGCAAACAACTGACAAGCATAACAAGCCATGGTACTATTTTTTACTGTACTATTCTTCTAATTCACTCCTAATATCATCCCAAGTTTGTCAGTTTGGTCATACAAGTAATTTACAGCATGACTAGTTATCTTAGACTCAATTTATAAAACAACTCATACTAGTTAGGATGCACTAACTGAAGTGCAGTCCTTAAATTTTTTCAAAAAACCTTTAATCTTTGAGGATGCAAGGCATCCAATGAGTTTTAGAGCAGCGTCAGCCAACTGGCTGGCGTGTGGTGTAAAGAGGGCCCGTGTGACGTCAGAGAGCCCATGTGATGTAAGAGCGCAGAAGGTGGGGAGCCGCTGTTGTAAAGTGAGACGGAGAGACAGCCTCGCTTTGTAGTAAACACGTGCAGTGCTGTACGTAGTGGTGGTGTTAGTGGTACAGTACAGTACATAAGTATGGATGAACCGGGCACATCACGGTGCGATAAGTTATCTATGCCTCCGATCCTTTTATCTTTATGAGAAAATCTATATTTATTTGTTGAAAATGGTAGGAATGTTTAGTTTGTAGAAAAGAGTTACAGTATGTAAAAGGATATAATTTACAATGCCACTACATTTTGTGTCACGCTACAGACTATGATCAGTATCAAGGCGAGGTAAGGGTACGTGTAATTACAGAATTAAAAGGTAAATTAAATAAAACTGTCGAGCATTCGATCAGCGAGTCAACAGTTCGACTAAGTTATAAAATTTCATATTTAATTGCAAAGAAAATTAAACCTTTCAGTGATGGTGAATTTGTAAAGGAATGTTTAATACCAGCAGGTGAGGAGTTTTGTCCAAATATCATTGAAGAGTTTGAAGCTACCAGCTTGTCCGCACACACAGTGTCGAGAAGAATTCAAGACCTACCTGATGATGTCCACCTACAATTATTAGAACCAAAAAGCTTCTGGGCATACTCCCTAGCAACTGACGAGAGCACGGATATTTCTGGCACAGCCCAACTAGCAGTGTTCATATGAGGGTTCGACGAAAACCTTAAATTTGTGAGGAACTACTAGATTTAGTGCCTATGAAGAATACCACGAAAGGCATCGATATTTTCAACTGCGTTGTGTTGTTGAAAATGCTTCCATGCCATGGAACAAAATAATTTCAATAGGAATAGATGGTTCACCTTCTATGGTAGGACACGATTCTGGAGTAGTTGGGCTAATAATACAAAAAATGAAGACTCTCAGTATAGCTCACACACGTGTTCCAATTCACTGTATCATACATTTAGAAAATCTACGTGCGAAAAGCATTGAACTGAACAATGTAATGACCGCAGTGGTTAGAATTACTAACCTCATAAGATCAAGGGCCTTACATCATTGGCAATTCAAGGAATTCCTAGCAGAAAATGACAGTGAAATTGATTATTTGCCTTATCATTGTGCTGTTCGCAGGCTTAGTCAAGGCAAAGTACTTGACACGTTTTTTCAGCTACGACAAGATATAGCTACATTTATGAGGCGACAAAATGTGCCAGTCCCCGAACTACAAGATCGCAGGTGGATTGGTGACCTCACATTTCCTGCAGATTTAACAGGTCATTTGAACTTTCTGAATGTTTCTCTCCAGGGAAAGGGTTTAACAATTACAGAAATGTTTGATAGAGTGAAATCGCTCAAATTAAAATTATGTTTGTGGGAGCGTCAGTTCATGAACAGAATTATTCCACATTTTCAAAAACTGCTTACAGTGTTTGAATGAACTACGGCTGAGGATATATGTATGTCAAAATCATAAAAAACCTTTATTCAGAATTTGATTCTAGATCTAACAATTTGGAGTGTCTGGAAACTGATTTTCATCTTTTAAACACGCGATATTCAGTTATTGCAGATATCGTTGATCCAGACCTACAATTAGAGTCAATAGAGTTACATTGTGATAGAGAACTAAGAGATAAATTTGTAAATAATGACATTTATGACTTTTATAGACATTTTTCACAAAAAAGGTTTCCCCAATTGCATAGGTTTGCAGCAAGAATGTTGAGTATTTTCGGTTCCACGTATGCCTGTGAACGACTCTCTTCTATTTTAAAAACAACCAAACCAAGACAGAGAAGCCAGTTGTCAGATCACAATTTGAAGTGTTCTCTTAAACTTAGTGTTTCTCAAACATTAATTCCAAATATTGAAAAACTAGTCAACAAAAAAAGACTACAAAAATCAAGGAAACCCACGAGTGGCAACTGAGTATCGACATCATGAGGTAAAACATATGTTTTGAGTTTACGTATTACTCTTTGTACTATTTTTGTTGTAAAACTGTACTGTTTGTTACTATTAGCACTCTTTTTAGATTGGATGATATTGTAAACAAAACCATTTTTTGTTCAATATTGGTTCCGAAGATGCACCGAAAAAAGTCAAGTTTAGTTTGTATATGTACAAATAAAGTTGCTTTATAACTCTTATGCTACTTCATAACAAAGTTACGTTACATTAAAGTATGTAGAGAGAAATATGCACTACACATACTGCATTGTACTACCTACAGCCCTAGGGCCTCCCCCTACGAATGACGTGTTTCCCCTCGCCCCTCTAGCCATCACTTCTCAGTTACTCGTTTCGCTGCCCGAGCAGAGTGTGTGACGTGTTACCTGACATCACATGTACACGCAGTTGGCTGACCCTGTTTTAGAGCCTCAGTTACCGAAAAAAATAACTTTTAGCATGGAGAACCTCTTCATGCATAATATCAAGTTTAGTAGGAGCAGGATTTGCACTTCTTTCTGACCTTGTCATTTGAGCTAACTCATGCTACTGTCGTATTCAGGAAGCTCTCGAGCTGTGTGTTATTTGTCTTTGATCCTCAGACTGGATTCTTTCTCTTAGTGACAGTTATAGATGACATTTCTCACTGTTTCACTTGATTTAGAAATCATATGCTTGCATCATATTGCCACTATGCTCAACTTTATTGAATACTTCAAATTAAACCTACATAACTTTTCATATGACTTCTGAATTTTTGCCCTTTTTTTTAAATTATCATTGAACATTGGTAACATTAACTGAAATTGCTGTTCACTTCCCGTTGTCTTCCTTTCTATGTTTGGGACCATTATCCAGGAGGTCATGGACCAAATCTTGTCCAATTAGTTCACTCTCAACTTTATGCACAGAAGATTCAACGTAAATTCTCATTTTGCTTCATTAAGCTAACCTATCAGCAGAGACATATTTGCTTTTACAAGTCAATCTCTGCTGAATAATTTCAGTCAGGGTTGTCGCTAAAATGCTGAAAATAAACCAATCCAAATTGTTCTGGGGATAATATTTGCAATGTGCAATATCCTATAAAGTCCATCACACTGAAGACAGTAATTCAATATTGTTTCCACTATCACCATATAACTTAAAGAACTGTGTTCTTATCCTAAACTACTTCTTCAGTCAAATTACTTTGAGGATAACTTATATTCTAGAAATTAATATTACTTACTTTTGCTTTTATGTCTTTCTTTCCCTTTAATTCAATGTAGCTTTTATCCAGTGCATATTGCAGTGTTGCAAACCCTGAAGTGATGTACTTATCTGAAAATAATTGTTAAAAATTCAGGTCAGTATTTTCTTTTAGATTATACACTAGGGTAAGAGATGTCAATGATAGAGTTGTCAAATATGGGCGACGATGAGAGAGGAAAGGCCTAGGAGTTGGAAAGAAGTGGGTGTGGCCTTAATTAATGTACAGTCCCAGCATTTTCCTGGTGTGAATATGGGAAACCACAGAAAACCATCTTCAGGGCTGCCGACAGTGGGGTTTAAACCCACCATCTCCAGGATGCAAGCTCACAGCTGTGCAGTCCTAACCACATGGTCAACTCGCCTGGTGATTCCTTGTTCTGAAACTCTTAAACTCTTCACTTAAGACAAGTTTGGTGGAAGGACTGTGAAAATATATCCATCGTTCTGGTTGAATATCCCAAGGTACTTAGACTTCTCAGTTTTATCAAGGTCAGCATCAATTATGTTACTTTTTAAACTATCCAATCTACTTTATTATGATCATAATCTATTTATCAGAAACACTCTGTTTATAGTACAGAATGGAATACGGTAAATTTGAGCAGTTCCTTCTTGAACACCTTGTCTTATGGAGGGTCGGTGATGTGACAGCGACATTTCCATCTTGTGCATCCTCAGTGGTGAGTTCAGTTTCGTATGGATTTCATTTCTGCCCAACTATGCTAATTTGTTCTGCGATCAGCAGGAGTGACATCTACTAAACTTCTAAGCATTCTCATCTCCACTGAGTGAAGATGTATATTTTCAAGACCACTAAATGACATTATAATTTATAATTTTGGGGATATTAGGTCCTGTTTACTTAACATGTGCTGATGTGTTTCGAACCTGCAACCAAAATTATCTTCAGAGCAATAATAAAGTTGTTAGTGGCAACTGTTACTCCATAGTAACTAGACTCAAGGTAATAGAGAGACCCTGTTAGGAAGGGTATCCAGAGTCAAGTAGAAAGATGTTGGAGTTAACTATGGAGGATAGCCATGATCCCCTTTGTTAAACTTATTCGTATGTTTATACCCATTTCTACCACCTCATGAATGATTCTAGGTATAAAATGTTTCTCTTTACAAATAACAAAAGTTGCATAAAAATGATTTGATGATCATTACATATGGCATGTTCTGTCACAGCAGACTTCTCTGGCTGGCAAAGACGTAAGTGCCAGTGATGTTCCTTGACTGATCCACAGCAACAACGATTCATAGTTATTCCAGCAAAGTTTAAGCCAATAGGATCTTTAACAGATCTTAAGCAACTGCTTATGATGATATTAGGCTTAAAGATGGTCTTGATATTGTGTGTTTTCTGAGAATATTGCTAATCATATCCATGACAAATTATACATATGGCAAGAAGGCCAGACTCAAGGACGAGAATCATATGACAGTCTGTCTTTTGGCTGAGGATGTAGCATTTTTATCAATCTGGCAATCTATTTCCTTGAGTAGCCATTGTTCAGGAAAGTTCTGGTTAGCAACACAAGTTCACCATTTAACTTATCCTTCTCACAAACCTCCCAGAAGATTGCACTAATTCCATGGAATTGGGCATCCCCTGGGTAATGATAAAAAAAGTACTGCAAAATTACTGGCTGATTCTTACAATACAAAAACATCTTTTTATAGAACCCATCAAGATACCTATTAATAAGGTAAACCAAATGACCTAAATTTCCATCTGATTTCCTAGAAACCAAATTACATATTATCCAACAATATTCAGGAAACTGAGCTCAAATCAGATCTCTGCAGGAAACAGCATGGAAAATAAGCCTTAGAATTTCTTTTGAAAAACTGAAATCACGTCAAACGATCCACCACTCAAAAATAAAATTAATATACCGTACATTAACATGAAATTAAAATTGTTGATACATTTAAGTATTTAGGTGAGATTATAACTTATAATCTAAACAAAAAACCCAGCAAAACAGAATAAATAAATTAACCAAAGCAAATTAAGTTGCCAAAACACAACAACAAAATAACAGCAAAATTAAGACATTATAAAACAGTCACAGAGCCATAGATGAATTATGCAAGTGAAACTACTTTCATAACTACTAATACAGCTGAAAAAGATAAAATACTTAAGATGTAAAGAATAATAATTAGGATGTGTACAAATAAACACTATCAAATTAATGGCCATTGGAGAATAGCTTCAAATAACACAGTTTATAAGGAAATCGAACCAGTATTGATCAAAATGAGAAAGAAGTGCATCTCATTTTTTACATCTTATTGGAACACCGGAAACTAGAATCAGTAGAAAAATGATGGAATAGCAATACCAGAGTTATATGTTTTTCTTATTATTATTAATCACATACAGTCGTATAAGCACACTAATCTTAACACAAAACCGGTTTTCGGATTCTAAGGTCCATCATCAGTGCTAAAACATAAAACATTTAATTCCACATGAGTGTGTTATGAAAATGAGTTAAAATAAGTTTTAAATTTTTTTAAATGGAGCCCTGTTGAAATAAACTGTAAAATAAGAAAAAGAAAAAACAAGTGTAAAAGATGCAAACAATACATATAAACTTACAATGATATTTTAAAAGGTACGAAATACCATAGGAAGTCAAAGTACGGCTTAAAAATCTTCATGCTTACGGATTCTATCGCATTTTTCACTTCGAACAAGGAGATATCAGGATTATATGTATTACAGAAATTAAGGATGATATTAACCCTTGAGGACTCGTGTGGGGTAAATTTTTTCTGAGAACAAGAAAAAGCCAGTTATTAGACGGTGAGGTTATTTTTCATGAGCTTGTGAACTCATCTACTTTCAAGTGCAGTCGTCCAACACTTGTCTTATTGTGATTCATTTCTCTCCAACAATTAGTTCAGCAGTGATAGTTGTTTAATGCAACTGCCGCTATGGGTGCAAAGTTGTTACCTCGCACGCGCCTGTCTGTTACGACTAATTGTAGTTCTTGTTTATTGTGTATTTCTGAATAGTGTAATATTATAAATGAAGAGAGGAAGAAGACCTACGGATAAAGAAATTAAGGCTTGTCTTGAAGCATTAGACAATGAAGTTGTTAGCGGAGATAGGTCTTCATCAGAAGAGGATAGTGTACAAGACAGCGATAATGACTCAAACTCAATATAAAGCGCAGAAAGTGATCAAGATTCTACATCAGAAGACGAAGATACACTGAAGAAAATGGAAATTGCAACACCCAGAAGCAGTGGTGCTACATTGCTGCAGTTAAACATGCAGGATGAGTGTTTAGTTGTGATTCGATGATTACACTTTCAGGTCCCTCTGACCGCAAGTTTGGACAACAATCAATACAGGATGTGCCCACCACGAGCTGCAATACATTGATGAATTCATCGAGGCATGGAGTCAATAAGGCCCTGGATCACTTCCTGAGGTTTTGTGGCCCATGCTTGCTGCACTGCACGGGTCAGTTGTTCCAGAGTTGTGGGTGGCTGAGGACGGTTGGCCAGTTGTCGACCCGTCATGTCCCACACATGCTCTATAGGACTGAGGTCCGGGATCTCGTGGGCCATTCTAACGTAGTGATGTCGTGGAGAGCTTCTCTAGAGATGCGTGCAGTATAAACCCGGGCACTGTCCTGTTGAAACATCCCTTTAGAAATGTTCGCCATCATAGGGACAACTACTGGATTGAGTACCCTATCAACGTACTGTCGAGCAGTCATAGTGCCCTTAACAAGCACTAATTGTGATTTCACATTAAAGCCAATAGCTCCCCAGACCATAATGCTTGGTGTTGGCCCTGTGTGCCTCTTGACAATAAGATCTGGGTGGTCCCTCTCCCTGGTACGTTGGCGCACAGATTACGGCAATCACTGCGGGCAAGACAGAAGCGCGATTCATCACTAAAGACAACCCTATGCCATTTGTCGACCCACGTCGATCTTTCTCGACACCAGGCCAGCCTTACACTTCGCTGTTGTGGAGTTAATGGAACACCTTCTGTAGGGACACAGGCTCGTAACCCAGCTGCACGCAGGCGATTACCAACTGTTTGTTGTGTAATGTGGGATGCCACAGCTGCTCGAATTTGCGCTGCTGTTGCATAGGGTTCCACCCGGGCCATCCAAATGATGCGGCGATCCTCTCTCACAGTTATCTGTCGCGCTGGGCCTGTACCAGGTCTATGAGAATGGGTACCTTCATATGACCACTGCTGCCATACAGGTTGTACCATAGATGCCTGTCAGCCAACATGTGCAGTGACAGTCCTTAGCGATAATCCAGCCTCATACAGCCTAATTATCCGAGCCCTCTCAAACAGCGACAGTTGTTGATAGCGTGCTCTTCTCTGTTGTAGAGGCACGTTTGACGGGGAACACTTCACTGTACAGACTGCAAGTCAACTACGCTACAACAGAGTCCGTATACTGGAGTTGATTCCTCCGCGACCAATCACGTGGGGAGACCTGTAGCAACAATCCAATGGGTCTGAAACTTTGATCGTGGCATCGTTCCATATCTTGAAAAACAACACAAATGACCAATGCCTTCATGGTGTTGCAATTTCCATTTTCTTAAGTGTAGTTCACACCTTTCTGAAGATGACATTCCCTTGGGAATATGAATTCATTGCTTGAAAGAGAAAGATGGTATGATATGGTATAAGGAACCTCTGGATACTAGAGGTAGAACATGTGCTTGAAATATTGTGACAGAGCGACCTGGTGTAAAACAAATAGCTAAAAATGCAATGACTGCTGGTGAAACTTGGAGCTTATTATTTACAGAAGAAATGATAGATCAGATAGTAAATTATACTAACATTTACATAGATATGAAGAGAGAACAATATTGTAGGGAACGTGGTGCCACAGTAACCGAATGCAAAAGAGATCAAAGCATTATCTGGATTATTGTATATTACTGGAATAATGAAATCTGCACATCTGAACACAAAAGACATTTGAGCATCAGATGGTACTGGTATAGAACTCGTTTGCACCATGTCGTGGAAATGGTTCCATTCGCTGATGAATTCTCTTAGGTTTGATGACAGAACTACTCGGTACGATAGAAAAAGAGTGGATAAAATGACACGTGTAGGAAATATTTCATGTTTTTGTAAGAAACTGTCAATCTGCATACACTATCTCTGACTATGCAACTATAGATGAGAATTTGGAAGCTTTTCAGGGCTGCTGTAGCTTCAAAGTATTTATGAAGTCAAAGCTCAAAAATCTTCATGCTTACGGACTCTATCTCATTTTTCACTTCAAACAAGGAGATATATACGGGAACACAACCTGATGGCCCCTACGTAATCAATAATGATGCAAGTGACGTTGTCAAGCAACTGATAGCTCCCATATAACTGTCGACAACTGGTTTACCAGTATACCTTTAGCAAGAGATCTGCTCTGCCATCATAAACCGACCCTGGTTGGGACTATCAGGAAGAATGAAACGGAAGTATCTAAGGAGTACATCGAAGTAAAGAATAAACTGATTTATTCCAGCACATTCGGTTTCAGCAAGGACAAGATGACCATTGTTTCCTATGTGCCTAAAAAGAACAAGTGTGTACTCTTGTTATCAACAATGCATGACACTCCTTCCATTGATCCAGCAACTTGCAAAGCATGGAAACCGGAGATGAACAGCTTTTATAACAAGACTAAAGCAGGTGTCGATGTTGTAAATCAGATAATCCAAAACTACTCAGTGACCCATAGATCCAACTGTTGGCCACTGACATAGTTAGGCACAGGCTACTTAGATCCACTGGCAGTGCCAATGCACTATGACATTGCGGCCTCCACGGTATGCACTAGCCATGCATCTTGGTGGGTGTGCTATGAACCAACTGATGAGCCCAACTTAGCACACAGGGGTGAAACGCTAGCAACCAGGAATGAGTTAGCTGAAAAATTTACAACGTCCAATAATGGACCAACGACATTGGTATTGTGAAAGGGGATCGAGATGTTTCAGTTAACCACTTGACGTGCTTTGACGGATCTCTCTGTCCAGGCTCTCGATCGCACTCCGGTACAAAGACGGATCTCTCCGTCCGCGCCTAGTGTTAATTTCCGGACCCGCTCCAAGCCAGTTTCCTTTGTGAAAAGATTTGATATTAGTAAGGTAAACTCTTGACAGATGGAAGCACTGTTTTATTCCATTGATGCATTTGATAAACACGTCTGTGCAGTTATTCCATGGAAAGAATAACCTGTAGCTTAGCAACCTTGGAATCACAAAAAATGGACACAGTAGAACATTGCAAAAAAGGAAATGTTTTTCTTTTTTTCTTTTTTGCTAGTGGCTTTACGTCGCACCGACACAGATAGGTCTTATGGCAACGATGGGATAGGAAAGGCCTAGGAGTTGGAAGGAAGCGGCCGTGGCCTTAATTAAGGTGTTGCCTGTTTTGAAACTGGGAAACCACAGAAAACCATCTTCAGGGCTGCTGACAGTGGGACTCGAACCCACTATCTCCCGGATGCAAGCTCACAGCCACGCCCCCCTAACCGCACGGCCAACTCACCCGGTAGGAAAAGTTTTAATGTTGGAATTTCACATGGAAAATTTCTTGATGTAAGTTCATTTTAGAGAAAAAAATCTTGAAATCCAATCTTGAAGTCTTCCCACAGTAGTCTAAGTCTGTGGTGCCTAGTTCAAGTTTGACGGTAAGATCGACCGTCACCGCCAATACCAGGGTGGCGTCCTCCGGACCCCCCAAGTACCCTCAGATACAACTCTCCCGCTACTATGAGAGGGGTAGTCATGGTGATGGTCGCCGCAGACCAGATGTAGAGGTACTGTTCCAAGATGGGTTGGCGGTTGTGTTACTGCACCTCAGCCCTTGCCAGAAGGATGGAGCTCCAGCGCGCCATTCAGAAAGAGACTAGACTAGAGTGGAGCGGGCCCTTACCCCACGCTGGCATCACTTGCCAGATGTTGAGACACGGCTGCCGATGGCTGAGGGGGCACTGAAACAGTAATACACTCGGTGACAGAGATTGTTTGATGGAGCTTGAGAGTACCACTTTTTTGTGTGCGGCATTGAGGATGAGTGTGTGTCTGTAGGCCGGGATTTGGAGACGGGGGCTAGGTAATGGCCACCTGGCCATGGCAAACAGAAATTCCTCTTAGAGAGGAAGGTTGTACACATCTAATTACAAGGCATAATATTACTTTCTTATGATCAGGCCAGAAGGCCTCCATATTTCAAAATAAATCACCTAATTAATTTTAAGACTTAAGACCATTACTTTAAGGAATATAACCTTAGCTTACTGCCAAGATTTAGTGGCCAATGTACAAAATTAGGAAATTATACTGGTTTTACCTGAGGAAGGTGAACCCTAAATATCCTCTCAGTGGCTGGGTTGCTGACCAATAAAGTGTCAGGGGTTAAGAAATCCAAAATAATATATGGCCCATGAAATCTGGGGGCAAGCTTGCCGGCAGGTACAAAACTTTTGACGATAACCTGATCTCCGACTTTTAAATCGGTGGGCCTCCGTCCACAATCATATCTTTCTGTAACCTTTTCATGAGAAGCTTTAAGGTTACTCTTAGCCTTCTTCCATAGATCACTAATATTATCGGGATCTATTGTCTCTGGCAATATTTCATTAAGTGACCAAAGATTAAAGAGCGGCGTGTTGGGAACAAACTTGAACATGAGAGAGGCAGGGGTGAACTTGTGTGACTCATGAACAGCTGAATTTAAAGCAAAAGATAACCAATGCAATGCAGCATCCCACCTGGGATGATCTTCATGATGAAAAGCAATCAATGCCAATCGAAGATTACGATTAACCCGCTCAGCCAGAGATGGTGGAGGGTAATAAGCAGAAGTTGTTACATGTGAAATAGGTCGAAACAGAGTTTTCGGAATAAGTTGGATGTGAAAGCCTTAGCATTATCGAAAACTATGTATTGACAAGGACCAAAAGAAGCAAAAATAGTATTAAGACAAGAAATTGTAGACTGAGCGGTGGCCAGCTTTGTCGGAAACAAGAATGAAAATCAAGTGAAGCCATCTACACACACCAGAATGAATTTATTTCCATTACCCTTTGATTGGGGGAAAGGTCTGACATAGTCTATATACAGACGCTCCATGGGGTGAGATGCCTGATGAGATGACAACAGCCCTAGCTTAGTAGACAAGGTGGGCTTACTAAGCAAGCAAGATTTACAAGCTTTAACAATTTCTCTAATTTTGCCATCGATACTCTTCCAAATAAACATCTCTCTGATCTTTTCCCAAGTTTTGAAGATGCCTAAATGCTTCCCCCCCCCCCACATCTCATGATAGTATTTGAAAATCATGGGCACAAGCACAGCTGGAACTACTACTTTCATTTTCTGATTGTGCCTCGAAGGGCAACACAAAACGCTGTTCCTCAATACATAAGGGACAACATGTTCCCCAGAAGAGAGGGTTTCCATAATGGGAGCCAGCACTGGATCTTCACATTGATATTTCTCAATATCCCGAAATAACATAGAGGCATCAGTCAGAATAGCACTAATACATGAAGGTATGGGCATGGGAAGAACAGAACTACCTTTCTGGTCACTGGTTTCAACCTCATTGGAAAACATGTGACTTAGTCCATCAGCAACTACATTTTCTGATCCTCTAATATGTCGCACATCAAATTGGAATGCTGAGATCCTGATAGCCCAACGGGCAATACGCCCAGTACGATGAGGCCTAGCTAAGATCCAACTTAGGGCTTGGTTATCCGCCTCTAATTCAAATTTGACATGTTCCAGATAAAGGCTGAACTTCTCTAGGGCAAACAATACTGCTAAACCCTCAAGTTCATAGATAGAATATTTGGCTTCTTGAGCCAATAAGGTCCTAGAAGCATATCGTCGCTGCCGGGACAAAACCTCCCATGTGAAATATTTTAGCTTAGAGCTTCGGCCGGTAAGATCCTGTCATCTAAGGTGCAATATTGTGTGCATGTCGTCAAGGCATCTCGCTCTTCATAATGTATGTGGTGCGGGTCAGTATATCTTCAAAAATATTATCACATAGGAGGTTTTGTCCCAGCAATGACGATATGCTATGGGCCGCCTTCCGAGTTCAGTTTCCTGAAGAAGGACAGCGGCAACAGCTCATGAAGAGGTATCTGTTTAGACTATGAATTTCTTAGATAAATCGGGCATGGCTAATACATGGGGATTATAGAGCGCTAATTTCAGGTCTTCAAAAGAGGCCTTTCCTATGCAGTAAGTTCAGGGGTGCCGCCCTGTTAGTGAAGTTAGGAATAAATTTCCTGAAGAAATTCACCATGCCTATAAACCTGGCCATGCCTTTCATGTCCTTAGGAGGCTTGAAATCACGGATAGCCTGTGTTCTGGAATTGTCAATAGAAACACCATCGGGCAACACGATATGCCCTAAGAATGACATAGAAGGCTTAGCAAAAGCTACCTTAGATAGTTTAACAGTCAACCCAGCCTTCTGAAGATGGTTAAGTACTTCCTTCAGATGATCTACATGTTCTTCAAAGGTCTCAGAAAACACAACGACATCATCGAGGTAATGATACAGATATTCGAATTTGATATCAGAGAAGACCCTATCTAGCAGTCTAGTAAACATGGCTGCCCCCGTGGGAAGCACAAAAGGCACACGGTTGTATTCATACAAGTTCCAATCTGTGGCGAAATCTGTTAGATGTTTTGATTCTTCTGCTAGAGTTATCTGGTTATATGCCTGATTAAGATCAAGGATGGTAAAGAACTTGTCCTTTCAAAACCATGAAAAACAAGAGTGAAGATCGGGAAGGGGCACATATTGTAACACCACCTTACGGTTCAAAGCTCTGTAATCAATAACAGTCCTGAAGCCACCTTGGGGTTTTGGCACAAGAAAAATGGGCAATGAATACGCCGACTTGGAAGGTCGAATGATCCCATCCTTTAACATCTGATCAATGATTACCTTAAGAGCCTTGATTTTAGGTGGCAATAATCTATATGGTAGAAACCTAACTGAGATAGAATCAGTTAACTCAATCTTATGTTCAATAAGGTCAGTAATGCCAAGAGTATCTGAGAATACATCAGGAAAGGACTGACACAACCTTCGAATACTATCAGCCTGATCCTCAGGTTGATGCCTAAGATCTAACAAGATCTGATTCAGTGTACGAGAAATACATGAACATGATATAGAATTACATTTCATAAGGGAAATATTACAGTTGCTAGCAAACTTGAAGGTGCACGACTTGCTCTGAATGTCGAGTACAAGACCAGTATTAGACATGAAATCGGCCCCCAATATTATAGGGCAAGACAATTGTTTAGCATCAAACAATTTCACCTTCAAAGTAAATTTTGAAATATGAACTTTAGCAAAAATTAATCCTAACATTTCTGATGGAGAGGAGTTAGCTGAAACACATTTCATAGAGTTTTTAATTTAGAATACCATTCTAATTATTCAGTATATTAATAAGTGAGTTTTGTTGGGTTGAGATAGTCATACTGTAACTTGTCACTGTGGCCAGATGAGCAATTTTGCAATCGAGGCTAAGTTTAACCGAGACTGTGTTAAGCAAGTGAATTTTCCGCTGACACATGCTATATAGTCATCGTCTGTAAGCGTGGTCAAGCTTTTAGTCACATGACTGATGACATCGGTGCGTGGGCATCAGTGGCGGCTCGTGAAAAAATCGTCCTACGTGCTACAAAAAAGAAGCTAAATACGCTGTTTTAAATCTGCATATTGCCATGATGAACAACGCATACTTCAAACTTGGTAATAATAATAATAATAATAATAATAATAATAATAATAATAATAATAATAATAATAATAATAATAATAATACAACTTTTCCCACGATTTATAACTCAGAACAAACAAAAACAACATTAATTTGGAAGCAGATGAATTCTTCGACAACTGTCTACGAGATAAATAATTCATTGGAGAAATATTGTTTTTACTAACCTAAGGGCGCAACTTACATCAGTGCAAATAGAATCGTGGGAATATAGATCCCCACTAAGAACACTAATTTAATTTCACTTTATATACACTGCAGTGGATAAATAATTTGATAAATCTTCGTATAAACTTTAGCACTAACCCAATGACAGAAAAAACACGCACCAGTAATATAACCGCGAGATTAAAAACCGCACAAAGCAACTGAAAGAGCCACCAACTGATTCATTGAGACCTCCCCTATTACCAGAGTAAATGTCCGGCTCCATGGCTAAATGGTTAGCGCGCTGGCCTTTGGTCACAGGGATCCCGGGTTCGATTCCCGGCAGGGTCTGGAATTATAACCATCATTGGGTGTACGTGTTGTCTTCATCATCATTTCATCCTCATCACGACTCGCAGGTCGCCTACGGGCGTCAAATCAAAAGATCTGCATCTGGCGAGTCGAACATGTCCTCGGATACTTCCGGCACTAAAAGCCATATGCTATTTCATTTCACCAGAGTAAATGACATTGTAATGCGAGATAACATTTAGGGTCAGTCAAAGATTCTTTGACTCACCTACGAATTCCTTATTTTTGACACAAAAGGTAGATGGATATTTTAATAAGCATGTGTGAGATAGATTGCCTCCACTTACGCTTTACTTTCGAGCCCAGACGATGCTACTCTCTAGTGGCAGGTTCGCTTACCACGTTCAACATAAGCACGGCCGACTGGATCCCCCGCTGCGCTCCAAGGAGCTAGCTACAGCGACGCATCAAGTCGGCCGTGAACATAAGGGTAGCAGGAGACATCGAGTAATTCTACCCCCTTGCGGGAGAGGAAGTAACTATAAACGGGATCAGTGAAAGTTGATCCCGGTTTACGGTATACTCCGCCGGCTAGGGGGAGTGTTGCAAGCTTGGCTGCGCCTGCGTATTGCTTCCTTCAGGCTACAGGCAAGGGCTCACTTCACATGAGCACGAGCCAGGTTCCCCGGGGGAACGGCGCTAGGTGTTCGACAGATGTCATCTTGATTTTCACAAAACACAAATTCATATCGTACTCAAAACAACGAAAAGGCACCAGGATAATTGTACTGTACATAAATAATATTCCTTACAGTTCCAAGCTACGTGCTGGAGCCCGGTAGCACGTACTGACCGGCCGCCACTGGTGGGCATATGGTTTTGACCGAGTGTCTGCATTTGCTAGCTGGCGTGTGTCTAGGTGGAAGGGATGACCAGATAGTAGGGAGATATGTGGTCATTACGAGTTTATAAAAGTAGAGGTAAGAATAGTTGGCCCATGGAAGAGTGATGGTCAGTGGTCTAAGAGTGGTGGTCAGAGCTAAGAAGTGGTCTAAGTGTTCTAAGAGGTGTTTGAAGAGGTCTTAGAATCATCGAAGAGGTCTACGAGTGGTGGTTGGATCTGAGTAGGGACCGGTACTGTGCTGATAGTGAAACATCATCTACTTGTGAGGATGGACTTCACAATTGTGTTTCAATAATATTTTCCAATTTCTCACAATCTATTGAGTGGACGTAACCACATTGGAGGTCACTCCACTCGGGAAGGAAATGTAGGTCAACTCCAGGTTACATAAGAAGAGTGTTTACATTCTTATTTACCGTTTTCCACCGATCATATTTACTTTTTTTTAACTGCCTCTTGCATGCACAGTAGTCACAGCTAATGACTTATGACTTCAATTCGGTGGTAATAATAAGTTATTCTATTTCCAAATACAATCCTCAATTGTGGAAATGCAACCGTAATCTACTATTGTCATGATCCATATTCCTGTATATTGCCAGATGTGTGAGTTTATCACCTCACGCCTTGAGATAATTGAGATAAGAGGCATGCTCTACGAATTTTGTTGCTTAATACAGCAATTGGTGCTCAACAAATTGAATATATATTGTGTGAAGGAGATTAAGGTGTAAGAGTAGTGGTAGGAGTAGTCACACTGCCTTTGGAAGATCCTCACATACACACTCTCCTTGTTCATTAATTATTCCTGGAATGTCCTTCTTGGAACCTGTTTTTGCCTTAAAGTACCTTATGCATACCCTTCCATTTTTCACTAAAATTTGTATGACTGCCAATTATACTTGCCATCATGTTATCCTTAGCTGCCTTCTTTGCTGGATTCAATTTCATAGTAAGTTCCTTCAATTTCTCCTTACGTCCACAGCCAGTTCAAACTCTATTTCTTTCCAGTCTGCACCTCCTTCTTAGTCTCTTTATTTCTCTATTATAATAAGGTGGGTCTTTACCATTCCTTACCACCTTTCACATTCCTCATCAATTGCTTTAAACCCATCCCAGAGTCTGTTTACATTCTTATTTACCGTTTTCCACCAATCATATTTACTTTTTATAAACTGCCTCATGCATGCTATATCAGCCATATGAACTGTCTAATAGTCCTACTTTTAAAACCTTCCTTTCTATCACATTTATTTTTAACTACAAAAAACCAGCTTCGTGATCACTAATACCATCTACTACTTCGATTTCTCTATAGAGCTCATCTGGTTTTATCAGCACCACGTCCAGGATATTTTTCCCTCTAGTTGGTTCCGTCACTTTCTGAATCAGCTGTCCTTCCCATATTAGCTTATTTGCCATTTGTTGGTCATGCTTCCTGTCCTTCGCATTTCCTTCCCAATTGACATTTGGTAAATTCAGATCTACCACTACAATCACATTCCTTTCCATGTCATTTCCCACACAGTTGATTATCTTATCAAATAATTCTGAATCCGTGTCAGTGCTACCCTTTCCCGGTCTGTACACTCCAAAAACATCAAGTTGCCTATTATCTTTAGAAATGAGCCGTACACCTAGAATTTCATGTTTCTCATCTTTAACTTTTTCATAGCTTACAAATTCTTCTTTCACCAGAATGAATACTCCCCCTCCCACCATTCCTATCCTATCTCTATGATACACACTCCAGTTCCATGAGAAAATTTCTGCATCCATTATATCATTTCTCAGCCATGATTCAACTCCTATTACAATATCTGGTAAATGTATATCTGTTAAATTACTTAATTCTTTTCCTTTCTTTACAATACTTCTACAGTTCAACACTAACATTTTTATGTCATCCCTACTTGACTTCCAGATCTATGTACCCTTATCACCGCTCCCTAGACAACCCTGTTTCCTTGAATGTACCTCCCTATTACCCTTCCAAACAAATTTCCTAACTTATACGTACCACTGCGGTTTAAATGAAGGCCATCTGAATGCAGATCCTTATCTCCTACCCACGCATTAGGGTCTAGAAATTTCACTCCCAGTTTCCCACATATCCACTCCATAGTCTCATTTTAAACCTCCAATCACCCTCCAGTCAGTATTCCTCCGACACAGTATTCTACTGATAACAATCTCTGCTTCCTTAAACTTCACCTGTGCTGCATTTACCAGATCCCACACATCCCCAACTATGTTGGTACCTATAGCAGCTTGCCTTACGTTGTTGGTACCAATGTGGAACACTACCACCTTCTCCTTGCCGTCTTACTTCTCTTCTACTTTTCTCAACATCTGCCTCAACCTAATTCCTGGATAACACTCTACCCTGGTTCCCTTTCCTTCACACACTTTCCCCACATGTCTAACGATGGAATCCCCCCATGACCGGAGCTTCAAACCACTCATTTGATCCCGTCCTCTCCTGGTCAGCCCTATCTTTCCTGATAGCTGCAGAAGTTACTTCCTCCTCCTTTTTCTCCCTCCCATGACCCTGTTCCACCCGTTTTTTCCTATCCTCTACTCTACATTTCTCTTTCCTACCTTTTCCCTTCCTCCTGCTTCCACACATTTCAGCAACAGTTTGCTGTTCCTCATCTTTCCTCTGTTGCTCTACCTGGAGTGGCTCGTACTGATTTCTCACAGACACCTGTCCTGAATTCTGCTCCTGAATAGAGCCCTTAGCCTGCAATCTCCTTTCCCTTAGAACATTAGACTACCTGTCCTCTACAATTCCCCCCTTTCCTTCCTGTCCCATTTTTACACCTGTTGTAACCTGTACTTTGTTTGAGGGAGGCCTACCTTCCTTCCTGTCTTCTGTGAGAATCCTAATTATCTCCCTCGAACTTTCCAACTCCTCCCTCATACCCCTCAATGCCTCGCCACATCCACTGTTCCTACACTTGCACTCCTTAGCCATTCTTTACAGAGAAAATGGAAAAAGGAAAAATAAAATGGCTTATGTGCAAAAAAAATGAACGGAAGGAAATATTGTCTAGGATAGTACTCAAAGATCACATGACAATAAGGCAATTAATATATGACTACACTACAATACTACTTAGTCGTACTCTGTTTTTATCCTACAAAACCCTAACAGTATAAAAACTGCTACCCTACTCTCCTAATGAAGCTGGGAAGTACAAATGAGTTTGTTAGGGGCTGAGAAGGTGTAGAAGAACTGAGAGTGATGAGGAGAAAGGCAATCTCTTTGAAGATGGCAGTGTATGAAGATGTGAAAATTGTCCCAGTCCTTTCAAGTTCTCTCTCTCAAGTCTCCCCACGATGACTTGGCATGAGAAGAGATGGATGTACAAGAACTGGAATTGATGAGAAGAGAGCCTATCTATTTCAAGATAGCGGTGTAAGAAACTGGGGAGATTGTCCAAGTCCTTTTGTGTTTTCATATTTATCCTAGTCTCCTCTTTCTGCTGCTTCCTCTTCCCACACAGACCTGCCATTATGTTTATCTTATTATATGCTCTTCTTCTTGTTCCTCCCTCTAAATATACTTTATGCCATGACCTGTCACTGCATTTATTCTGTTATGTGTCCTTTCAATGTTCCAATCTTTCTATATTATTTATGTACTTCAACAAGCACACCCACATACAATTTAAAAGTATTCTTAAATAGAGAAGGGGCAGTCATAATTTAATGGACATGTGGTACTGACGATGACCTTCACTTCGAGACAGTTCCAGGGGTTTGTGATATTCATGGTGTGTTTCTGAGTTAACTCTGTTACTCATATTTCAGTACCCTGCATAGGTGTTTCTATTTGTAATTAATTTGCAGTGGAAAAGAAAAACATGCTCTAGAACTTGCACAAACTGTGTAATATCTCAGAGGCAAATAATGTACCCAGGATAACTATATAAAGTTGCTGTAGCTGGTATCAAACCAATAAGCTGTTCTTCCTCCCCTCTCATGGTGCATGTCAGAATGCTGTCCACTATACTATGGAGGTGAGCTTAAGTCCAGGATGAAATGCTCTGTATGGCTGGAAAATCTATAATTGATGTTCATTTATTCCAAAAATTGTTCACAAATAGAAATGTATTATTTTATCTTACCAGTAAGACGATACAATAATTTAGTCTTCATTGTAACTGGATCAACCAGTTCATACATTATTTTGTAGAGAAAGTGATTTGAACTGTCATCAGGTGAGGCTTCTTCAAATATAACTGCCATGATATGAATTTCTGAATTATTTTGATGTATACTCAGTCGTCGAGCTTCTACCTCTCCCTGACTGTGTAGACCAATATATTCTGTGGAGAAAATGCTGTACTGATAAAGTTGTTACAAGTAGAAGAATAAGAACTATCTATTATTATCTGTAAAACTCAACAACTCACCTGAATCACGTATGTTTAAAGTACGAGATACCTTATCCATCAGTTGATCAACAAACTCGGTTTTTGGGGAGTATAAGAATTTTGCAGGTCGGTTCGCTGGAAATTTGCTGTTTATATCTTCACTAGGGTAATACCGTTCACCGAGAGTTTCTGCAAATGTAATTACTTTTGCATTGCCTATGGCTAAGAATATGAAAATAATTATTGGAGTCACAATTTCAAACACAAGTGCGAAAAGGTGACGTCTACGAACTCTCCAGTTCTTCCATAGGACTATTCTAGACTGTTGCATACAATTCCCCATTTTTATCTGCTTTCTGGCTCCAATCTAAAAATAAATGTTTCCATAAGTAATTAATATACTCATACTAAAACTTACTCATACTAAAACTAAGTGAGACATGGCTAATGTAATACATAAAATCTCTTAATGGAAGTTTGGTTTACTGAAACATAAAGATTGGTTGGATCTAATCATGAAGTCTTGGCCTTACTAGGCCGTGTTCTCTCTCCTAACTACAAAATTAAAACACTCTCTAAAAATAACAGTTTTACCATTGATTGTGGCATGTTATAAAATGTTGAGAGATGATACATTGAAACATATGTAAGTCCATTATAAAACCTCTTTTAGCCTGGCCACTTATTTCATAGCTGTCTAAATCTCTTGGAAAGCTACAGTTCAGTACTCTAGTGATAAATATCCTACTAGAGTTGCATGTAACTCATCCAGCCTAATAGATCATTTTATCACAAACAGTGAAATGAAAATCCACAGCCTGTTTCTAGTCATTCAACCGGTCAGGAATGTAGTGAATGAAGCCCACAACTAGATAGGAATTGTGCCGGCTGCCGAAGCTTGTCGCCCTCCTCTGGCGCAATGATTAATGAATGACAGATGAAATGAAATGATATTGGAGAGTGTTGCTGGAATGAATTATGACAGGAAAAACCGGAGTACCCGGAGAAAGACCTGTCCTGCCTCTGCTTTGTCCAGCACAAATCTCACATGGAGTAATCGGGATTTGAACCACAGAACCCAGTAGTGAGAGACCGGCGTGCTGCCGCCTGAGCTATGGAGGCTACATCACAAACAGTAATAAGAGCAATTATACAATTTCAAATATCACCCATGAAATCATTATATAATAGGCAAACTGATGTTTATGTGATGTGCAGACTTGGCAAGGCTGGCGCTGATGCTCGTGCAGAACTATTTGATAAGATAACCGGCTATGTGGGAATGACACAGATATTAACGATATTATAGTGGGTGAGCTGAACTTACCAAATGTTAAGTGAGAATGCAGTGCAAACAACAGAAAGCATCACTAACAAATGGTGAATAGGTTGATATGGGAAGGAAGGCTGAGTCAGAAAGTGACGGAACCAACTGGAGGGGAAAAATTTCTAGATGTGGTGCTGAAAAACCAGATAAGCTATATAGATAAACTGAAGTGATAGGTGGTATAAGTGATCATGAGGCTGTCTTTGTCAAAGTTAAAAATAAATGTGATAGAAAGGAATGCCATACAAGTAGAACTATTAGACAATACCACATGGTTGATAAGAGAAGCAAGGGGAAAGAAAAAAAAAATTATAATCAATGGAAAATGGTAAATAAAAATGTTAACAGCCTACGGGATGCATTTAAAGCAATTGTTGAGGAGTGTGAAAACAGGTAAGGAATGGTACGGACCCATAATTTTATAACAGGGAAATAAAGACATTAAGAAGGAGATGCAGATTAGAAAGAAATAGAGTTATGAATTGTTGCAGGAGTAAGATGAGAATGAAGGATCTTGCTAGGAAAAAAAAAATCAGCAAAAAAGTCACCTAACGATAACATGATAGCAAACATAATTGACAGTCATATGAATTTTAGGGAGCAGGTAGAAAGAGGTGGTGGTGGTGGTGGTGGTGGTGGTGGTGGTGGTGGTGGATTTTGTTTTAAGAGGAAGTACAACTAGGTAATTATCGTCTCTGAACAAATTAAGTGAAAATGACATTCAAAATAAAACAAAATTATTTATTCAACAAAGGAATTTTGAAACGAGGTACAAAATAGAACAAAGAAAGTACTGAATTAAGCCAAAAAATCTCTAATGAATCAAAGGGGAATGTGCATTCCCCGAGTAATAGAACACTTGCAATTTACATACCCCTGATTAATCCACTGTTGCATATAAAGCGGATGATGAGATCAACAGTAATCACGTCATCGGCTAATATGCGTTCGAGTGTTTCCTACAGGCCGAGGCTCTGTCTTAGGCCAAAAAGATCAGCGCACTCTGTGAGGATGTGGGCCATGGTAAAGTCGGCACCATAAGAACACACTAGGGGGTCTTCCCTCTTTAGTAGATAAGAGTGCGTAGATCGTCCATAACCTATCCACAGCCTACACAATACTATGGCCTCTCTCTGTGAAGCTTGGAAAGAGGACCACCACACGGTAGTTGTTTTCTTAATTGCACTCAGCTTGTTAGGAGTTCAGATAGATAGCCACTCTGATTCCCAGGACGCCAAGATAGTTCAACGTAGCTGAGAACAAATATCTTTAGCAGGTACATTGATCACTGATATCAGACAAATTGTCAATTTTAGGAATTTCATCCCGTAACACACACATATAAATATTCAAACATGCTTCACCTTTGTCACGTTAGCAAGAAGTATAAATAACCACCTAATCGATACTTTATTATTGCCTCAGGCAAAATTGAATATAAATTAACACTTACAGGACATGTTTCAACCACTTAGTGGTCCTCTTCAGCTGTAGAAAGAAAAAAATTGAGAAGAAAAAACGTTAGGACAATAAGCACAAATAAAAGTTCTTTGGAGACTCTTTTGTTAAAAAATGGAGGTCATCAGAACAGGACATCTTGCCTCTCGTTCTTGTTTGGAAAAGATGTTTAATCTGCGCTGTCTAGAGGGTCTGTCTTTGAGTGCGACCTGGTGAAGTAACGATGTGACACAGTCTAACAGTTCATGCAAAGCTCTGGAGAGAAGGGAAGTCGAGTTTTGTTGTCATCTAAAATAACATGTGAGGGAGGACGGAGATTGGGCTGTGCTTCTGCGATGTCGTGTTTGATTATATCTCTTGTTCGTCTAGTCTGTTTCATGTTTACCCATTCCAAGTATTTACTAATATTCTCATATAAGATGTTTTTTTGCTCGTTGTTTTCGTTAAGATTCTCTTCACTGTTTTCTAATTTATTAAGAACGATGTGGATGTTTTCCAGGTTGTTCATTAGATTTCCTTTATTTATTATACAGATAATTTGAAGGTCCTGTCTGATATTGGTGAATTTGTGGTTGGACTCTTTCATATGGGATCCCATGGCATCTTTTGTATTTTTCAGCATTGACGTGTTCTTGATATCTAATTAAGAAGTTCCTTCCAGATTGTCCCATATAAGTTTTTTACACTGAGTACAAGTTAGCTTATAAATACCAGATTCCTGGAATTCGTCATCTTTAAGTTTATTAGCTTTATTGTGACTAAAGAACCTATGTTTTGTGTTGTTGTTTGTTGAGAAGGCTACTTTAGTGTTGTGTTTCTTGAATAAGTTGGTGATTTCGTAAATCTTCGAGTTATTAAAGGTGAATTTGACATATCCTGTTTCTTTTTCTGAATGCTGTTTAAGTTTAATTTGTTGTTGGTATTTGCATTTAGTAATGATTTTATTGATGAATTTCAAACTGAAACCGTTATGTAGAGCTTGTTGACGAATGAAAGATAGTTCTTGACGAAACTATGATAAGCAGATCTCTTTTGTGAGATGGGATGTAAAGAATCACTTTTGATTGTGGTCGGAGTAAAAGTGGATATCCTGTATATTTTAAATTGGAAATGGTTGTCTTTCTGAATTGTTTGGATATCTTGAAAATTGAGTATGCCTTTCTCTTCTTCTTCAGCTATAAATTTTACGTTTGGATCTAAATTATTCAAAGTATTTAGGATACTGTGACTGTCATTGATTTCCTTATTAATTATGGCATAGGTATCATCAACATATCGAAGCCAGAGATCAGGTCCTTTAATGTGGCCTACTATCTGAAAACTTCATAACTATCTTGGAATTCGTTTTGAATCATAATTTCTTTTCTTTTAATAATAAAATATATCAGCAAGATGGACTACTAATGGGAGCGCTGGCTTCTGGAATTTTAGCTAACATATACCTCGACTATTTGGAACACACTCAGATAGCAGGCCACATTAAAAGGTGCTTGCAACCATTTTCTGAGACTCCACAGGGATTTTGCAGGTGGATTTTCTTCACAAACAAAGGACAATTAATGCAGCCTATTATTATCACCTTCTGAATAAGCAAAAGCTGCATATTGCAACAAGAGAAGTCTGCAACTGATCTGAAATGTCATTCTTCTCCATGAGAATGCAAGGCTGCATACTGCCGCTTTAACGCAAGAGAAACTGGAGGAAATTCACTGGACATCTCTGGAACATCCTCTGTACAGTCCAGATTTATTGCCCTGTGACTACCATTTATTTGGATCACTCAAATAAGATCTAGGAGGATAGCGGTTCAATGATGATGCAAGTCTTCAGGACAGCATCAAAAACTTACCAATCTCATGGAGAATATGTGTATCGAAGGCAGGAGACTATATCAGTTTTTAAAAGTTAACATGTCCCTTTCTACTCCATTTACCGGTACCATAACATATTCAGTTCTTCCTTCAAGCTAACTTAGGAACTTTGGAAAAGCAAGACCTCTGACTCCTACTTTATGTAA
Source organism: Anabrus simplex (assembly GCF_040414725.1). Classification (NCBI taxonomy): domain Eukaryota; kingdom Metazoa; phylum Arthropoda; class Insecta; order Orthoptera; family Tettigoniidae; genus Anabrus; species Anabrus simplex. The sequence continues at coordinate 259,551,367 of NC_090269.1, forward strand.
TTTGATATTGGTGATTTAGCTTTAGCTTGCATCTATTGCAGCACTTTCTATGCTTAATTTCCTTCAAAAGCAGTAATTTGGTCTTGTTAGTGCTTTGGTTGGCCTACTTAATCTCTCAAGCTAACAGATATTGTGTTGGCAAGAACACAAAAAGTACAGTACCACTCCAAGCCTTAGTCAAGGTAAATATTTAAATTGTGCATGAAGAGGCCAACTGTGACTTCATGCAGGTAATATTGCCGATATGTAATTTTACTGACGTAATTTACAAGCTTCAGTGAATATATGACCATACTGCATAGTGTTTTGTAGGCTATCGTCATTAGAATAAGTTTGGAACATTGTGCGTCTATGCCTGCCATCTAGCGGAGAAATTTTGTCGCAGCCTAGTCACAAAAAACCTCGCATAAAGCAGGCAGTATAGGAGGATTGAGACAGCGGTGGTTCCTACACATTACTCAAATATGGCTAAACATGAGCATGACTTGCCCACAGGTAAGTGTATCGCTTTCGGTGGAAATTAAATCTCATAATATTATCGACACTGAAGCGACACGCCACCGTACAGGGAAGAGTAGCTTTGATTGTAGCATTGTTACAGTGAGTGTAATCTACTCATAAATACGGTAGCTTCGATGAAGGGAAGATGATGCAATCAAAGACTTTAATATTACTTATCTAGACTCACAGAGCGCGCTGATGCTATGCGGAATATTGAACACTTTCGTACATCGCCATGTTGCGGGTACTTCGGCTTTGAATGCATGATTAGCACGTGGTCATGTTGACAGTCCCTTGTTCCGTATTGAAGATGACTTTATCATCAAGTTTATACATGGAATATTCTATTATACTGTATTGAATAGGTGGTATAGTAAAATACTCCTTGTATAAACTTGATGATATATACCACTTAGTCAAACAGCTCATCTCCTTTCTCCCAAGTCTTTCCAGTCCAAACTTTGCAACAATTTTGTAACGCTACTCTTTTGTCGGAAATCACCCAGAGAACAAATTGAGCTGCTTTTCTTTGGATTTTTTCCAGCCTTTGAAACAAGTAATCCTGGTGAGGGTTCCATACACTGGAAACATACTCTAGTTGGGGTTTTACCAGAGACTTACAGTATATGCCCTCTCCTTTACACCCTTATTACAACCCCTAAATACCCTAATAACCATGTGCAGAGATCTGTGCCCTTTATTTACAATCCCATTTTATCATCCAACAGATTATGTCAGGACACTAAAACTGAACAGAAAAGTAAGTTCCCAATGAAGTGAAAGAAAATAAACTTACGAAGTGAGAGATTATAGATAGGCATTCTGGTCCAGCCACTGTGCTAAAATGGTGTGACAAAAAATGTTACGTTTATGTCTACATACCATAATGCAGAAAGGAATAATGTCACTGAGAGGCGAAAGTAAACAGTAAAGCCCTTGTATGCTACATATTTCAATCATAGCACTGGAGGGGATGGGGTGATCTAAAGGATCATTTATTAGATATGTTCTTAGTCAAAAGGAAGAGAATGACTAAGCGGTACATCAAACTGTTCAAAAGACTTTTGAAGGCAACCATGTTAAATTCTCTCCTAATATTTATACAATTGACAGGGACAGACACTGAGTTGTATTCTTATTGGGTCCTGCTGGTGGAAGGTTTGTTTATGAAATACACTTGCTCAGGCAGAGGACAAACTACTTAAGGCCAGCACACATCAGATGATGTAGTCCCGAGGTTGCAGGGAAGACATTTTGTAAGGAAAGTAGCACTTACAACAGAAAAATCTAAATCTTAGAGATGATTTGTCATCTGTTCAAACACGGTTAAAAAAATACTTTGGTGTACTGCTGCCAGGAATGTGATGTGGGTCTTTGTCTGGAGGTGTGCTTGGAACTCTACCACACCAAACTAAATTACTAAGGTAATGTGAACATGTATCTGCATGTACATAGTTGTATCATAAGAAATTCCAAGTTTTGTCTATGTTACGCTACCCTTATAAAGTTGATCAGTATATTTCAGTCATGCCTATTTTTTTAATCTCTCCAGGTAGTGGAGTATGAAGCTCTTTAAATGGCTGCATCAGAGGGTTTAAACTGAAATCATTGACTGGACTGTCCTTTTTCTATAGAAGTGAGTTTAATTTTTGTTCATGTATAATATTTGCTGAATTTGTTCTTGTGCATTAAGTATTTGTTGATAATCTCAAATTTTTAAAGAAATCCTGATGTGAGAATAAAATATGAACATACTAAATAATAATTAAGATAAGCCTAGTTAATTATATGACAACACAGAAAAATTTATGGAAGTTTACAGGGCTTTTTATTAATTTTGCTGGGGGAGGGAGGGGGCAAATATTATAAGTCTGCCACTGATTGTAGTACATTTTGTTTTGGAGCCTGGAAAACTGACCACAATCCTGATCTCTGCTTTTCGTCGACAGTAATGGCATAATTACTCCTGTAATATGTTTATTTCCAAGGCCTCAATAGAACTTCAGAAAGCCTAACTGGACTTCATTTATCTGAGAATCTGGAAAGTGTGCAGGATAGATTCCTCCTATAAGCTCGAACTATTGTACAAGCAGTTTGATGGAGCTGTAATAAGAACAGCGAACAAGTGTATCTCCTGAGGTTTCCAAACTTCAGAAGTTCATACACTTACAATCACTGTTAAAAAAGAACTGAAAGTACTCAAAGGAAATGCCAAAACTGAGACTGAGTACTCTAAACTATTCAGTGCTGAAGAAGTAAGAAAAGCCCTAAAAGAAATTAAGGTTCTGGGATTTGAGGGATTCCTTGTAGAATTCCTAAAATATTCTGGCAAGTTCACCAAACAATAGCTCGCTGTGTTCTTTGCAGATATCTTCCAACCTTGCAACCTTCCAAATGAATTGAAAACAGCAAAAATCATAGCTCTCCTTTAACCTGATTAATTAATTAATCGGTGATCCACAAAGTTATTGCCCCATTGCTTTCCTCAGCACTGGTATGATCCACAAGCCTCTGGAGAGGATGCTTTACAACAGAATAAGCTCTAGAATCTTCAAAAACATACCCATTACTAATAACTTTCATAAAATCTGGTTTCCAGAAGCAATAAATTTCAGTCAGATTCATTGATCTAACAGCAGCTTATGATACCATGTGAAAGCAAGGTGTAATACTGAAACTTCTCCCATATATCCTGTGCCTAAAAGTCAGCAAACTCATCAGTGTCATGGTCAGTAACAGAAGTTTCCAGGCAATGATAGGTAATCAAATGAAGAAACCAATGGAATAAACAACAAATCATGTCAGGAGTTCCTGGACCACAGCCTACAAGCCTGAAAAACACTAACGTGGTTTGTAGTACCAGCCGTGAAAGGCTCAATTGCTAAGTAAACAACAGTCTTTCATAAGGATTCATACTGGCCCCTCTGCTTTTCAGTCTATACATAGTTCACATGCATGAAACCACTTCAGGAAGGTTTGAATATGCGATGACTTGGCGCTCACTATAAGTTGTTAAGGTCCAGTTTGACCACGGAATTTTACATTTTTGGACTATATTTATAGGAAGTACTGGTTACAAAAAGTGCTCCCAAGGCAGAAGAATCTATCAACATCATCATCATCGTCTCCAGTTTCCCGGGTGTGGTGTAAGAGCACCCTCCATTTCTGTTTGCACAGGTACGTTCCTTCATCTTTACACCATTATTGCCTCTTCCTTGCAGATCTTCTTTTATTTGGGATATCCATCTTGTCCTTGGCCTCTCTCTAGGTCACTTACCCTCCTGGTCCCTTTCAAACTATTCCCTTGCTACTCTCTTTGGATACATTCTCTTCAAATGAACAAACCATTTCAATCTTGATGTTGCCAGAGTTACATAAAGTGGTTTTATTTGGATATCATTTTGGATCATTTCATTTTGAATTTTATCTCATCTTGTTTTCTGAAACATTGAGCTCAGGAATTTCATTTCTGCAGCCTCAAATTTGCTATTATCCCTTCTGTTGATGGTGCAAGTTTCCCGTCCATTTGTTGTTATTGAGACTGTTGTTGAGACTGAGTACTCTAAACTATTCAGTGTTGAAGAAGTAAGAAAAGCCCCAAAAGAAATTAAGGTTCTGGGATTTGAGGGATTCCTGAGGCCTGATCTTCTTAGATATTAATAATAATAATAATAATAATAGTAATAATAATAATAATAATGTTATTTGCTTTACGTCCCACTAAGTACTTTTTAAGGTCTTCGGAGACGCCGAGTTGCTGGAATTTAGTCCCGCAGGAGTTCTTTTACCTGCCAGTAAATCTACCGACACGGGGCTGTCGTATTTGAGCACCTTCAAATACCACCAGACTGAGCCAGGATCGAACCTGCCAAGTTGGGGTTAGAAGGCCAGTGCCTTAACCGTCTGAGCCACTCAGCCCGGCTCTTAGATATTAAAGGTGCTAGTCTCTCCCAAAGGAGGTTCCTGACTTGTCGGTAAAATGGGATCCTTTCTGAACTCTGTTGATTAATTCAGCTGTGCTTCAGACATCTTGAGTTACAATGCCGCCAAGATATTGGAAATAATCGACTTCTAATCTCTCATGTATCTCCTCCTTGCCTGTTCACTTTCATTGCTACTGGTTTTGTGGGACTGATTTTAAGAACAAACTCCTTAAATTGGTAGTTTCAAATATTTAGTTTCTGCTGTACTTCATCACCTGTGCAACCCCATATCACTATATGGTCTGCAAAAGCAAATGCCTGAAAATCATTTCTGGAATTCTATTGTTTCATGCTCTTTATGATTTCATCCATTACAGTGATGAATAATAATGGTGACAATGTTGAACTTTCAGAGTTGTGCAAACCAATCTGAATATCAACTCCCTAATTGGACACAGTTCTGACAATGGTTATAGAGCATTTTCACTTTCCTTATAAGAGATTGTGGTACTTCTCTTCTTATTAGATATTCCAAGATCTTGTCCCTAGGCAAGTTGTCATAATCCTCTTCTATATCTAAGAAAATATAGATGACACCCCTTCCTTTCTACCAGTATTTCTCCATAATCATCCTAACAGCGAAGAAGAGGTCTGTGGTTGTTCTACTACCCTTGAATCCATATTATTGTTTTTATTGCCGAGGTTCAATGACACACCATAGTTATCTATATTTCACCAAAATAACAAGCTGGCTGACAGAGAACTGAGGATCTAGTTTGAAGACCTATTTCTTTCTCACACCAAGTGCCCAAAACATCTTGGGGTCATCTTTGACTGAACTTTCAGCTACAGACATCTACTGAAAACAACTACCAAAATTCAAACCAAAAGCAATATTTTTCAGAAATGTTGTAGTTTAATGTTAAGTTCCTCAGCTTCAACACTCAGCATCTCTAGTCTTGGTTTCATTTACCCTGTGGATGAGTACTGTGCTGCAATTTGAGACACATGTGAGACTCAGTTAAATTAAACTATGCACACTATGACAGGAATGATCAGACCCACTGCATCTTTTTGTTTACCTATTCTCAGTCACATAACTCCTCCTTTCCTACGGTAAAAAACGTGCGCTTGTTTGGGAGCATAGGAATATACTGTACGTACCACACAGCATTCTGTATCCATGATGACATTCCTTCTACCAACAGAAACAGATCTCATTCTCAGTAACCTTCACTTAGGAATGCAAGTGAGCTCATTGAAAATGGATTTAATGCAAGTGACCAATGGAAGGAAAAGTGGCAGACTAATGAACAGCTTAAAATGCCCTGCAACAAGATAAAACTAACAGGATCTTATTTAAATCATAAAACCTGGTCTGTTCTTGATAGTATAAGGAAAACTGTGCTGAATCATTGCACAAATAGAGCACAAGATCCTCTCCAAGCTGTGATTGTGGTGCAGAAGAACAAACTGTCCAGTATATATATCAAGAATGCCTTCTCAGATCCCTTCCTTATTTCCCAGCTGAGCTCCTGATGGAAACTACGAGAGATTATGACTATATTAAAAATCCAGACATTAGTCTATGACCGCTTTCTGCAGTGAAATACTTATAGAGCCTAGATTTCTAAGTAAAATGCATATTCTTTCCTGCACTACTAAACATAAGCAGAAAGATTATACTTTGTAAGCCATGCCTTCATAAGCATTTTTAACTATGTTTGATAGTATACTATTGTTATTATTATCATTGGGGGCCTATTCTTTGGAAGATTCAAATTAGTGTCCTTTTAAAACTGTGATTAAAACATTTTAGTAATATTGTTTATTTATGCTAGTCACTGAGCTACTGTTGACCTGATATTGTTATACAAGACTATTTATTATTTACATTGCTATTTGGGCTGAACAGTGAACTGTGCATTTGAAAAGGGAGCCTCGTCCATGCGCTGTGAAGTTCCCTTCTGCCAGTCGTTTCGCATCTCGTGTGGACTGCAGGGGATTTCTTCTTCTTGTACCTTGTTATCGGACAACTATAGCTACGGACATGTACCCGTCTCTTCAGTGAGACCAAGTATGGAATAATGCCTTGTACTCTGTATCACTGACCCAGGGTAAAGATGAAGTGAATATGTTAGTTAACATTTGTGAGAAGAATAATTCATGTGTCCTTGCCAGTGTGGAAATCATTAGTAGATTATTTTTGCACTGTACAATTAGTGCTTGGGTAAGTCCTTATTATATTAAAATGAAGCACTAGAAGTATGAAGTTTAATAATTCCACTATGGATTAAGGTTTATACGTACCTTATGGTACACTCTACTAAAGCTTATACCTGCAATTTGCTTATTTTCTTTCTGGGTTTGTAAAAAAATGTTTTTACTGTAACGACAGAAAGAGAGTTAATCTGAAGCTGTAAATCTCAGTTGCTGCCCTTTTTTTCACCATTTATATATGATATTTTCTTTGGTATGCTGGTACTATTTCTCCTAAATACATAACACTCACTACAGAATTCTACATTGTTCTATATAATGGCTGGCCTACTTTTCTACTGCCAGTCACATTTGAGTTGTCGAGTTGGGGAGTTCTCATTGTAATGGCAGGCTCCCTTGCCTACAGCCAGTCACAACTGAATTCTACTGCTGTTCAAATTATGTTATTCAAAGTTGTTGATAAGTTAGGCTGTTTTATAAAACTTCCTTGTTAACTACATTTTTCGTTCACTCCTGTGGCTCCAGAATCACAAGGCCGTCAGGAGACCTTATAAGTGAACAGGCCATGGAAGAAACAATCATTCCTTAAGTCAAATTTTAAAGACTGCCCCTGAGTTTTGTTTATTGACATTGCAAAGCATACTTTTACAGAAAATTGCAGTCATCTGAATAAGAAGTGGGAGCAGAGGGAACCAAAGGAATGTTGGGGATGAAAATTCCCGTACTACATCCCATGAAGATGGTTGCTTCAATCATGTTACTATGTAAAGACTTCAACTACAGTCTGGTGCCATTACAATGCTTAGGAGATAACAGACTCCATACAGCATTATAGGTGATCCAACTTTCAGACTTAGATTGAGAGGTGAAAAACCTGGTGGATTTGAAGTGTGGAGAAACTCCACAGGGTGTTGGACCATGTCTTCTACCTCCACCATGGAGCCCACAGATGTATATCTCACCATCTTATTAGGAAGTTTGTCCAATAGGAGATCACATGCTTGCTTCAGTGTCATTCTTAAGCATGAGAACAGCTCTTTCCTTAAGCAAATTTGGCCAGCGAGTCAGTGCATTAACTGAGATAAGGAATAGAAAAATAGTAAATATTAATTTTACTCGCTTTATGTCCCACTAATGACTTTTATGGTTTCTGGAGACACCAATGTGCCGGATCTGCAGTTCATTTATGCACCAGTAAATCTACCAACATGAGGCTGATGTTTGAGCACCTTCAAATACAATTAGACTGAGCCAGGATCGAAACTGCCAAACTGGGGTCAGAAGGCCAGTCCTCAACCATCTGAGCCACTCAGCCCAGTAGGAATAGAAAAAAACAGGACCTGTCTCCCTTCATGGGTACAACATGGTGAAGTACCATTACACTGCCAATAGCAGTTAGCCCCATACCTAACGAATCCTATTATGGAAAACAATAGGAAAATAGAGTCAGCTATGAGAAACAGGAACTTCAGTATACAGGAGTTAGGTAAACAGAAAAGAAAACGTGGTAGAACAACCATAGTGTTTGTGACCAGAATGAGTGTGAAAAGGTAGAAAGTAATAAGAATACCGGGTGAGTTGGCCATGCAGTTAGGGCTGCCCAGCTTTGAGCTTGCATCTGGGAGATAGTGGGCTGTTGGCAGCCCTGAAGATGGTTTTCCGTGTTTTCCCATTTTCACACCAACCTCTATTAACATTAATCAGAGGGCAAAAACAGAAGGGGTCCAACACTAAAAACAATCAACGTATCGACCAAAGAAAAACAAGGAGTAAGAGTGAGCACCATAAAATTCTCTTGCAGAATAATGTCTTCTTCCTGCAATCTTCTCAAGTGGAAGCTATTAATACTGTTAACAATAGAACAACGGGAGTGGTCATTGTGACCACAAAGCTCTTTCTATATAACCCCAGCGTATTGAAAATATAAGACTTTTCTCAAGCTTCTAAGTTTGTTAAGCATACAAAATGTTTCTTTTGAATGTTTCATTGGAACGGAATAAATTAATGTTTTACCTAGAACAATGAGAACGGTCAAAATGACCACCATGAATTTCTCTGTAAGGGGATCATCATTATTGATTTTTCTCCACCTATTTTCCTCGCGCTAGCAGTGTCACTTGTTTCACATTCAAACATCTATTGTTATGTGTTTCAGCAAATGGTCATTATCGATTTTTCTCCACCCCTTTCCTTCAGACACGCAGTGTCATGTGTTTCAATTTCGAACACCTACTGTTATGAATTTCATTGGATGGTCTGGAACTGCAGTTTGTTGGAACTGAAATGTCTAGGCTCAAGCGACTGACTCTTGATGAATGCCTTGCATTCCTTGAGGAACTCTGTGAGAATTCCAGTAATGGTGGCAGTGCCAGTGATCCAGAATTTGTAGTGCCTGTTGGAAATGTGGAACACATGAGCATCTCTTCAGAGACAGGAACAGATTCTGATGTCACCACTTCATGCCTGGCGACCGATAATGAGTGTAATGCCCCCACACCAGCCAATCTTCGCGCTCGCGATGGAACTGAGTGGAAAATATAGAATCAAGATAGTACAGTAAGAGGTAGATTTGGTGGATGAAGGATAAGGATAAGAAAGGACCTACTCCATATGCAAGGAGACATACTGGATGCAATGAGCCTTCATCGTGGCATCTATTGTTTTCAGAATCCATGCTGCAGCATATTAAATATGCACCACTGAAGAAGCTCACAGACAAGGAGTCCGATTCATGGGACATTTCTTTCATAGAACTTGAAGCGTTTATTGCTTTAGTGTACACAAGGGGAGCAATGCATTATTCTTCATTAGATGTGAATGAAATGGGGTCAAAATAATGGGGACCTCCAGTATTTGCTGAAACCATGTCATGTGGCCGCTTCAAGGAAATTCTTAGGTTCATCTGGTTTGGCAGAAAAACAACACTTTCAACTTGGCTTATCAATGACAAATTCACCCTAGCTTCTGAGCTGTGGGCCACCTTTTGTTGAAAACTCTCAGCTGTGCCTTACAGCTGGTGAATACTGAATCACAATTGATGAACAACTCCTACCATGTAAAGCGTGTTGTAAATTCATTCAATACATTGCAAATAAGCCTTATAAGTCTGGATTGAAATTCTGGTTGGCTGTAGACCTTGAAACCAAATACTTCTTGGTTTCATGTTCTTGGGAAAAGATGAAGAAAGGGACAGAAGTTCTCAACTTGCCGAGCATGTGGTTCTGAAGCTCATGGAGCTGTTTCTTTATAAGGAGAGAAATGGCACTACTGACAATTTCTTTACTTCATAGAGGCTTCCAGAATTCCCACTGATCAAAGGGATATCTATTCTTGGTACTATGTGACCAAATCAACGAGAACTTCCACCAGTTTGCAAAGACACAAGTGGAGAACGCTTTTCGTCAAGGATATTGGTCACTGGACAAAATACTCTTACTGTTTATTGGTGCAAACTAAGAAAAGATGTTTGTATCCTGAGTACCATGCACAAGCAGGTTGAAATATCTGACAATGACAAAAGGCATACGGTAACTGCGATATTTTACAAATCCAGAAAGTTTGGAGTGGAGGTTCTTGACCAAATGAGCCACTTGTACACTTGTACACTACTCAGTCAGCATCAAAACGATGGCCTGTTTACATCTGTAAGGTACTGGATTTTGCAGCTGTAAATGCCTGGATTTTATTTTGCACAAGCAATTCTTTGGAAATTTGTCAAAGATGCTTTATTTTGAACCTTGTAATAGAACAGGAATCTACCGGCCTTGACATCATTATTTAATCAACTCTATGCCTCAAAAAAGATACCATTATGACTGGCTAAAATCAACATTCATTCTGCTGCCAAAGAAGTTCAATTCATCTTCTTGCGATGACTACTGTTCGATAAGTTTGATGTCTCATGTACTCAAAATTTTCCTCCCAATCATAATACACTCTTGAATATATAAGAAATGTGAATCTTGCATGGATCAGAGTTAATTTGGTTTTAGGAATGGTCTTGGCATGCGTGAAGCACTTTTCTCCTTAAATGTATTGACACAGCGTTGCATGGATATGAATATGGATGTTTATGCTTGTTTTATACAGAGGGCACTAGGAAAATTTTGCAATGTGAGTGAATGCTTTAGACGTTTTCAAAATAATTTCCACCACACTCAATACACTTCTCCATATGTCAAAACCAGTCACTGAACCAACACTGCCACTTTTCTTTGGGTACATGTTCACACTTTTGATCCCATGCTGCCAGAAGCTCCTCATCGGATGCAAAACGCCGCCCTTTCAGCTTCATCTTCACTTCTGGGAAGAGTGTGAAGTCACATGGGGCAAGATCAGGACTGTATGGAGGGGGATCAAGCACAGTCAATCCTGATCTGGCAAGAAAATCCATTGTTACATTAGCACAATGTGCTGGAGCATTGTTGTGATGCAAGAGCCAAATGTTGAGCCGTGACCTTGGACGGAGCTGCTTGAGAGCCTGGATGACTTGAGGCAGACAAGTCTCACTGTACCACTTCGCAGTAACTGTCCTTTGTATTTCTAACATAACCCAAGTCAGGATGCCCCGTTTAGTGAAGAATACTGCAATCATCCTTTTCTTCACTGACCTTGACTTTCACACAGTCACAGGAGTACCCTCATCTTCAAACAGCCATACCTTGTTCTGGGATTTTGTTGGGACATCGTAATAATAAAGCCAAGTTTTGTCACCTGTAATGATGCTATTGACGTTACGCAAAGTCCCATTTTCAAACTGTTTTAGCATTTTTATGGCACCATTTCACTCGATGTGCCCTTTGTTCCTCTGAAAGTGAATGGGGTACCCTAAGGAAACAAACCTTTCTAACATGGAGATGGTCGTGTAGAAATGAATGAATAGCTAGTGCAGGGATGTGGAGGGTCTCTTCAACCTGCCGATATGTCAACTGCCTCTCTTGCTGCAACATTTTCCTCGCAGCTTCAACGTTTTCCTCAATCACTGATTCAGACAGTCACCCAGAATGAGGATCGTCTTCAACCCCAAAATTTCTCCTCTGGAACTCTTTGTGTCTGTCTATATCGGTCCCTCAGTCCTGAGGATCGTGTGATCTCTGAAGATATTTCTTTGTACCCATTTCCATCCTCCACGGTCTTCTGCTATACGGGTAGATTGTATGAACGATGTCTTTGTTGCATGTAATTAATCTCATAATAGAACCGTATTGAGGACAATATATTAAAATTATAAAATCCTTTTAATAACAACCACCTACTCAATACAATACAGAGTAGGTGGTTGTTATTAAAAGGATTTTATAATTTTAATAGTCTTTGTTGCATGTTTTATGCCATCTGTCCAGCATATAGGTGCTCACCCATGGTCCATCTTTCCAGGCATATTTCCCAAGGTTATGTGCTTTTCAAGGCTTCCTTCTCCACGACGCATAATATGACCAAAGAATTGGAGAATCCTCTGTTGACATTTTGCCGATAACCTGGTAGGCTACTGATGTTCAGCTCCTTGAGGATGGATTCGTTGGTTCGAAATGCTGTCCAAGGAATGTGAAGCATTCTTCTCCAGCACCACATCTCGAATGAGTTGATCTTATTCAAATCTGAAACTCATAAAGTCCATGTTTCAGCACCATAGAGGAAGATAGGGAATACTAGTGTCTGTACTAGTCTCATCTTTAGCTTTACAGAAATGGAGCGATCCTTTCAAATATGAGATAACTGAGACATGATATTCTTGGCCATGGCAATTCTTCTCCTGATCTCTATTTCACAGCTGTTGTTGCTAGTTACAATGGCACCCAGGTACAACATTTCTGAAACCATTTCCATTTCGCTGAAGGCACTGAGTGCGTTCAGCTTGCCAGGCCTATCAACTACCATAATTTTTGTCTTTTGCATGTTGATCTGCAAACCCAAACTGATGATCTCAGTTCTAACACGGTCTAAAAGTTCTGTCATTTCTGCCTCATCCATGGCAATCAATACAGTGTAGTCTGCATATCGGAGATTCGATATCTTTCTGCCACAAATAGGAAATCCACCAGTTCATCCAGCCAAAGCAGTTCTCATGATGTACTCACCATAAATGTTAAAAAGCTGGGGCGACAATATACAGCCTTGGGAACGCCCCTTTGTGTCTTGAAGATTTCAGACATCTTGCCATTTATCCTGACAACTGCTGTGTTAGACTCATAGATTCTTTATCAACCAGATAAGATGTTTTGGAACTCCCATTTCTAACAACACTTGCCAAAGTTTCTTCCATTGAACACAGTCAAAGGCTTTCCTATAGTCTAGAAAGCAAACGATCATAGGAAGCTGGAATTCTCTGCTCTTTTCGATTAGTTGTCGGATGTTCAGCAGCTGTTCTCCTGTGCCTTTTCCTTTGACAAAACCAGCTTGTTCATGGGAATCTATGAACTAGTATAATGTTGGAGTCTGTCTTTCAAGGTAGACAACATGATCTTGCTAGCATGTGAAATTAACGATAAAGTCCTATAGTTATCACATTTTATTGTTGAGCCCTTGTTATGCAAGGGGATAAAAATGGATGTAACTCAGTCAGCTGGCCATTTGCCATTTCTCCATATTTTATTGCAAATATCTGTGATAATTTGAGCAGCAGCGAAAAATTGGTGTCCGATGTGAACAGTCTTTCTCCAGCACAGGAGTAATTTACTCCAGGCACTGGTCAACAGTTAATCCACGAGTAAAATTGTAGTGGATAATTGCGCGATATTCACCTTTAGACCACAATGACATTTTAACTTGCTTTCAATCCCACTGCTTGGTAACAACTGGTGTGAAGGTTGCACCTTGCTGTCTTCTAGACCAGTTTTCACCCTTCACCATAACAGGGGTGTCCAGCCAACCATTTTTGTGTATTGCAAAATTCTCCTAGTGCCCTTTTTACATTACAAAAAGCCATTTGACTGCGTTAAACATGAAAAGTTAATCACGATTCTTCAACAACTCGGTATTGATCACTATGATCTACGTATAATCAGTAATCTATACTGAAATCAGACAGCAGGCCAAAACTGATAATGGAACTTCAGGAACAACTTCAATCAGAATAGGTGTACGTTAAGGCAATCTTCAAGGAAGCATTGGTGGATTACTGTGGAGGGATCACAATAAACGGAAAAGTTATTAACAACATTAGATATGCAGATGGCACTGTCATCATAGCAGATGAGCTACCTGCCCTTCAACGCATGATAAACCACCTAGTTCAGTGCAGTGAGCAATACGGCCTATTTATTAACACTTCCAAAACCAAGGTTATGGTAATCACTAAGAGGAAAAACCCAATAACCCTCACAATAAATGGAAAAATAGTTGAGCAAGTATCCTCCTTCAAAATTTAGGCACTATTTTGGACAGTCAATCTGACTCTTCTAAGAAAGAGGTTAAATCTAGAATAGAACAAGTCCAGAAACAATTAATTAATATAAGAAAATTCTTCATATGATCAGGCCTCAGCTTATCACTGAGAATCAGAATGATCCGCTGTTACATATTCTCTGCTGTGAGCTTGCATCCGGGAGATAGTGGGTTCGAATCCCACTGTTGGCATCCCTGAAGATGTTTTTCCGTGGTTTCCCATTTTCACACCAGGCAAATGCTGGGGCTGTACCTTAATTAAGGCCACGGCCGCTTCCTTCCCACTCCTAGGCCATTCCTATCCTACCATCACCATAAGATCTATCTGTGTCTGTGCGACGTAAAGCCACTAGCAAAAAAAAAAAGAAGCATATTCTCTGTCCTCCTTTACGGGTGTGAAAGTTGGACCTTGGAACCAAATACTGAGAAACGAATAGGAGCATTTGAAATGAATTTGTACAGATGTATTCTACGTATACCATGGATACTGAATGTTTCGAATATTGAGGTCCTTCGCCGGATGGAAAAGCAAAGATAACTATTGCTTGTTACAAAACAATGAAAAACAAGATACTTGGGATATTATGAGAGATAATAAATATGTTATTACAATTAATTATTGAAGAAAAAATTCATGGGAAAAGGTCTATTGGAAGACGAAGAAACTCATGGTTGAAGGATATCCAAAGATGGTATTGTTGTACATCGGAGGAGGTCTTTTGTGCTGCAATATTAAGATCAGAGCTGGCCGTGTGGATCGTCAACCTCCGTTCGGAGACGACGTCTTAAGAAGAAGAATGAACTAAGATCACCACCCTGTTTGACCAAGAGGTGATCACTAACCCTTCCTTGTGGTACAGAGACCACCAGTAAAAAAACTTCGCCAGTTCTCATTCTGCCGTAACAAAACACCAGATGTCTGTTCGTCATGTGACAAGTCAACCTGTGGAAAATGCCAAGAATGCTGCATCAAGAAGGTTTATTGCAAGAAATGTGTCACTGGTAAATCAAGCATTAACTGGATGTGCTTGCAAGAAAAGTACTGTATATGATTGATAATGATAAACAATAATAATGTCATAAATGATGTTCTTGTCCTGAAACACAAATAAATGTGTTATGTAGTTGTAAAGTGTTCTAAAATGATGTATAAACTGTAAAATGCAACAGGTAAAATAAAGAAAAAGAACTGAAATAATATTGAAGATATGATTAAACCTAATAAATACTGTAAACATAATGTCCGAATTCTGTACAACAGGTATTGTACTTCCATATTTACAAAATGTGTAGCCGTGAAGTATTTTAAAATATTGTGTATGTTGTAAAAATCAACAGGAAGAATTACATAAAGGAACTGAAATACCTGTTTCAAAATATGATGAAACATAATGAATACTGTAAACAAGTTGTTTTGTTTCTGTGAAATGTGTATTGTACTTTTCCTTATTGCGGTCAAAATGACCGCTGCCATCATACTAGGTAGTTAAAAATAGCTGTCGTTCTAGTGTTAAAATGTGGTTTTCACAGAGATTTGTTCCTCGCGTCATAATGAGCTTTGTCTCATCCTTGTATAACAAATTAGATTTTCCCCTATGCTTTTTTTTTTTTTGCTATTGGCTTTACGTCGCACCGACACAGATATGTTTTATGGTGACGATGGGACAGGAAAGGGCTAGGACTGGCAAGGAAGCGGCTGTGGGCTTTTGCCTGGCGTGAAAATGGGAAACCACGGAAAACCATCTTCAGGACTGCCGACAGTGGGGTTTGAACCCACTATCTCTCGAATACTGGATACTGGCCGCACTTAAGCGACTACAGCTATCGAGCTCGGTCCTATGCTATTGTGGCAATAGGTCTAAATATAGGGCAGAAGCTGAATTCTGAAAAATCTTTTCTTAGTGCAACTCTGGGAAAAAAGATGAACCTATGTTCCTAATTTCAAGCATTCTAGGTCTTTTGGATCTGGAGATACCTTGATCAGCGAATGGTATTTGGCTTTTATATGCAGAGATTAAGTTATAATTTTTCACAGGCACCTTCCTAAAATTTTTTATGAATTCAGTTTTTGATTTTGATCCTGGCAACAAGCCCTTGCTTATAACTTTTCATATATGTCCGGTTGGACATGCCTGCTCATTATTCTGCATATTATCCTCTGTTATTATATTTTATTTCATTAATGCAGTGAATAATAAATTTTATTTTTGACAGTTTATTTAACTTACAGTACATAAGGAGTCCTGAGTATGCTATGATTATATTTTACCAATTATAAGAGGATCCCTTGGTAATTAACCTTACCTAACCCCATGGCACCACAGCCCTGAAGGGCTTTAGCCTAACAAGCGACTGCTGCTGAGCCCGAAGGCCTGCAGATTATGAGGTTTCATGTGGTCACCACGACGAATCCTCTCAGCCGTTATTCTTGGCTTCCTAGACCGGAGTCGCTCTCACCGTCAGATAGCTCCTCAATTCTAATCACACAGGCTGAGTGGAACTCGAACCAGCCCTCATATCAAGGTAAAAATCCCTGACCTGGCCAGGAATCGAACCCTCTAGCTACTGGGTAAGAGAAAGGCACATTACCCCTACACCACCGGGCCAGCTCTCTAAGTAATTACAGGTAATAATTTCATATAAGCCTTTTCTATAACAACTAAGTATGTAATTGAGTGTTAGCTAACTCAAAATATTGTAGTGGGCTACATATTGCTTCGCCATAAGACCTATCTGTGTCAGTGCGACGTAAAGCAAATAGCAAAAGACATATTTCTTCTCTTATCAGGTAGGCTATATCTTCTCATTGTTGCTTACCCTTTCCTTTAATCTTGCATCTCTTTGTGACATTGCATCATATTGTTCCATTGTGTGTATAGGTATACCTTCTATTCTGTTTGACATTTGAAGATAATCTCTGATGTTTAGGTTTTTTATTCTGGGGCTTTATCATCTGGTGGCAATGATTGTTAAGACGTTAAGGTCTAAATGGTCTGGCACCATGGTTAGCCGGTTCGAGCCCTGCTGGTCGAAAAAATTTCACCATCAGAATGTTAGCCAGCAGGGTAGGAGAGGTGGTGTTATACAATTTCTAATCACTAGACTGCGTGCCAAAAGCCTGGATTAAATTCCAAACCTCTCCGCAGTGCTCATATGGAGTGAGGCATATGATGCTATTCATGGTGATTCGTCTGTCAGATGGACACGTTAAGCCTTGAGCAGACCCCTTGGTGCTATTTGACAGGAATAGGCTATGTACCGGCACCGGGTTTCACCCTCTACCTCTGATGAGTTGGCGTAAGAAACGGCATCTGGTCATAAAAACCCGCCACAAAAAAATCATCTCACCTCATCCCCAACCCCATAGAAAAACGGGACAAGGGTTGGACGAACATTATTTTTCTTAAACTCCATTAACCATACTTAATTGAAATTTGCTTTTGTGGAAGACTTATTCTTTAATTTTTTGTTTCCCTATGCATTGTTTTTGTATTTTTAATTGGCTAATGATGACCCAGATTGGTGTTCGAAACCGGTACCGCTTTTAACCAAATAAGAATGTAACACTACATTTTTTATTTACTTGTATCGAATAGGTTGAACCACTTAATTTCTTGTTTCAATTTAATTGGGATACAGTTCAATACGGAACATTATGATATTGTTAGCTTTAAACGAATTATTGCATCTCGCCAGTGTACTATTTGGATTCAGAGTTCATCATGTGATATCACCAGCCAGGTCGTAGTTGGTATACATACACACATTGGCCACTATGTCAAAACTTGCATGTTTCAGTGCTGCGAAGGATGAATAATTAATTGAAATAATTAGTGGCCATCCATTTCTGTGGGAGCTGAAGAATCCGGAGTATAAAAATACCATAAAGAAAGAAATGACTTGGGCAAATATCAGCACTATGATCAACAAAAGAAATAAGCACCAACATGAAAAGAAATATTTTATTGACAGTACATTACATTAAATAATTCATCATTGTTTATTCTTATTTCATGCACAGTAAAACAAAAGAATGTAGACTATATAAGTAAACATTAGTATCATTATGGTTCAATATAAGTAGTCATTATTATTTTTAATGAATGTTTTTATTGAAGTCCATGGGATAGTATGCTCAATGATCGTATGAGCCACCAAAGCAAACAGAATGTGCATTGTGGAATTAAACCATCTTATCTGAAATCGTTCTGATTTCAAAAAGCCACCTGTCCCTGAAAGAGGGATCAATATTTTTTTGTTGGGAAAACCTGTTCATGGGAATTCTGCGACACCTTCACGGCATGGTGAGCTGATAAGTATTCATCCCTCAGCATGGGCGTAATTTGAGCATTCTGACTAGGGGGTTGGGTGGTGGCAGGGATTACGGGGGGTCAAGGGGTCCTCTTGGGAGCAATTTGCAACCTATCTCTTGTTCAAGTATGTCAATAATGAGAAACAACATTTATCTTTGTAGTAGGTACTGTTGCACTGTCCCAAATGAAGCTTTTCTTCTACTGCCAATTTTCACAGGATTGTTTCTTAGCAACTCTGCTGCTCTAAATCCACATTTTTCTTCTACCTCTGCACAGTGATTGAGCAATATGGAGTAAAACATTCTTCAGTTCTAAAAAGATCGTAAAAATTTCAAGTGTGCTGTTGTTCACTGAGTTTACAACTTCGTAGCTCACACTGCTGGATGAGTCATATTGCATTAGAATTCTTCTTAGTATGATAATAGTGAGCTGGCCCCGTGGTGTAGGGGTAGTGTGCCTGCCTCTTACCTGGAGGCCCCGGGTTTGATTCCTGGCCAGGTCAGGGGTTTTTACCTGGACCTGAGGGCTGGTTTGAGGTCCAGTCAGCCTACGTGGTTAGAACTGAGGAGCTATCTGATGGTGAGATAGCAGCCCTAGTCTCGAAAGCCAAGAATAACGGCCGAGAGGATTCGTCATGCTGACCACACAGCACCTCGTAATCTGCAGGCATTCGGGCTGAGCAGCGGTCGCTTGGCAGGCCAAGGCCCTACAAGGGCTGTAGTGCCATGGGGTTTGGTTAG
Source organism: Anabrus simplex (assembly GCF_040414725.1). NCBI lineage: Eukaryota > Metazoa > Arthropoda > Insecta > Orthoptera > Tettigoniidae > Anabrus > Anabrus simplex. The sequence goes on from NC_090269.1 coordinate 259,570,447, forward strand.
GTTTTTTATGGTAATAGTAAATCAAATTTTAAAAAAATGTGAAATCCTCCATGCTTTTTAACAGAGCACTGGCTTGCCTACTACTGGTAGGGTCAATCTGTGAAATTTCCTCTGGAGTTAACAGAATAGCTTCAAAGTTATCTAACAAATATTATATACTGTATTTACAAGTAAAAGTAATAGTAATAATCAAGTCTAAAACATGTACATATAGATACAATGTTGACATAAAGTGTAGTGAAATGAAATGGCATATGGCTTTTAGTGCCGGGAGTGTTCGATGACTTGTTCGGCTCTCCAGGTACAGGTCTTTTGATTTGACGCCCGATGAAGATTAAATTATGATGAAGACGACACATATTATACACCCAGCCCCCGTGCCAGAGAAATTAACCAATGATGGTTAAAATTCAATTTAACCATGGGGCTGGACATAAAGTGTACGGTAGTAACAAACATTAACACAAACTGGCACATATTAAACCTAAGACATAAATACAGCAAAAGGGTTTGCTTACCACTTAGCTATTAAAATATTTATGAATGCAGCTAAACAAAATGCCCAATAAATATAAGTACAGGTGACGCACGAAACAAACACTACACTCTAACATAACCAAACAGCGTCTCCACCGCAAGACAAATACGCGTACAGTAGGTAGGTTTGTTGGAACACTCTTTCCTTACTACCGATGCATCAGACAGTTTGCAAACTGTTCCCGTTCTTGTTGGAACAAACCTAAAATTTACTTTCGTGTTTATTTTGTTCGTTCTACTAGTTCTATTTATAAATCTGTATTTTACCTACATTTTCTATGACCCAACTCTGAATGAAAGTACAACGTTGTTAATATTTGTGATTACCGATACCGAAGAACACTCATTTATTATTAATGGAAAAATTATTGTGAATATACGTTATATAAAATATTTATGTCTTTGGTGTATGATCAATATAATTTCAGTTAATAAACAGTTATTTTTGTACATACTTTTCTCCTCGCCATATTTCTTTCGACGTTTATAAGAAAATGATCTATTACTTATATTCATTAGTAGCCTAATCATTTCGAAGAGTATTTTATTTCTTCAGGACATATTGTATCTTGACAAACAAAAGTGCAAGTAGTGATGTGCGCGAGTGATGCCTGGAATCGCGGTACTCGATTCTTTCGAGTCCAGGCTCGGACTCGCTTCGCTTGCGAAGGCTCGATGATAGCATGACGTCACACGTTCGCTCACTCGCCGGCTCGTAGATGGATGAAGCATGCGTACAAGCGGTCGCTGAGGGTTTATGGGATTGCGACAGCGCGGTACGATATGAAAAAACTGAATGAATGCGCAAAAGGAATAACCTAAATTTGATAATTACTTGAGAACGATAATAATGCCACTTAATACGCATAATAAGATATGAAAATATCCGTTTACGGCGTCTCGCACACACTTCACTGAATATGCCATCTATTCTAATATTGATAATATAGCTTATCTGGCCTTCATAGCCCAACGTGGCCGGTTCGATACTGGTTTATTCCGGTAGTATTTGAAGATGCTCAAATACGTCAACCTAGTGTCGGTAGAATTATTGGGACGTAAAAAATCTCCCGGGGGACTAAATGCGGTACCTCGGCATCCCCGAAAACCATACAAATGTACGTACTTGGACGTAAAAGTTATAACATTATTATTATTATTATTATTATTATTATTATTATTATTATTATTATTATTATTATTATTATTATTATTATTATTATTATTATTATTATTATTTCAAATCCCTGTCACGGTATGTATGTTGTAATTAGTGTATTTTAAACATGTGCTATCTGTAGACTATAGACGGTATTTCTGCACACATTGTATTGCTTCGCTACTGGTAAATTATATCTCATGTAGCCATTATGCATATACACGGGCGTAGATGTGCTAATATGATCGGTAGTATGACAGATTTCTTGTAACCATAGCCTATTGCTAACCGCGCCAAAGCCTACAATCGTCCGGGGGAACAGGTGAATTACAGCAGTTTATATGTACATCATACTTTCGGCAGATATAATGTCGGGTATTAAGATGAGGCGTCCAGAATGTGACGTACGTTCACGCAGCAAATCAGCGGACAGAACGTCATTCTGTTCTAGCTAAACAGCTGACAGTTTGTTAGTAAGTCACAACCTTTAGTGCCTATGATGATAATAATAATAATAATAATAATCATAACAATCGAATTATTAACGACCGATGACTGAACAACACCAATCATCAGCAGCAAACATATTGCACTCCACACCACAAAAATATTCTGTGGGCGACCCTGAATGCCGTGCATTCCAGTACAGTAGATTTTAGTTCTAAGGCATGTCCACAGATAGCGACACCAGTATGCTTGGACTCGAGTCTGGAGTCGAGTAATACCGATTCTAAGAGCACATTACTCGATTCTACTCGATTCCGTCGCTAGCCCATCACTAAGTGCAAGTATGCCAAAATCCGCCCTCTAGCCATGAGTGACTACAAAAGACGTAGGAAAGTGAACTCTGAAAATTCTGTTTTCAAGCCGAATGGGAACTGCAATTCTTCTTCGATTTACTTAAACGTATAGACGCAAAACCGTCATGTTTAATATGCCTTGCGGTTTTCAATACAAACTTCCCTTTTAGTCGCCTCTTTCGACAGACAGTGGAAATTCAGTGCGACATTTCAACAGTAAGCCTTTCAGTTACGACCATTAATAGGGATGTAGAACGCAAAACTTCTCCGGTTGGCAGCGTAATGGATGGTATGCGCTTTCTGCTCTTATATGAAGTATTTCTAAATTTATGATAATCGAAATGCATGAAAATGAAATTATCATATTCTGCTGATGATTCGAAAGAGATGTAGGTGCAATGACAATTGCGGATTTGAAAGTGGATTTGAAGGGAAAGGGCAGAAAATTATCCGGGAAAAAGCAAAAGTAGATTGAAAGTTAAGGGCTAAAAGTAGCAACCTTTTCTCTCCTGGGCCGATGACCTTCGATGTCAGGCTCTTTAAAACAACAAGCATCATCAACCTTTTCGTTTAGTGTTTTTGTTAAGATTGAATTCTTTAAGTGCAAATAGCCTTTTAAAAACCTGCGTGATACCGGTATGTATATTTTAGGTTACAGGCGTTAATAAAGCACGAGATTGGCATGACTGCAGTACCAGAGGCTACATCCGGTACTACTAAATTGGATTTCCCTTCAGCACCAGAGTTTCAAGATCTTGTTTCAGGTCATAAGACAGATATAAATAATTCAGATTTGGAATTGATGAATTATTTCCTGTTCAAGAAGTCTAAAATTGATGGTGCTTCAGTGTCAAACTATAGGTCACTCTGTGATTCATGGTACACCACCGCACACGGTGTTACGGCTGCTTCCCAACTTCTAAATCTTCTTGCTGTCGGGATTATTTCGAAGGTATCGGTGCCACTCCATGGAAATATCGAAGGTACAGCGTCCTCCCTATGTTTCCGTCTTTCGCCTAAAATTAATAATACCGGGCGAGTTGGCCGTGCGCGTAGAGGCACGCGGCTGTGAGCTTGCATCCGGGAGATAGTAGGTTCGAATCCCACTATCGGCAGCCCTGAAAATGGTTTTCCGTAGTTTCCCATTTTCACACCAGGCAAATGCTGGGGCTGTACCTTAATTAAGGCCACGGCCGCTTCCTTCCAACTCCCAGGCCTTTCCCATCCCATCGTCGCCATAATACCTATCTGTGTCGGTGCGACGTAAAGCCCCTAGCAAAATAATAATAATAATAATAATAATAATAATAATAATAATGTTATTGTCTTTACTTTCAACTGACTAATTTTACGGTTTTCGTAGTCGCCGAAGTGCCGGAATGTTGTCTCATAGAAGTTCTCTTTTACGTGCCAGTAAGTCTACCGACGCGAAGCTGACGTATTTGAGCACCTTCAAATACCACCAGAATGAGCCAGGATCGAACCTACTAAGTAGGGCTTGGAAGGCGCTCTACCGTCCGAGCTACTCAGTCCGACTAAAATGATTGAAATAAGTCTTATTAACTAATCAGAACGTCACTGACTTTTTATAAAGTGACTCCTTAATTAGAACTAATTAGCGTATTCACTCGTTTCAATAATGACAAAATGCAAACTCTTCAAAATCATTGGAGCTGACCTTAATATTACGAGTCACGCTTTCATTTCTCAGATCATGTCTACGAAGCGCATGCAACCTAACCTTGATTTTGGAACAATGGAACACTGTAATAGTCAGGCATTACAGTTTTCTTGTTTTCTTTTCTGTCGTTGGAATATATTAAAACTTTGTCCGGCTCCATGACTAAATGGTTAGCGTGCTGGCCTTTGGCCACGGGGGTCCCGGGTTCGATTCCCGCTAGGGTCGGGAATTTTAACCATAATTGATTAATTTCGCTGGCACGGGGTCTGGGTATTCTCGGACACTCCCGGCATTAAAGCCATCCTTCATTTCATTGAAACTTTACCTTCGTCAATTAACTAAGCAACTTCCATTACCAACATAGAGGAACAAATGACGATCCACTAGCGCATACCGTCTACCACTCGTGAGACATCTATCGGCAGTGATTCAGTACCTCCCTATTACCACCTGGCAGTTACGCAAGAAACCGGAATGAAATCTTCATTAGATACACATCAAGTGTGCATGAGACGAGTTACCCTACTATAGAACAGGAGAAGGCAACAGATGTGTCTTTTTAACAGGATCCTGAATTTTGCTGTAGGTAGGGCAAAAAATTAATTTGACGACTCAGAAACTGTGAAGGAGTGTCTTGTTGAAATTGTCAGCGAATTATTTCGAAGTCATGCGAATTGATTCAAGTCGTGTAAAGTATACAAGTTGTCTGCTGCTATAAATGTCTGCAGGAAAGAATTATTACCTTTGGATGTTCGTTGTAAACTCAAGCAGGAAATTAGTGATGCCTCCGTGTACTCTGTGTCCCTGGACGAGTCTTCTGAAAGGACCGACTGCGTTCAACTCTGGTATATATCCGTTTCTTTAATGGTGTCCGATATGTGGAATAATTGCACTGATTCAAAGCTATTGAACGCAGTATTACGGAATGCATATATCGGACACTATGCTCCATTACGTCCGAGTGTGATAGACATGAAATGGGAAAAATCTGTTTTCGGTGGCAACGGATGGTGGGTGCTCTTACATGGTGGAAGGTAAGTGAAGGTGGTGATTACTGTTTTAAGATGAAGTGCTACTGGGCAATCAACCTCTCTTAACACTAATCAGAGAGAAAATGGAAGGGGTTCGACCCTTCGAAAAAAGGCGTCGGCAAAAAAAAATAATAATAAGAAAACGGCCACGAAGCGTATGAAACTGGAAGACTCCCTAGGACAGGGATGGCAAACCTTTCCGATTGGCGTCTTTATAACTTTTTTACTATCTAGTGTGCCATCGGTTAATTTCCTTTAAAATCATCATGAACCCCTTCATTTGACTTCATTTAGGTATTAGATTGCATTACATATAAATCCATTCGACTGAATGTTCCGTGATTTATTTTGCAAACATAATTGAAAATTACACTTCAAAAATTAAGTTAATTTTAAGAATAGGATATATTGTTATTTTAACCTAATAAAATTTGTAGAAAATTTGGCCATAGAATTACACTGGCGGAAAAAATATCCAAACACCATGAAATAAGGAATGTGGAATACGGAAATTTTGGCAATATATTTGTCAAGGTAACATATTTCATAGACTAAAGGTACAAGACTACAGGTTAATATCCGCGCGAGAAAAGCCATCGCAAATGTGCCATGCTGGTCCATCAATAAACGGTGTAATCGCCTGACTGTTGAATGCAGGCATGCAAACGTGCACGCATTGTGTCGTACAGGTGTCGGATGTCAGCTTGTGGGATGGAGTTCCATGCCTGTTGCACTTCGTCTGTCAATACACAGATGGTTAATGCCGGTTGTGGATGAAGCTGGAGTTGTCCAATGATGTCCCATACGTACTCGATTGGGGTCAGATCGGGGGATCGAGCAGGCCAAGGAAACATGTCTACACTCTGTACAGCACTTTGGGTTACAACAGCGGCATGGGGGCGTACATTATCCAGTTCAAAAACACCCTCGGGAATGCTGTTCATGAATGACAGCACAACAGATCGAATCACTGGACCGACGTATACATCTGCAATCAGGGTGTGTAGGATAATTACGAGAGTGCTTCTGCTTCCATGGAGAATTGCTCCCCAGATCAGAATTCCCGGTGTAGGTCCAGTGTGTCGACGCTCCAGACAGGTAGAATGTAGGTGCTCAACTGGCCCCCTTCTAACCAGCACACGGCCATCAATGGCACCAAGGCAGAACCGGTTTTCATCGAAAAACACAACGGACCTCCACTCCATTCTCCAATGAGCTCTCGCTTGACACCACTGAAGTCGCACACGGCGGTGGTTTGTGGTAAGCGGAATGCACGCCACAGGGCGTCTGGCTCGGAGCTGTCCTTCAAGTAACCGATTTTGAACAGTTCGTTGCGTCACTGTGGTGCCAACTGCCGCTCGAATTGGTGCTGCAGACATACTCCGCTGTACCACAGCCATACACCGAATATAGCGGTCTTCCCTCTCGGTGGTGGTGCCACGGGGACGTCTGGAGGCTGGTCTTCTTGTGAGCATACCTTCTCGTTACCACCTGCTGCCAGCATGCATGCAAAGTAGAGACATTCCTGCCAAGTCGTTCTGCAATAGCGCAGAAGGAAAATTGACCTTCACGTAGCCCTATTATAGACCTCGTTCAATCGCAGTGAGCTGTTGATACTTGCCTCTTCGTCGTCGTAAAGGCATTCTAGACTCACTCTCAGTCACTCCCTCAAATCTCACATGTAACTAATGCTCTTGCACAGTGCAGCCCGTATTTTAAAGCTGCAACGTCACGGGGCCGCTTCTAGCGCCAAGCTCTTGCGATTGGCGGAAAAATTGAATCAACGGCATCTTTCAGATGTATAAACACACCTGTCAACGTTCGTTAATCTAGCACAACCCCTTCTTGGTGTTTTGATATTTTTTCCGCAAGTGTAATTGTGATACATTTCTTTTTATTAAAGCGCAGTGTTAAAATATGCTATGTTGCTAGATTATATTATTATTATTGCTAGATTATTTATTATATGTTAAAACATTAAATATGTTAGTATGTTATGCGGCGTGCCGCAGAAGTCGTGTTCGAGTGTGGCACGCGTGTCATAGGTTAGCCATCTCTGTCCTAAGATTAGCAAACCTAATACCGTTATGGTCGGAAATGATCAAGAGGTGACCGTAGGAGGTCGGAAAAATGAAAGTGGGGAGCCTGGCAGAAGTAAGTGGAAACTATGCAAGGATTTATCTGAGGGCCCCGTGGCTCCCAATCCACGCTCCAAATTTTAGAGATCCTGGAAACCCCTTTGGGCGCCTTTTACGACTTTCACAACAACGTTCACTGGCTTAGCAAAGGAAACCCGAATGGCTTGCTAAATTTCTAGACAATAGAACTCAGAGAATTAGAGTAGGTGAAGCTTTATCTGTCCCTGTAATAATTAAGAGGGGAATTCATCAAGGCAGTATTATTGGACCTTTATGTTTTCTTATATATATATCAATGATATGTGTAAAGAAGTGGAATCAGAGATAAGGCTTTTTGCAGATGATGTTATTCTCTATAGAGTAATAAATAAGTTACAAGATTGTGAGGAACTGCAGCGTGACCTCGAAAATGTTGCGAGATGGGTAGCAGGCAATGGTATGTTGATAAACGGGGTTAAAAGCCAGGCTGTGAGTTTCACAAATAGAAAAAGTCCTCTCAGTTTTAATTACTTCGTTGATGGGGTGAAAGTTCCTTTTGGGGATCATTGTAAGTATCTAGGTGTTAACATAAGGAAAGATCTTCATTGGGGTAATCACATAAATGGGATTGTAAATAAAGGGTACAGATCTCTGCACATGGTTATGAGGGTGTTTAGGGGTTTTAGTAAGGATGTAAAGGAGAGGGCATATAAGTCTCTGGTAAGACCCCAACTAGAGTATGGTTCCAGTGTATGGGACCCTCACCAGAATTACCAGACTCAAGAACTGGAAAAAATCCAAAGAAATGCTGTTCGATTTGTTCTGGGTGATTTCCGACAAAAGTGTAGCGTAACAAATTTTTTGCAAAGTTTGGGCTGGGAAGACTTGGGAGAAAGGAGACGAGCTGCTCGACTAAGGGGTATGTTCCGAGCTGTCAGTGGAGAGGTGGCGTGGAATGACATTAGTAGACGAATTAGTATGAGTGGTGTCTTTAAAAGTAGGAAAGATCACAATATAAAGTTGGAATTCAAGAGGACAAATTGGGGCAAATATTCGTTTATAGGAAGGGGAGTTAGGGATTGGAATAACTTAACTTACCAAGGGAGATGTTCAATAAATTTCCAATTTCTTTGCAATCATTTAGGAAAAGGCTAGGAAAACAACAGAGAGGGAATCTGCCACCTGGGCGACTGCCCTAAATGCAGATCAGTAGTGCTTGATTCTTTGAAATAAAAGACAAAATCAGAAGAGTTCACAATGAGAGTGACGTTAAAAACAGTAACAAGAAATGCAATTTCATCATCTTCCTCCATGACGAAGGAACAATTCAGCCGGTTGCTTTCTTGAGTGACATATTTTACCAATTAAACAATCTTGTCATAATATCACAGGAAGCAGGAAAATTGGTACATGAACTGCATGATGCTGTAAGGCGTTTTCTAGTTAACGTAAATATCTTCATTCATGGCCTGAGGGAGGAATGAATTCCCCCAAATTCATTCGGTATTTTGTTCAAAGGTTTGTTGCGAAAATGTCATAATTTTGTACCACCTGAAGTGAGAATAATGGTGTACAAAAGCAATTGAATTGTGGAACTTTGACAAGGCAGAATTACAGATGGAAATGCTACAGCGGCAGGATTAAAAGGGCAGGGAATCCTTATATGTCGTTTTCGCCCTTCCCAGATAGAGATTCCATCCTCAATTGCGTAAGTATTCAAAAGCTATACTGAAAATGTTGGGATATATGTGAATATATGATTTCCAGCATGAATCCCGTGGAAAATATTTTCTGATCCAGAAGAATTAATAAATACTTAACGGACTGCTTAAGCATTCCACACTTCAGACTTCGAAAATATTTCACTAAACGAGACATGCTATTGCACAATAACCCTCTCTATTGAAATAGTGCCATCAATCCGGTCCCCGGGGAATAATAGCTGAAGACCCGTGAATTATTCAGTCGATGCCTAGGCGTCACTGAGAAGGAATGCTACGGACATGAGGGGTGAGGAAGTTCCACGCTGCCTTCTTCGCCAAGCCAGAAGTTGCTATTAGGCCTAAATATCAGTTTGCCGAGCCCACTGAAATGCACGCACTAACCGACCCTATGAGCGACGTTTTCACACCATTATTAACAGGATTGTTATTACTAGTATCGCTCATACTTCGGTCACTTTCAGATAACGTCAAAGCCAAGGAATGGACTGAGATAGGTCAATTAACACGACTAATTTGATTGGCTCATACCAGAAGACAAAGTAAATACTAGGTTTCGCAAACAAAGGCAACGGCATAGTTTACGTTCATTCAAACAAAATATTGGGAAGATAGCAGTAATTATTTTCTTTTGAAAGTTGCTACGCCGCAGAAAAAATTGAATTGCAGGAAAAACTGAAATTCGAAAGTAAAAAGTAGGAAATCTAGGCAAGGTATTTTTACTATAATAGTCTTGTTTTTATTTTTTCTCGTTCTTATTCCCATTCTTAAATTTACTCTTATTTGGCACTCTTACATAATATTCTCTGTGGTGGGGACTTCAACCTTTATTTAAAATCCCATTTATGTGATTAGGCCACTCCAATGAAGACAGTTTCTTGTATTAACACCCACGTACTCCCTATGAGGTACTTTCACCCCCATCAACATGTTATATCCCAATAGAATGCGCGCATGTCGACCACACAATTTATATAGAGACTTGTTTTATTCTTAGTCTCCCCATTTGTTGAGGTTGATTATTCAGATGAATCATGAGACAATTTCAATACAATTATTTATTTTTGTAAGCAATGTGTTCGTGCTTAATTATAAATGTAATTCGTGTATGTCATAACAAACACACAATTGAAACTCAGAGACATTTTTCTCTTGGTGAAACTTACATCCTGATTTTAACAACATTCTATCCCCTGCCAGCATCCTTTAGAGGCTTGCTTTTAACTTCCTGACAGGATCTAATCATTGAATGTTTATGAATCTGCCTAGCACAAATATCTGACATCTCCACTGTTCTATAAATTTCACTCTTGATTTTAATAATCTTTTTAAGATACATTGTTAAAATAGTGAATGTCACCTTTACATGTGAGGCACACTGATCCTTTCCTGACAATACGATCTGCCCTGTGTTAAAAAGTATCTGGTCACAAAACAATACTCACAAAACAGTTATTTATTAGTATTTTATTAATTAATTCCAACGAGTTCTAGTTTGATTCCCGATTCAGTTATACCTGGAACGAGTATTACGGAAAACTCCGAATTAAAAACGACCATTTCAAACATGACACACTCATATGACAACGCCTTGACCAACACATGGTCGTTTGCTAACCATGTTGAGACTCATATCATTCCCACGATTAAGTTCTTACAGATAACTTTAACTACAAACTTCGACACATCTATAGACCTAACAGGACATTTTTACCATATCCTGGACTGTGAACACAAAAAATATTCTCTCTATAAATACAGAACACTAATACTAGGTAAGTTATATTAATTTCAACGTAAATCCTACTTTTCACAGAATATCATTTTAAAAGAAAATGAAATGGGGTCGTTTTTGCGTGTGCGTGGTAAAATGGTGATACGCTAAATCCGTTCGCAAAACACAACAGAAAGGATGACTTAAGTCCGACACTCGAGTCTGAGATCTACACAAGGTAAACGCAGATTTTATTTCACATTTTTGATAGCATTTAGCAAATTGCAATGAGAAGTTATTGTACAATAATAAGGCGAAATGAATAGTTTTCTGGGCATTGTAAACACTATCAGCATAATGTAAATAATTTTGGCTTACTTTTCTGTGATAGCGGTAGAAATTCACCAACTATTACATTTGAATTACGTTCACACTTATATACCACATCAATTGTGACATCAGAACATTTCCAGTTTCGTTAAGGTAGAATATATGTTCTTAACAAGTGTTTGATATATACTAACTCTTAATATCATACTTGCAGTACGGTACACAACTGGTATGAAAACTCATGGAGCAAGGAAAAAGAAACTGATTCCTACGATAGCCAGCGAGGTTACAAGCCTTGCTGAGTAACCTGAAAGCACCACCCGCTGAATTTTAACGATAATTACACTAGACTTAACATGCATCAAGGAGTCGCAACATGGTGGCAATCGAAGGCCTGTGACGAGAATGATGTAATTGATAAGGGGCTCACAACCAGACTCAGACTCCGGATCTCCTTAAGGATTTGATCCAAATTAAAAATAATGTCAGGAAGCGATGGCAGAAATTTCGAGACTCTGCTAATAAAGAAGAATTCAAACAATTAAAGAAACTTGTACAGGCCAAATTACTTGAACGTAAGATTGAAAGATGGGAGTAGCTAACAGCGACCTTAACCAAAGAGGATAGAATAGAATAGAGATGTAACTCTGTTGAATTTCGATACCAAGCCACTAGGCACTAGTAGTTTCAGTCGGAAATTCGAGATAGCACCACAGTGCGCATTTTATGCAATACCTTACTGTTATTAACAACAGATAGCGCATAGAAATAACATCCGGCGCAGTGACGCACATCCAGTTATGCCAAATAGCTTAATATGATAATAGTGGAAACTCCTGCGAGAAACTGGCGACACCGCTTCTGCGTGCCATCTAGCGGCTCGAGAGGCTAACTACTCTTACTACGGCTGTCAGCTGTGTATGCCAGAAGTGTCTTATTTGTACTTCAGATAGTTTTGTGCTTGTAATGTATCACGATTTTGGAAATGGCAGGAAGAGGAGTTATTTGTGCTATGCATGGGTGTTTTCATTACAGAAGACAAAGTAATCGCAAGCCATTTTGCAGATTTCCTAACAACAAAGTGCTGTGACTATAGGCCTACCTGTTAATGTTTACGTGCCGGTATTTTTTTCTATCTATGAGAACACACTTTCTTTAAAATATTGTTATGATTAAACCTATGCATTTAATCGATTTTTAGGTGTACTCGGTGGGTGAAGAGCAGAAGGGCAGATTTAGATGAAAGGTATGAGGGTATGTTTAGCCAGCAGAGTCCTCAGCCATTCTGTAGCTTCTGGAATGCTAGTTCATGTGTCATTCAATTCTTTGCAATCAAGTGCTGCAAACACTGCAGAGTTTATAGAAATGTGTGATACTTTATCTGATATTTTTAATTCTTCAAGTCTCAGTAGCCCCAAAGAGTTCAGGAGACCTTTAAGCAATGACTCCGGGCATATGAAAAAGCTGGATGAAATCTGTGATTGTCTAAAACAACTCAAAGTTTAGAATAACCGCAAAGGCAACCCTCTCTGTATTTAGGGTTGGATACACAATATTTCTGCACTGAAACTATTGTGGTCTGAATTATATAGTGATTATGGTTTTCATTATTTGCTAACAAGGAGGCTCACACAGGACTGCATTGAAAACATTATTTCCATCATCATAGCAAGAGAAGGTAACAATGTAACCCCAGATGCAACAAAATTTCGCAGTGCCATAAGGAGTGTTATGATAAATCAATTGCTCTGTGCTTCTGATGACAGCAATTGTGAATCTGATGTTGCAGACTTTCTACTGACTCATAATGATGTGATGAAGTGCAATTTTGATGTTAATGTCTCTCGACAGTGTGAGTTAAGTGATCAGGTAACTGATTATGACATGATATAATACAGAAAAATGCAGACAATTATGTCATGGGCTGGGCATGTAGCAAATTTCCCCATGCTGAGTGTAGGGATGTATTGTCATCTTATGATAATGATTATAGCATGGGAAACTTGCACATAGAAATGAAAAAATATGACAATTCTAAAATTATGTTTCCAAATATTTGTGGGGAAAAGTTAGATGCTAAAATATCAAGAACATTTGAAGATAGGTTTTTTTTTAGTTTTTGTTAGAAAGCAAAGATGGAATTAGAAGAAAATTAAATGACAGGTTTTTGTCATTGAATGAATGTAGTGTAGGCTTATGTAACAGCTGTGTAAAATTACTGACCGACAAACAAGTATTTCAAAGTCCTTATAAAGGCATCTGTGAATAGAATCAATGACTCAACAGTGAAACATATTGCCTGTAAAAATGCCAAGTTTAAAAATATATTGCATGTGTGATTTGCTCTTGAAGACTGTAGGCCCTAGTCATAACATGACGATCTAATGTTTTTATTGGATATTACATTTGTTTTATTCTTATCACTAGTTCATTCAGATCAACATCCACCTTTTACCTTCCCTATATTATGTTACAAGAACGACGCAAACGTCTTAAAATCTGTATTTCGTTGGGTTGGAAGTCGAAATGTGTAGTGTTTGAATAGCGCGTTATGTTAGTGTTCCCTGCGAGCCGCTAGATGGCAGCACTACGTGCTGTCGCCGCTGCTCTGCGTGCTAAGTGAGGAGAGTTTCCACTATTGTCATATTAAGCTATTTTCGTGACTGGACGATAACACATGAGTCCAACCACACCTTTCAAGAAGAAGAAGAAGAAGAAGAAGAAGAAGAATCATATTAAGCTATTTGGTTATGCTTAACAGCTCCCCTTACCCTCTTTCTCCTGCCCCTCGTCCCCTCCCTCCCTTCCTTCCATCGATTATAATGCAGTTCTACTACTTCCATGCCCAATACATTGTAATTCATATATTTTTATTTTCAAGTACTTATTGTGTTGTAAATATTGATCTGATACCACTAGTTCGTATAGCATACTATGTTATTGAGAACATAACCTCACACCTCAAAGCAGCTTTAACTTCAAATGAATGATTAACACATTAATACACAGCTGATATTATAACAAATAAGAAATCCCCTGAGAAATCCCTTCAAAAGCAAGGCAGCAGAACACACCATATACAAGAGAATGGGGTATCACATCAATATCCCAGTACCGCATGGAAATAAAAATAACAGAATTAAATGCACTGAGACAGGAAATATATAGAAATACATTAATAGAACCATTCAGCTTTTAGCCCCTGAGCTGTACTCGAGCAGGAAATACAGGATCAGGAGGACTGGTGAATATATATTTCTAATAAACAAGCCCAAGGAACAAAGATTTACAGCACAAGCACTTGGGCACTTGGATTTCAAACAACACAAATACTGTAGCATCATGGGACCTGTCGCTTAAAATCGATATTAGTTCGTACAAGACCAACTCCAATACTCAGACCACAATGCAAAAAAACATGGCTGCCGTACCAGGCCAAAGCTGACATGGCGACGAATAACCTAATAATAGTCGTAAGAAATTTGTAGTTCGAAAATGTTTATCTATGGTTATCAAACACGCAATATTTGAAACATAAAATAACAGTGGTAATTTAAATTGCGCTTTATCTATGAGAGTATGACACAGAGCGGACTTTGAAAGCTTTACAACAAACAGTAAGTTATACTGTAGGTACGTACTACTACATTTAAATGTAAACACATATTCAAGAAAGTTACAGACTAGGCTAAGTAACATAACACCAAAAGAAACACTGGCACAACATACCTATTAGGTCATTATTCACCCATCACCAAAATATTTCAGTCGAACAAATCTTGTGGTGCACACTTCGAACAAACGAATTACAGATTAAGCAACATAACACAAAACACATAAATAAATCAGTTTTCCTCCTAACTTATTAACACTAACACGACATATTAATTAGCTCGTTACACCCTTCAACAAAATATTGCAGTCGAACAAAAGTAGTAGTGCACACATCTAACAAACAAATTACAGACTAAACAACATAACGCCAAGCTAAGAGAAAAATTCGATTTCCTCCTAACTTATAAACACTAACACAACATACCCATTAGCTTTTTATTCACCCTTCACCAAAATATTGCAGTCGAACAAAACTATTAGTGCATACATCCAACAAACAAATTACAGACTAAGTGACATAACATCAAGCACAGAAAAAAATCAGTTTTCCTCCTAACTTATGAACACTAACACAACATATCCATTAGCTCGTTATTCACCTTTCACCAACATTTTGCAGTCGAACAAAACTATTAGTGCACACATCCAACACACAAATTAGGCCTACAGACTAAATAACATAACAAAAAGCAAAGAAAAAAATTAGTTTTCTTCCTAACTTTCTAACTTAATAATACTAACACAACATACCCATGAGCTCATTATACACCCTTCACCAAAATATTGCAGTCGAACAAAACTAGCACTGTGCATATCCAACATACAATTTTAAAGAAAGTTTCTACACAAGTTTCTAATGACTCAAAATTAATTAATTTATTAGAAGCCTACCTTAAAGTTACTTGCTGCTGAGTTTCAATTCTTTCCTAATGTGCTGTTTCAGCCTGAGAGTTGATTCATCAGTCTTTCTCAAGGCACTCTGCTTTTTAAGTTTCTTGGCAATTTCTTGGGAGATTTTCTTTCCATTTAAGACCTTTGTGAATAAAAATATTGGCCAGAATTTTCACACACTTCTTCATAATTCTGGTCAAAGGAACACCACAGTTGCATACGTCACTCGCATTAACAGCACTACTTTCAAAGGCTTCAGCTCCTAAAGCAACTATTGCATCCCTTTGGTTTTCTAATTTTGAAAATTCTGCTTCATAAGCACTACTTATGAGGACCTGAAAGATCCTGAACATTTTACAACACATAGAAATCATTATCAGTGATGGGCACTTCAAGCCACCTCTGTTTAACTGCCTAAAATATGAGAGCATTTGGTCAACATCACAGTGTATCACCATTTCTTCTTCGGGCTGTAACATCTCAACACAATCAGCACAGTTGTTAAACTTCTTAAGCTTCTCAATAACCCATGTTAATCTAAAATATGTACATTCCATTTTAAAACGACACTAATAATATTAACAATAACATACGAACACAAAGATAAACAAACACGTAACCTATACGTGACCACGTGTAAACAGGAGATAACCTATACTTAGTATATTAAACTTCCAGAGAAAAGAACTCCTATACTTCCTTGTCACTATTGAAAGCTATTAAACGCAGTCATAAAAGCAGACCCGAAATAATTCAGTCGCCACGATTACTTTAAACTGGCATTCACGATCACACTGAATTAATTTATGGCCCGCGCTCACCGCCATCTTGCCAATAATCGAAACCTGCCTTGAGGTCTGAGTATTGGAGTTAGTCTTGGTTCGTACAAGATTAGTCGATTGGGTAAAGTCGGATTCAATACAATCCACCAATATTATCTCCATAATCCTTGATGTGATACGACTAATTCTTTGTCAGAAGGGCCTACTGATTGAGGTTAGACTTGAAATACATTATTTCGAGGCAAACTGCCTTTAATTATTAATATCGCTCATTTCATGCTTACTTGCGTTCCATCTACAGAACGTGTCTACAACTATCTACACGTTGTGAATGACCTCCAACGCCATCTAAAATTTCCGACGGGAACTACCTGAAGCTAGGTACAAGTTGGAACCATAAGTCCCATTAAACTTTCACCGGGGTGACCTTAACTAAGAGCGAAAGTGATATTTGGCACGTCACTCCCTCTCTTACCAGATCTAAAGCACCGAAAGGTGCTTCACAGGTGACGTGGGCTGGCCTTCTCCCCATTGGAAAAAGCCGAAGCTTTCGCAGATACTTTTAGAGTCAATTCACAGCCAACAGGGCTACGAACGACGAAGGCATTGGTAACATTCATGACGATATTCTGCGAAACGTTTCGAGACTTAGAAGACAGTGGACAACGACCACAAACGAATTTGACAAAATTACTCCTATGGAGGTTAGGCGGGTCATCAGAAAACTCCAAAAGGACAAAGCCGCAGGCCCAAATAGTGTAACAACAGAGCACTTAAAACATTTGCCCCCCAATGCATTGACATTTCTGGCAGATATTTTCAATGCTTGCATTTCCATTGGCTATTTGCCTAGTGAATGGAAAATAGCAAAGATAATAATGATCCCCAAGCCCCTCAGAATTATAGACCCATCTCACTGCTGTCCCATATTTCAAAGATACTTGAGAGATGCCGCTTAAGATGCCTCAGTTCTCAGCTCAACAGTCATGACTCATGACATAATAGCACCCAAGAAGTTCGGGTTCAGGACAAAACGTAGTGTTCCACTACAGGTACTACGACTGGTATATGACATAACAACTACTATAGATAACAGGCAGCCGGTCCCGGCTGTATTTATGGACATCGAACACACATTTGATACAGTGTGGCACCCTTTGTTGTTATATAAAATGCACTTGGAGGCCCATGTACAGCCTTTCCTGACTCGAATGGTAGCCACCTTCCTGGACACAAGATCGTTCTTAGTGAGTGTAGTAGGTGAGCGTTCCTCCACTCGTGGAGGGGAAGCGGGAGTACCCCAAGGCAGCACACTTTCACCGGAGTTCTACAGCATTATGGTGAACGATCTTCCAAGATTACCGCACGCACGTTTAGCACATTACGCAGACGATGTTGCACTTTACGTTATAGCTACATGACATCTGAGCTTTAAATATTTATCTGAATATTTAAGGCTCTTTGAGGACTGGTGCGACGTTAACCGTGTAAAGGTTGACGCGACGAAGACGGTTGCCATGACCTTTACTAGACTGAAAATAGATCCCCCGCCACTGACTTTTAACCATACCTCCCTACCATGGCAATCCAGGACAAGATATTTGGGAATGACCTTGGATAGAAAACTTTTATGGAGAGATCATATTGCCCGGGCGATCGCTAGAGCGGAAGTCCATACATCCACTCTGTACTCTCTCTTGAGAGACAGGCATCTGCCTGTTCAACTCGAAAAGAGGATGTGCCTAGCCTGCATTAGGCCTGTCTTAGTGTTCGTCTCTGAAGTATGGGGATATATCCCCAAGACATATATTAGAGCACTACAGGTCGTGCAAAACCGTGTCGTATCCATTATGACCAACTCCCCACGATTCACGAATCTTTGAAGACTACACACCTCCCTACAAATACCGGCAATACGCAGGTTAATAGAGAAGACGGCTCTAGGTGTATTAGGCCATATCCCTGCCGGTCCTCAAGATCGCGGCAACAATATGATTAGAAGACGTTTCCAAATTTCAAAATTGCCTACTAGGCGTAAACTCCGAGGACCGTGGCTAATGTATAAAATATAAAACTGATGCATGTTAAAGTAGGGGTTTTCATTCCGATCATGTATTTTATACATGACCGAATACGATTTCTCTCCGATAGCGAATTTCTTTAAAGTCAGAAGAAACTACCTTAGGTGAGTTTCTCTCTCCTTAATTAAAAAAGCCCATCAGATACATACATGTAAATGGACCAGGTTTAGGTCCTAGGACATGCAATCTATATTTGTGACAAAAAAGAATTGATAATGTGACCGTTGCTTTTAAAGGACACACTTATGAAATTATTAGTCCTTATTAACACTAATCGTAGTAGAGCAGGAAGAGATCCATCGTTTCAGTGAATGAAGGTATTAGCTATTTAGTGCTCAAAAGAAAAGCACCCTGGATGGAGTAATGTGTGATCGTGAAAGGAAAGAATTACAGAATATCATACAGTTAGGAAATTTGTGCCCCTTTTAGAGAAAGAAACTATTCTAACTTTCGGATAGTTTCTTTGATGGCTTGTTGTGTCATTTCCACTTGGCTGGCAATGCAATGATTTTCCAAAAAAATATGATGAAACGATTTTCTTCACACAGGTCCACACAGCGAGATCACGGTGTTGGAAAGATAGGTGATGCAGTGAGCGCTTGGAGCATGTGCCTCTAATACACCACCGTCTCGATCCTCTTATACTGCCTGCTCTATGCAAGGCTTTTTACGAATAGACTGATCCAAAAATTCTCCTCTGGATGGCAGACATATACGCACAATGTTCTTAACGCATTATTATGACGACAATCCACAGAACCCCATTTCAGTATAGATAGTCATAGCACATCTAAATACGTTACAATTCAGCGCTCTCCGCATTGGTCTCGGTGCTCTTCACACAACCCTACTAACGCATTACTTGTATAAGCCGGCGATCCCCCTCTAGAAATACGACGACTTATGTTAACAACAAAATACCTCTTCAAGAAATGTGCCATCATCGCTACTCCCCTCATACCAAAATTACAACTATTGTTCGAACTCTCCGCTCTTCCCCGTCACCGTCTTCAAAAAATGCCGGCACTATATCACGCATTTAGTTATTTACATGGATATCGCAATGCTCTTTTGCACATGCCTATATTTGTTTTATTCATCGTTCTTACATTATTCTCTCTACTGCTTCTAACTGTTCTCGCGATGAAATGTCGTATGGCTTTTAGTGCCGGGACATCCCAGGAAGGGTTTGGCTCGCCAGGTGCAGGTCTTTCTATTTGACACCCGTAGGTGACCTGCGCGTCGTGATGAGGATGAAATGATGATGAAGACAACACATACACCCAGCCCCCGTGCCATTGGAATTAACCAATTAAGGTTAAAATCCCCGACCCGGCCGGGAATCGAATCCGGGACCCTCTGAACTGAAGGCCAGTACGCTGACCGTGCAAATCAGCACTGCACACATGCACAGCTTCACAAAAAATTACGTGTCTCTCCCTTTACAAATACTGTCATTATGTACACAGATGGCTCTAAGTCAGCAACTGGCGTTGGAGCGGCCTTTTTTGCTGTTCAGCCTCAGTCAGCTCAACAATTGAGATTACCTAATCACTTCTCCATTTATTCTGCTGAACTTTCTGCCGTACGCCAAGCTCTCTTTTATTTTACACAGCATAATTATGGAAAAGCAACCATCTACACCGATTCTATGAGCGTATTACAATCACTCTCCTCCTCCTCCTTCTCATACACTTGGTACCTGTATAACGTAAAACATCTTATTTATACGCTAGATCACTCAAACGTCTACCCCACTTTCGTCTGGGTGCTAGCGCATATTGGAATTTTTGGAAATGAACGAGCCGATACTTATGCAAAGCAAGCGGCACGTCTTCCGCTTCCCGCCTCTACTATAGCCATTCCCCCCAATGATTATTTTATACATGTCAAACACAAGGCTCACTCTGAATGGCAATCAGAATGACATGATACTACCTAGTACAAAGGTAGATCGTACTACCAACTGCAACCTATTATTCCCCTACAACCGTGGTTCATAACAGGCCAGTACTCTCGACGACATATAACTACTATCATCCGTCTAAGATTTAATCATGTTCTTACTCCGCCGTATAAATATCGTTTTCAGCTGACAACTCACCCCTTTTGTGAATGTGGTTACCCCGACGGAGATGCTAATGTCCTTTATACCGTTCAGCCCGCCGACATTTTTACACCGCCTTGTCCAGCACAAATTTTCATTGCCTACCAGTATTTCTTGTTTACTCTATAATCTGACACCCACTGCAATTTCAATAATTACCACTTTTCTTGATGAATCCAACCTTACTTTATAACTTGATATCATATTACTCTTTCATTCTTTTGTCGGTATGCTCCAGGCTTCCTTTGCGTATATAACCTGATCGTTTGTTTTTTGTAGTGACTCTTTCTACATTCTCAGGTTTTCTTCTATTTTGTTACTGGAGCTGCTTACTACCTTTTCCTTAAAGCTTATCCCTTGCATACGATACCGTTACCGCTCTATGAATTAATCGAGTCTATCATGCGCACTTCTTTTTCCAAACCCCCTGTGTTTTCTGTCGTGTGTATAATGCAGTGCTCCCATTAGTTTATTCATTTATATTTATACAGATATCTATACGGTGTTTTATAACACTCATAAAAATATTGACTGAGCGAAAATCACAAGGAGCCCAACACAACATTTCATGAAGAAGAAGAAGAAGAAGAAGAAGAAGAAGAAGAAGAAGAAGAAGAAGAAGAAGAAGAAGAATCATACTCTCACCGAAGCTCGCAAATTATATCAGTAATATTAAATATCGGTACGATTACCTGTATGAAGTGGTAGTGGCCTCTTCATCTCACAATTTAAAGGTTTTTCTGGATGAAGGCTTGGAGTGATACTTCGGGCGGGTAACTCTCTGTGTTCTCTTCAACGCTATATCAGTTAATAGAGGTCTTACGAACTTGGTTAGGATAATGTCACTAAGTTTGCTGATTTTCTCTGACGTCACACTGTAACAGAACACATTCTGAAAGGGAAGATGTAGCAAGTCTCCGTATTACGCTCGTAAGTTTGGAAGAGGTGTGACAGTAGAGCACAGCAGCTTAACAAACTCATGCAGATCCTTAATTAGAGCAACAAAACAACGTTTTGGTAGCTTCTATGTATTTTAGCATTGTTCAAATTTTTTCCCTTCCATTTGTGGTGAATGATTCTTCTGGGATTGATTTTGCACGAGAAAAATAGGACTGTGATCTGTGATACTTATAAGTAGAACATATGAGTCAAAATCGTTATTTGTATAGGATTTAACATGTACTATATATGATCTATACATGTTCTGGGTTTTGGGATTATTCTGGTTGCGGAGTTTATGTATGTAGTGAAACCATTAACATGTAAGGTTTTTGTAACGTATTCATGTTTAATTTTTTTTAGCATACTGACCAGTTGAGTTTAAAATATCAATGTTTAGATTTCGTATTATTTTACAATGTGTAGCTGCGTCCGACTCGTTGTCTGAATGGTCAGTGTACTGGCCTTCGTTTCAGAGGGTCCCAGGTTCGATTCCCGGCCGGGTCGGGAATTTTAATCGCTTCTGATTAATTCTTCTGGCTCGGGGACTGGTTGTTTATGACCGTCCCAACACTATCCTCTTCATATTCACACAACACACTACACTACCAACCACCACAGAAACACACAATAGTGATGAACTTCCTCCATACAGGGTTGGCGTCAGGAAGGACATTCTGCCGTAAAACAGGGCCAAGTCCACATGTGCGACGCAGTTCACACCCGCGACCCCACAGGTGTGGGAAAAGCGACAGGCAAAGAAGAAGAAGAAGAAGAAGAAGAAGAAGAAGAAGAAGAAGGAGAAGATACAATGTGTAGCTGCATAATTTAGAAATTACGGAGCTCGATAGCTGCAGTCGCTTAATTGCGACCAGTATCCAGTATTAGGGAGATAGTGGGTTCGAAACACATTGCTAGTGGCTCTGAAGATGGTTTTCCGTGGTTTCCTATTTTCGCACCAGGCAAATGCTGGGGCTGTACCTAATTAAGGCCATGGCCGCTTCCTTCCCACTCCTAGCTCCTTCCTGTCCCATCGTCGCCATAAGACCTGTCTGTGTCGGTGCGACGTAAAGCAACTTGAAAACATTTTAGAAATTCTTGCATTCCTCAATGTTTATCTTTCCATTTGAGATATATGATATTTCTGGGATTTATTTTGTACGAATACAATTATTTCCTAGTTCTTCTATGAATTACTTTGGGCTTTTGGAGGGTGATCTGTACATAGCAAATATTAAGTAACTTTCTTTATTATGTTTGAAGGTGTGAGTACTACCATATGCTGTTTTCATTGTTTTCACAGTAGATACTGCGATATTTTGTATATGAGTTACATATGTGTGTGTAGATATACAGTAGAACTCGGTTACAACGACATCCAAGGGACCTGAAAAATTGTGTCATTATAACTGAGTGTCGTAGTAACCAAGATTCGCATTATCAGTCTAGTGAAGTTGAAAGTGAAAAATACTGTAATACAAAATTGGGTTTATTGTAGATTTATGTATTCACTTTTAAGCATAACATGAACATAATAAAATACACGTACAATTATAGATACAGTATTCTGCATTAAAACAGTTTGTCCAGTACTAACCAAACTTCCTTACTTAGTAGTGAAGTAATTATTCATTTTGCTCTGTTGTCTCCTACTTGCCCAATACACACTTTCTAAATTACGTTCTGTGTTCATTATTTCATTAGTAATTTCACTGCTCCCTCCCCTGGCTTCATATGTTCACAATTCTAATGGCTTCTAAGGCGTCACTCATTGTAGGAACGGGCACTTTAGTTATTTCTTCAACTTCCTCTTCTTCTACGTCATCTCCTTCCTCCACTTCATGGTCACTGTGGCCGTTATTCTTCAATTCACTTACAATTTCTTCTTCAGTGTGCACTTCGGTTGTAACTAGGTCATCATCTAATGTTGCGTACGTTCCATAGTCACACTTATTGAGCACATCACAGTTGGTTTCTCGCAGAAATGCAGATAACGGCAGATCATCACTGCCATCGAACGTATCTTCAGTTTCGGTGGCATTTATTTCTTCAGTTAATGAGATTGCGGTATGATGGAAACAGTTCTTGATAGTTTTGGTAGCAATCCATTTCCATGCTTTTGTAATGCATCTTATCGCATCTATCAGTGTAAGAGAATAATGCTGCTGTTTATCGATGCATTCTATCATTTTCAGCTTACGGTAATAGCATTTCAGACTTCTAATTACCCCTTAATCCAAGGGCTGCAATATGCTTGTTGTATTTGCAGGAAGAGAAACAAGCTTAATGTTCTCCAGACCTGAGATTACAGGGTGTCCTGGACAGTTGTCAACAAGAACTTTTTTCTTTTGCAAGCTGCTTTACTTCGCACCGACACAGATAGGTCTAGTAGTGACGATGGGATAGGAAAGGGCTAGGAGTGGGAAGGAAGCGTCCGTGGCCTTAATATTAAGGTAGGCCTACAGCGCTAGCATTTGCCTGGTGTGAAAATGGGAAACCACGGAAAACCATCTTCAGGTCTGCAGACAGTGGGGTTCGAACCCACTATCTCCCGAATACTGGCTGCACTTAAGCGACTGCAGCTATCGAGCTTGGTATCAATAAGAACTAGAATATTTCTTTTCTGAATTCCAAGCTCCAGATTCCAATGCCTCATTTCAGCTTCAAACAATTCGGAAGTCATCCAGGATGTTTCATTAGCACTGTAGTCTACTAGAAGATTTTTTTACCTGCCTGAAGCATCTGCGACTTTTGGATTTGCCGATCACAAACAGGTTTCTCTTCTCAGTTATGTCTGCATTAGCACAAACGAGAATTGTTATATCTGCACGGAAAAGTATCCCATGATTTTTGTCCATGATTATGTTTTTTCGTTTTATGGGAATAGAATTTTGCATTTGTGAGAGAAGTCTTCTTCCTTCCGTCCTTATCTGTAACAGCTGGGAGTCGGTGGCAATATTCAGTATCCGGTCAGGCTGATTTTCCACTCCAACTGAACTTGCAACTTCAGTTACTATGTCATATTCTCTTCCTTAGAGTCTGGTATGCCAGCAATTTCTGAATTATAATTCTTAGCATATTGTTCCAGGTCATTGATTTGCTCTTTCAAATAATTTTTTGTTCTTTGAGAGCACTATTTTCAGAGTTGCTGTTGTTGACTTTGCTGATCAGGTAATCTATGCATTTTTTTAAGGTCAGTTTTGCTGTATTAGTTCATCAAATTTTTGGTCTGAAATTCCAGCATACTGTAGATGTCTTTCAAGACTTGTTGCATGCTATCTACAGCTTTACTTAGGGTTGTATTGTCCGCTTTGACCTTATTACACTGAAGAGTGAATGGAGATGATTTGGCAGAAGTAGGGTTATGTTTACAATGCCATTAAATTTCCCCTCGATTTGCCAGCTTTGTCTTAAAGACAGTGTTCGAAACTCGCACCCAGTTTATGTGAAAGGTTCCACCACACTTCCTGTCCCACTGTACATATTTTCGTTCTCTTTCAGTGACACTTTGCAGAAACTACTCGTAACATTGCTAGAATTGGGCACATTACTGTACGGTAACTGTAGCTGTTAGAGAATCTGCCACCTGAGTGACAGCCCTAAATGTAGATCAGTTATGGTTGATTGATTAATTGATTGATTGATTGATTGATTGATTGATTGATTGATTGATTGATTGATTGATTTTACAGTTAATTGGGTGTGAATTTTCTTTAACCATTCTTGTTCTAATAATTTGCAATTTAAAAAACTGGAATGTAATACAATTACTGAAGAGAAGTAGTGGAAGGAAAGGCAACGATGGGGAAGTGCCATCGACACCCCGACCTGGTTGGAGCTGTGAGGATTGGTGGCAGGGGTATATTATTTTGTGAAGGTCATAGACATTGATGTATGAGTCACCCCGCTTGCCGCGCGTATTCGTCAGTCTTGCAGTCTCTTAGTGTCTGTTAGTTCCTTAGTGTGTAGTCAAATACTAAAGGATTTTTAATTGTATAAACACGCCGTACTTCTATTTAAACGTAATACTTGTTTAACATTGTTCCTTTGGTGAAAGTTTTATTGCACAGTACTGAATCAAAATCTCAAACATCTATTACCACCGCACTTAAAGTGGTAAACTGTCAACCTTTACCCCTCTGTCTAAATTTGTTAAGAGAGCATAATCAAATTACCATTTTGTAGCATTTCTTTCAGTTTCCTCTCCCT
Source organism: Anabrus simplex (assembly GCF_040414725.1). NCBI lineage: Eukaryota > Metazoa > Arthropoda > Insecta > Orthoptera > Tettigoniidae > Anabrus > Anabrus simplex. The sequence continues at coordinate 259,596,161 of NC_090269.1, forward strand.
CCGCTATATCACATAAACCTAGGTACTTTTTGTTGTCTCTACATTTTTTCCCCTCCTCCCTCCCACGTTTTATTCGCAATCGCTGCTACTGCTTTCTTCCTCGAGGTAAATAAATGTTTTGCGAAAGCTGATTGTAGAATACGGTTAGATAGCTCTCATGTGACAATTTAAGATGTTTCCTTGGGATGCGAAAAGGTTCACTATTTTCAACGGGAAATATATCTTTACGGACAATAAACTTAGAGTTAAAATATTTGATGCAAATGACAATTTCATTACTTACAACCAAATTCTCGCTATTATTGAATCGAATCCATTTATCTCGAAGACTTTATCCTTTGGTGAGAGCAGACATTACCTGTAGAGAGGTACACAACACGGTCGATCCATATTAGTCTAATATATGCATACTACATTCTAATAAAACACCAATAATTATAGTAGAACCACTCAAACAAAATGGTAAATAAACACATAACCTATATCACGTTCAAATACGAAATAATAATTAACCTACAGGTGTTTTAAGTTTCCAAGTAAAAGTAACTGATGACTCAAATACTTCCTCATCGGTATTGAAAATCAAATGCGGACTCGAAGCACCTATTTCACAATTATTACTATAAACAAGTATCCACGAACACATTTAACCTATGCCTGGCCCGCATCCACAACCATATTGCCACCAATCGAAACCTGCCTTGAGGTCTGAGAGCTGTATTGGTCTTGATCAGACCTGAAGGCATTATCGTCCCATGTTAATTAATTATGGAGGAATATCGCACAATGCACATACATGAAATAAAAATAACTTAATTACACAGTTCAGCTAACGATTCTGTTATTTTGGAACATAGTTCTGTCTGGAACCGTTGGCAAATTTCCCCACACAATTCGCAAACACAATTTTCATCTGGTTCGTGGAAGTACTTTCTATGGCACAACTTGTAATGAAATCCATGGACCGTGAAGCATGTTATAGTATGCCGCAGTTGAAAATGAAAATCCACAGCCTGTTTTCAGTCATTCGACCGGGTCAGGGATGGAATCAATTAAGCCCCCTTCTAGCAGCGAGGATAGGAATTGTGCCGGCTCCCGAAGCCTGTCGCACTCCTCTGGGGCAATGATTAAGGAACGACAGATGAAGCGAAATGTTAGTGGAGAGTGTTGCTGGAATGCTAGATGACAGGGAAAACCGGAGTAAACCGGATAAAAACCTGTCCCGCCTCCACTTTGTCCAGCACAAATCTCACATGGAATGACCGGGATTTTAACCACCGAACCCAGCGGTGAGAGCCGACGCGGCCGCCTGAACCACGGAGGCTGTCTATGCCGCAGTTCATAGGCGGAATTCGTCGGTTCTGATGTCATCATGGTGTATGTTCGGTAAAAAAACTATCCATACATTCGCTTTTTTATCCTGCAGTTCTTGAAGTAAAACTTGGTACTGTGTCGCCTGAATTGTAGTTCTTCTGTATAGAACGGTTGTCTTGTGAGCTCATAGGTTAGTCCCGAACGAGCGATTTTTTGCCAGGCAGACAGCTTAAAGGAAATGGCCTTCATTCTTTTTAGTGTAGCTAGGTTATCCTTTGATAGGTGTTCCCAGTTCACCTGTCTCAGTCTCGTCTTTGGCTTTGACAACATGAAAGTGACCAGGTTATGTGCGGTACTAGTAATGCTATTCCTTATGCAGCCAGGCCCTGTTATGAATGGTATGAAAATGTTGCTCATAGGGTCGGTTAGTGTAGACATTTCAGTGGACTTGGCAAACTGATATGTAATAGCAACTTCTGGCTCAGTGAGGAAAACAACGGGAAACTACCTCACTCCTCATTTCTCTAGTACGCCTCTTCAGTGACGCCTGGGCCACCTATGACAGATGATGGCAGAGTTGTCGAGTTCCAAACCAGCCTTCGGGCTGAGCACTCAACATACACGTACGTAGGCCTACAGGTGTTCCCAGATGTCTAATGCATATGCCATGGCGAGTGAAATCTTGATGTGAAATATGGCTATTGCTGTCTCTGTAGATAATTTTCTAAGGTCCTTGATAAAAAGGCCAAGGCAAGACCGTCTCCAATCCTCAGTCCTTAATGCTGCTGTCGATCGTTCCAAGATGGCGAATCAAGTAGCCGGACTTGTTGTAAACGTGGGTTCGTTGTTTTTGTATACAGTCGGTGTAATTTCGTGGAAGCTGACGATAAATATTAGTTTCTTTGTAGTATATACTTGTGCGAGTGTATTTATATGAGTCGGTGGATACTTAGGATCTTGTTTTGATTGTGCTGTGAACCGGGTTTAAGTCAAACTACGGCAATGCCTCTCATACAACTATTCTTAAGATATTTTTTGCTAGTGGCTTTACTTCTCACTGACACAGATAGGTCTTACGATGACGATGGGAGAGGAAACGCCTAGGAGTTGGAAGGAAGCGACCGTGGCCTTAATTAAGGTAGAGCTCCCAGCATTTTCCTGGTTTGAAAATGGGAAACCACGGAAAACCATCTTCAGGGCTGTCGACAGTGGGGTTCGAACCCACTATCCCCCGGATGCAAGCTCACAGCTGCGCGACCCTAACAGCACGGCCAATTTGCCCGGTGCATCAAATTGAAGCTAGTCAATGTACGTTAGACGGCCTAAGTTAGTCAATAGAGGTTTTGCATTCATGTACCTGAATGGGAAAATACCTATTATATCTTTGGTGTCTGAACATTTCATTACTAAGTTTACCATCACTCTGTGAGGTGCTGCTATGCCATACGTCAATATATGTTTTAAAATTTTCCAGAAAGGAAAGCTTAGCGTCACCAGGGTTGTTAATTGGGTTACCGTCATCATTTCGGGTGTACTTCACTTTCATTGGATGCTGAATATTAGAAACTGTCCACCACTTCGAAACTAAGGTAACACGCTGTGTTTCATAGTTCTCTTCTTCTTCTTCATAGTACCGTATCAGGTCCCCCTGACGTTGGCGATCACTGTGGCGAATGCAGAACGATCTCTTGCTAGGTGGAAAAGTCTTTCAACATTGTGAATTCCAGTCCATTCTTTGATGTTTCCAAGCCATGATGTTCGCCTCCTCCCGACACCTCTTCGACCCTGTATTTTGCCTTGTACAATCCGCTGTAAGATGAGGTAACGGTCATTTCTAAGGATGTGGCCAAGGTAAGAGATCTTCCGGAATTTTATTGTTTGAACGAATTCCCGACTTGCTCTTGCCCTTCTGAGTACTTCTTGGTTCGTTAGTCGTGCAACCCACGAAATCCTGAGCATCCTACGGTGGATCCACATTTCAAAGACTTCCAAGCGTTTCACTGATATGTTCTTGAGAGTCCACGTTTCCACACCATATAGCAAGGCTGACCATATATAGCATTTGACCATCCTCTGTCTAAGTTTTAAATTTAAGTAGTCATTGCAAAAGAAAGATTTCATTTTTGTAAATATTTTTCGTGCTATTGCTATCCTCTGTTTCACTTCTTTCTCGGGATCAAGTTGTTTAGTGACAATGGCACCCAGATATTTAAAAGTGGTTACTCTCTCAATCTGTCGGTTGTTTAGTTGTAAGATTGCCTCAGCATTGGCACGTCTGCTGAAGATCATGAACTTGGTCTTGTTTACATTTATTTTTAGTCCCATGTCCTCACTTACTGCACTGATATTATTGAGCAGGAGTTGGAGACCTTCAAAATTGTCACACAGGATGACTGTATCATCCGCATATCTTATGTTGTTAATTATGCCGCCATTTACTTTTATTCCATATTGTTGATTTTCTAAAGCTGTTTTGAAAATTTTATCCGAGTAAAGGTTGAATAACAATGGAGACAAAACACAACCTTGTCTAACTCCTCTTTGGATGGCTATCTCGTTTGTAGATTGATTTCCGATTTGGACAACGGCCTTTTGTCTCCAGTAAAGGTTTTCAATAATGCGGATATCTTTGCTGTCAACTCCTATATCTTTTAGGAGTTCTACAAGTTTTGGATGTTGAACTCTGTCAAATGCCTTTTCAAAATCAATGAAACAAGCAAACACTTCTTGCTGTTGATCTAGACTGTTCTGAATTAGGATATTTAGCGCAAACAATGCTTCCCTTGTACCAAACGAATTTCTGAACCCAAACTGTGCTTCGTCGAGGTCTTGTTCACACTTAGTCTTGATTCTGTTATGTATTACACGAAGGAATACTTTAAGTGTGTGGCTCATGAGGCTTATTAGCCTATAATCATTACACTTACATGCCTTTTGCTTCTTTGGCAACGTGATGAATGTAGATAACAGCCAGTCAGATGGGACGTCTCCAGTATTATATATAGTATTGAACAACTTTACCAAGAATTGGATATTGTCTTCGTAAATCATTTTAAGAAGTTCTACAGGGATGTTATCTGGACCTGGTGATTTCTTGCTTTTTGTAACTTTCACAGCATATAACACTTCTGATTTAAGAATGTCAGGGCCTTCACAATTAGCTCGTTGGTTAGTTTCCTCACCCCTCTGATCACAGAAAAGTTCCATCAGATAATTTTCCCAAGTATTTAAAACTTCTTCTTCATTAATAATAGGCCTGTTTGTAGCATCAACCAGTACAGAAAGGTTACGTTTTCTGTACATACCAGCTATTTCCTTTACTTTTCGATGTATATTGAACAGATCATGTTTAGACTGAAAGATTTCCATTTCCACACATTGTTCTTTCATCCAGTTCTCTTTCGCAGCACGTATTTCTTTCCTTATGTGGCGTTGTAATTTTTTGTATTCCTCTGCATCATTTTTTACTAATCTTCGTTGTTCCATTAGTTCAAGAATATCATCTGTCATCCATTTCTTTTTCTTCATTGGATGTATCTTTTGATCTTTGTTTTGAAGAAGTATCTCTACCCGACTTTTAAACTGATTCCATAAATCATTTGCTGTTTCACAGTTATTGGTATTGATTTCTTTTAAATGCCTATTCAAATCCTGAGCAATTTTCTGCCGAGCTTCACAATTTTGCAGATTAGGTGTATTTAGTACCTTTCTTCTAGGCTTATTCTTCATGATTTTCGGACGAACTCTTACGTCAGCTATCAATGGATTATGATCCGAGGAAATATCTGCACCTGGATATGCTGCGACTCTTTTGATGGAATTTCTGAAACGCTTATTTATCAGAATGTAATCAATTTGGTTCCTTGTTGAGTCAGGATTCTGAGGATCATCTTTAGGAGCTTTCCATGTGTATAAACGACGTTTTGGAAGTTTGAACCATGTATTGGTGAGAACCATTTGATGTTCTACACAAAATTCGTACAGCTTTTCTCCCCGGTCATTGCATTTACCAAGCCCAAATTCGCCTACCAAGTCGGAACGACGCCCTTGACCAATTTTTGCGTTGAAATCACCCATTATGACAGTTATTTCATCCTTCTTCAAGTCTTTAAGAACAGTTCCAAGTTGTTCATAGAATGTTTCTACTTCGTCATCGTACTTTTTGTCCGCTGTTGGTGCATATATCTGTAAGATGTTTACGTTAAAAGGTGAGCATGAAAGCTGTAATAACATGATTCGATCAGAGACTGGTACAAAGTTGCTGACATACTTCGTAAGTTCAGAATTTATAAAGATTCCGACTCCATTTCTATGATCTTTATCATTATCTTCGCTACCAGAGTAATAGAATGTACCATTATCACGATGACATTTACCTGCACCCGGCCAGCGAATTTCACTAATTCCCATTAATGGTGTTCTTAATCTAACCATTTCCTTGATAAGATTGTCAAGCTTGCCAGCTGCATAGAGACTTCTGACGTTCCAAGTCCCCATTCTTATTGCGGAATTCACTAATTTGAGCCGGGAGATTCTTAGCACCCCTCGCCCATTTAAGCGCTGCCCGGGACTAGGGGCCGTTTCTTTCTGATTCCTCGCCATAGTGATTTCCTGGGAATTTATACCAGTGTAGTTTCCCCTTGCCTTCACTGGTGTAGACTCAGCCGCCCCTAACATGGAGAACAGACGCTGTTGGTAGCCGCTCCTAACATGAAGTACAGACGATACCTGATGGATTCTAGTGGCATTACCTCCACTAAGGGACCATCACCCTCCTAAGGGAGCTCCTCCGCCATAAGCCGTTGGCTCCTTTAGGGTGTCAGGTTATTTCCCGCCGCCCAACACTCGGCGTTGAGTCGCTGGCTGTACGGTCTACTCCATACCGTAGCAGGATAACCTGGCCAGACAGCATCATAGTTCTCATGAGAGTGAATATATCGAGAAATTTCGCACCTTATTTTTTTAATATTCAAAATGACGTTATAAATATAATTTTTAACTGTTTTATCATGTATACTCATGTTCCCAGTGACGTAGAATCTAAGGCTCCTTTCACACTACACGGTTTCGAGCGTACGGCAATAAAAACCGTTACGGCTCTTTGCCCTGGACATGTTGCTTTCCCACTGCAACGGTTTTTTTGCCGTGTTGAGCTCAGTGCATGTATTGATGATAGGCATACAAGAGAGAATAAATTTATTGGCGTTCCCCTTTGATTGTGGGAAGGGTCCGACGTAGTCTATATATAGAAGTTCCATGGGGCGCGACGCTTAGTGAGCGGCAGTAGACCTAGCTTAATGGACAAGATGGGCTTCAATCAATCAATCAATCAATCAATCAATCAATCAATCAATCAATCAATCAATCAATCAATCAATCAATCAATCAATCAATCAATCAATCAATCAATCAATCAATCAATCAATCAATCAATCAATCAATCAATCAATCAATCAATCAATCAATCAATCAATCAATCAATCAATCAATCAATCAATACTGAATCTGCATTTAGGGCAGTCGCCCAGGTGGCAGATTCCCTATCTGTTGCTTTCCTAGCCTTTTCCTAAATGATTTCAAAGAAATTGGAAATTTATTGAACGTCTCCCTTGGTAAGTTATTCCAATCCCTAACTCCCCTTCCTATAAATGAATATTTGCCCCAGTTTGTCCTCTTGAATTCCAACTTTATCTTCATATTGTGATCTTTCCTACTTTTATAAACGCCATTCAAACTTATTCGTCTACTAATGTCATTCCACGCCAACTCTCTGCTGACAGCTCGGAACATACCACTTAGTCGAGCAGCTCTTCTTCTTTCTCTCAATTCTTCCCAACCCAAACATTGCAACATTTTTGTAACGCTACTCTTTTGTCGGAAATCACCCAGAACAAATCGAGCTGCTTTTCTTTGGATTTAAGATTTACAAGCCTTTACCATTTCTCAAATTTTGCCGTCCATACCTTTCCAAATGAAAAATTCTCGGATTTTTCCCCCGAGTTTTGAAGATGCCTAAATGCCCCCCTAATGGGGTCTCATGATCGTACTTGAAGATCATAGGCACAAGCACAGCTGCAACCACTACTTTCATTTTTCGTTCATGCCTCGACGGGCAACACAAAACCCCGTTTCTCACTACATAAGGGACGACATATTCCCCAGAGGCAAGGGTTTCCATAATAGGAGACATCACAGGATCTTCACGTTGGTATTTTTCAATATCCCGAAATAACATGGCGGCATCAGTTAGAATGGCATTAATGTCCGAAGGTAAGGGCGTAGGAAGAGAAGAACTATCTTCCTGTTCCGTGGTCTCCATGTCATGAGAAAACACGTGGCTTAGTCCATCCGCAACTAGATTTTCCGATCCTCGAATATGCCTCACATCAAATTGGAAGGCAGAAATCCTGATGGACCAGCGGGCTATACGACCAGTACGACGCGGCCTAGCTAACACACAACTTAATGCTTGGTTATCTGTTTCTAGGTCGAAGTTGACATGTTCCAGATAAAGTCGGAACTTCTCTCGTGCAAACAAAACTGCCAAACCCTCAAGTTCATAGGTGGAATATTTGGCCTCTTGAGCCGATAATGTCCTAGAAGCATAGGCGACGGGTCGCCTTCCGAGTTCCATTTCCTGAAGGACAGCAGCAACCGCCGATGACGAGGCGTCTATTTGGACAATGCATTTCTTCGAGAAATCAGGCATAGCTAATACAGGGGCGTTACAAAGAGCTAATTTCAGATCTTCGAAGGCGGTTTGCTGAGAGGGCCCCCATTCAAATTTGACGCCTTTTCTACGGAGTAAGTTCAAGGTCGCCGCCCTGTTAGCGAAGTTAGTAATAAATTTCCTGAAGAAATTCGCCATGCCGATGTACCTGGCAATACCTTTGATGTCCTTAGGAGGTTTGAAATTACGGATGGCCTGTGTTCTAGAATGATCAATGGAAACACCATCGGGCGACACAGTATGCCCTAGGAATGACATGGAAGGTTTAGCAAAGGCTACCTTGGATAATTTGACAGTCAACCCAGCTTTACGAAGGCGATTGAGTACCTCCTTTAGATGATCTAGGTGCTCTTCAAAGGTCTCAGAAAATACAACGACATCATCAAGATAGCGATACAAGTATTCAAATTTGATGTCCTATCTAGCAGTCTAGTGAGAACAGCAGCACCTGTAGGGAGCACGAAAGGCACGTGGTTGTACTCATACAAGTTCCAATCCGTGGCAAAAGCAGTTAAATGTTTCGATTCTTCAGCTATAGGGATCTGGTTGAACGCCTGATTAAGGTCTAGGATGATAAAGAACTTGGCTTTCCGAAACCATGAAAAACAAGAGTGAAGATCAGGAAGGGGCACAGATTGTAACACCACCTTATGATTTAAAGCCCTATAATCAATCACAGGCTTGTAGCCGCCTTGGGGTTTCGGCACTAGAAAAATAGGCGATGAATACGCTGACTTAGAAGGTCGAATAATACCATATTTCAATATCTGATCGGTGATCTCCTTAAGAGCCTTCATTTTAGGTGGGGACAGTCTATAAGGCGGAAACCTAACCTGAATCATCCGTCACCTCAATCTTGTATTCGATCAGGTCAGTAACACCAAGAGTCTCAGAAAATACATCCGGAAAAGACTGACACACTTTACCAATATTTTCAGCCTGCTCCTCAGGTAGATGTCTAAGGTCTAACAACATCTCATCCTGGGTAGGTGAAACAGATTAACATGATACTGAATTACACTTTAACAAAGGAATTTTACAATTATTAGCAAATTTGAAGGTGCACGACTTACTCTGAATGTCAGCCCCCAATATTACAGGGCAAGACAAGTGTTTAGCCACAAACAATTTTATTTTCCAGGTGAATTTAGAAATACGAATTTTAGCAAAGATGAAACCTAAAATTTCTAAAGGAGAAGAGTTAGCCGAAACGCACTGGACCGAAGACGAACAATAGTCAGGAAACTTACAAACAGTCTTTAATTTAGAATACCATTCAGCCGAAATTATAGAACACACGCTCCCTGAGTCTAATAAAGCAGTGACAGTTTCACTATTCACTTCAATTTTAAGAAATGGTACAAGTGCGGGGGACTCCGCCTTGGGAAGATGAACATACTGACTCAGCCGATGACACTAGTCACTTTCTAATATTGGAGTTCGCGGAGGTTGCACCAGAAATTGAGCAGGAGGGGGTGCTATTGGCATTAATGCAATTCTTGGCGAGATGGGTAAACGAGCCACATTTGAAACAAACATTTGATGACCCTGCTCCATTCTTTGTCCCACCCGATTTTATCAATGATCACTTGTTGCACAGATGTTCCGTTGGCCTACAAGCATAGCATTTGCGGGTGGTGAAAGATCGGCGAGGTTTAGGCCGAAAACTATTAGAAAACGCAGGGGATTCCTTTGCAACTCTCTAGGTGTCGGCATACCTCACTCCTTCAGCTGAGACAGCCATAGCCTCTAATTCTGCAAAAGTTTGGGAACGAGATGCAAAACATAAGTAAGTCCTCTAGGGCGGAGAGATGCCTTCGACAATAGTTTGCACTATTTGGTCTTCGGAAAAATGCAGAGCGAACACTTGGGTATAAAACTTGATATATTGGATGAAGTCCGCAAGATTTTCGTCCTAAAATAGTACTTTTGAAACAATGATGACATTGCTCTAGCCGGAATGAAATTTGCCAACAGGTGGGCGTGGAAGTCTACTATGGATGATCTATCAGCTATAGCTTTGACTATCTTGTCCGAAAGGACTCCAACAGAATATGGGTACAGAATATGGGTACATGATTTGTGGTATCTGAGAATGAGAGAGAGAAAATACCAAAGCGTGATATTGAAATTCAACAAGGAGCCTGAGAAATGAAATTACTTCGTTAGTGGAGTTTACTGAAAATCTAGAAATTCCCCTAAGCAACATAGCCAATGGATGGGGCAAACTACTGAAACCGAGTGACATAATTGAGAGGTCTCAAAAACAGCATTGTTCAAAACGAAAGGTGGAATTTGTCTAGGATGACCAGACTCAATATCCGATGGAGCAGAAGTTTGTTGAATAGCCACAGATTTTCTACTTTCTACAGTTTTAGAAGAATCCTCCTCAGTAGGCAAGTTGATTAAAGGGATTTGATCGATTTTGGGAGCAGCTGCCCCAGTCAACAATTGACTAACTCTATTTGACATTTCTGAAATGTGTTCAACGAGATTACTAGTTTCCTGGGGATCCATTGTTTCTCACGTCCGTGGGTTTAACCTTAAAGTACCCTACGCGTGATCCCCGGCTGGTGCTAAGCGAGCAACAGCGAACAGGCGAGCAGACATATTTCTCTCCTGGTCAAGATACAACATTAATGAACATGGATTCACCATCCAAAGGTCCTTTTCAGGACCAAACTACTACTACTACTACTACTACTACTACTACTAGGAGACTGGGACTTACTGTCCGTATTTGCCAACTTAATATGGAAGGCATTAGCCGATCCAAGAGTGAAGCGCTGTCTAAACTGCTACTTTCTTATGAAGTTGATTTAGTAGTTATCCAAGAAACTCATGCTGCAGATGATCAGCAATTGAGAACAAGATGAAAGATTCCAGGATATGATCTTCTGGGAGCTACCTATCATTAAGCGTATGGAAATGCCACCTAAGTACGCTCCACGGTAGATAATGCCTACCTTGTCTCTTCCAGTACAAGCGAGGATATTCACACTGTTGTTACTCGAATAGGTGACACTGTAGTCTCAAATATCTATAAATCACCCAATGTCAAGTGGCCTAGTCAAGTTTTAGATGTGCATCCACACCCAGCTGTCTATGTAGGAGACTTCAACAGCCATCATCGGGAGTGGAATTATAGAACCAACGACGACAATGGAGAGGCGTTAATGGGTTGGGTTGAACTTAATGACCTTTTCCGTGTTTTTGACGCCAAGGATCGAGGTACTTTTAGATCTGCAGCATGGGGATTAGAACATTGCCCTGACCTATGCTTTGTGTCTAGAAACAAAGACGATATATCCTTACCAATCATCCGGAAAGTGCTCACAGACATTTCTCATAGCCAGCACCGACCAGTTCTCTATGAGCTTGGAATCCAGATTCCTCTAGTTTCAGCTACCCCACGACCACGCTGGAATTTCAGTAAAGCTAACTGGTCTGCCTTTACAGAGGACCTTGACAATGTTTTGCGAAAGATACCACCAACAAACACAGGATATGAGAGATTCGTGGGAGCTGTGATCTCTACAGCAAAAAAGCACATCCCTAGGGGCTTTCGTAGAGAGTATATCCCTGGATGGATTGAAGAAACAGATAATCTTTATCAACAATACATTGATAGTGGTGATCATGAAATTGCAGATCAACTTTTACATAGCTTAGATTCTGCAAGAAGACAAAAGTGGGTTTCAAAAGTTGTATCTCTTGACTTTACAAAATCCAGTCGTGAAGCTTGGTCCCTTCTCAGGAAGCTGGGGGATGGAAAACCCATTACACGAATGAATTCAGAAATTCACCCAAACAAAATTGCACCTCATATAGTCACAGGGATATAGTAGCAGGGATAAAGTATTCACGAAACGAATAAAGAAGTATCTGAAAATCCTGAAGGACAGTGTCCAGATATATCGGAGTACTCCAGACCTTTTACTGAGAATGAGATAACTATTGCAATTACTGATATCAAGCCAGGAAAAGCACCAGGTGTGGATGGTATTCACCCAGAATTTATCATTCGTGTGGGGATAGAGCTAGAGTATGTTTGTCCACCTTCTTCACGAACATCCTACAGAGTGGGCAATTGCCAAAGCTATTCAAACAAACAAGGCAAGAAAGGCAAAGCCAGCGATAAACCAGAGAGCTATCGACCTATTGCCCTAAATTACTTGAAAGGCTCCTTCTCAATAGAATTGGCCCAGAGATCCTCGAGAAAATCCCAGTGGAGCAGGCAGGATTCATACCGAATAGAAGCACTACAGACCAAATAATGTCTCTTACAACTTACATAGAAGCAGGCTATCAGAGAAATCTCAAGAGATCGTGGCTTTTATTGATCTAACAGCAGCCTATAATACCTCGTACAGTCTGGAAGGATGGTCTGCTCTTCAAGTTTCTGAAAGTGATACCATGTAAGACGACTGCCCGGCTCTTGAATAATATGCTAAGCCAAAGACTTTTCCGAGTACATATGGGGAATACTGTGAGCACCAAAAGACCACTAAATAATGGATTTCCTCAGGGTTCTGTTCTTGCTCCAATCTTATTTAGTCTATATATCTCAGACATGCCTGCCACATTTTCTAGAAAATTTGGATATGCCGATGATTGGGCTATTGCTACCAGAGATACAACATTCGAGAAATCCGAGATGACCTTAACGGACGACATAAAAGTGTTGGTACAGTACTTTAATTGTGGAGACTTGCACTTAATGCCAATAAAACAGAAGTAAGCTGCTTCCATCTAAACAGCAAGATGGCTAACAAACAATTGCAGGTGTACATTGGAAATCAGTTATCGAGACATAATAGATTCCCTAAATACCTGGGAGTTACCTTAGATAAAACACTCTCCTTTAGACAACATCTTCGTAACGTCGAATCCAAAGTAAGAACTCGCAACAACGTAATCCAAAAATTATGTGGTACAACTTGGGGTTGAACAGCAACTTTAGTCCGATGCACCGCTTTGGGACTTGTGTTCTCGGCTGCTGGGTACTGCGCTCCTGTTTGGCTGAATAGCCCTCACATCAACCTCATAGATACGCAGCTCAACACCACGATGCGTCTCGTCACTAGCACAATAAGGTCTACACCCACATATTGTCTACCTATTCTCAGCCATATCTTCCCACCAGATCTTCGACGTAAAAACGCTCTCTTCAGGGAATTTAAGAAACTAATAAATAATCCCTAATTACCAATACATTACGACATCGCCGATTTTCATCTAAATCGTATAAGGTCCAGAAATCCACCATTAAGAACTGCAAAAAACTGAAGAATACCAATTTCAGTATTACTAAGGAATGGCAGGGAAGACAAGATACTAGGCCTGAGTCAACTTTGCCACAGATAGAATCGTCACTGCCACCTGGATTTGAGCTTCCTCGGAAAACCTGGTCTACTCTTAGCAGGATACGGTCGGGCCATAGTAACTGCGCGTATTTCCACTACAAGTGGAAAAGAATTCCTACGCCTAACTGCGACTGTGGTGCCTCTAAGCAGACCATCCTGCACATTATCAGCGAATGTCCAAAAAGAAAGTACAGTGGCGATATCAGTGACTTTGCTCATGCGCTTCCAGAGACAGTTAGCTATATAAATAACCTGGATATAAATATATACTTTGTTCTTCAAAATCATTGTGTGTTGTGTCGGTAAAGCCATACGCTAAATAAATAAGTAAACTAGCCTCCTTAGCATGATCTTCTTTTAATTTTAGAGACAATAGGTCCCTAGTCCGGTTATAGAAATCAAATAGCCTAGCCTGTACTCTCTTAAAGCTGATTAGCAGATGGATCCCTTATTTCAAAAAACTCACTACAGACGCTAGTTCAGTGGTGTTGTTAGTGATGGTGGATAGAGCCTCATCAATTTCCTTTCCCCCCAAAATTGGGATACAAATAGGCAATTCTAGGGATTCTTTTTGTCAATATCTGCCGCAACCGTGCCTCCAGATTGGACCTTACTAATGAGTAACTCATAGATCAATAAATGCCTCCTTGTACAAGTACCCGAGAGTGAGGACTTCGCGAGGGCCAGACATGTTGACAGAAAACTTCAAATTTAGAAAAAAATCCCAGCGACCGAGAAAATTCTTAGAGTTCGGCGCGGATCCAATATTTAGCCGTCAAAAGGGGCTTAATTTAGACCCATTCAACCACGCTCTGCTACCACTTGTTACCATGTTTTGGTGGATCGCAGAGAGGTGGAAGAATGTGCGGGCTTGAATGGGTCTAACTACAATATCGAGAATTGACTTGAAACTTTAAATAAAGGTTATATTTCTTTTAGTGTAGTGACATACGGCTCAAAAGCCTGGAAAATTTTAATTGATGACGCAAATAAATTAAGAATATTTGAAAGAAAGATTATTAGACGAATATATGGCCCAATTCAAGACCAGAATGGTTGGAGGATAAAGACGAATGCTGAAATACAGAACATATTAGACTAGGAGGATATAGTTAGATTTATTAAGGCACAGAGACTGCGATGGCTTGGCCATGTGGAAAGAATGGAGGAAGATCGTTTGCCAAGAAAAGTAGTTAAATCCCGAGTAGATAAAAGACAGCGACAAGGAAGGCCCCGTAATAGATGGAGCGATGAAGTTGAAGCCGACTTGAGGGCAATGAACATCCGCCCATGGAGACCAGCCCCTCAGGATCGAGGTAGATTGCGGACTATCGTAGAAGAGGCCAAGGCTCACACAGGGCTGTAGCGCCGGATAAGTAAGTATATTTCTTTTAGAATTTCAAACATAACAAATTTCTTCACTGAGTGAACAATAACAATGAAAATTCAGGTACAATGCCAATTCAGTTACAAGGGTGGAACACCCCAGAATAAAGAATTTAACAATTTTGGCCATCGAGCCATCAGTTTACACGTTTACAGTTTCAAAAGAGGTATTGCTTAGACAAAGATAGAAATCTCACGGATACAAGAGCACTTTGCTCCAACAAATTTACCGCCTTCCAGAGGCACTCCTCAATGTT
The DNA here is from genome assembly GCF_040414725.1 of Anabrus simplex. NCBI lineage: Eukaryota > Metazoa > Arthropoda > Insecta > Orthoptera > Tettigoniidae > Anabrus > Anabrus simplex. Next base: position 259,611,214 of record NC_090269.1, read on the forward strand.
ACAGAAATTTAGGAAAGAGCTTACGTGCTCTCGATTTCTTACAGCCTGCTCAAGGCAACATTACATCAAAATCTTACAATCTCTGGTCTCTCAAGGCACGATTCACAACATTTATTTTACACAGGGGTATCTATTACCCAACCTACTGGGCCTTTGCGGAAAAAGAACAGGTTAAATGACTGGCCCAAACACAAACTGAATGGAAGAGTACACTTGCGCTCCTAGAAAATTAAAAATTAAAAACCTAACAGGGCTCTCGGTCCGAAGAAACAGGGGCTAGTACCAAGCTACTGAGGTGACTCGAATGAAAATAAATTTAATACATTACAGGAAGGAAAATATTACGAAATCGTAGTCACCTCAAATCAAGATGAAGGGGAGCTCGAGCGGGTAACACACCCTCTATCCCCGATTTAAAGTCGAAGAATTTAAGAAATTTTACATAAAAAGGAAGAAGTTTACATTAAAACGGTTACATAGTTAGAAATTCGGACCTTCCCCTCGGATAAATTCGCGGAGGCAGCTAGAAGATAGATTTTAGGTGGCCATTACCTGGCTATTGTTCTGCCTGCCGAACAGGGGCGTATTCTCCTTGAATGCAAGGCATTCATTGCATGCGTTATGATAACAAAAAGAACTGTCTGATGTACGATTTTAGGTTGTTTCAAGTCAAATATTAACGATTTCATCTCTCAGAAGTTCAAAAGTTCCGCGCAGCTGTACTAGTTCCGTTGCTTGACTACGTGTGGTGCTCGTATAGTCTCGCCGTCTACTCCACTCTCGGAAGAAAGAGACAGCAAATGGAGGAGTTAAGGAAGTAAGGCATTCAATCTTAAAATTGCATTCGGTGGCAGACGTAGTTCTGAAACCCTCCGAACGATGTCGCTGCAATTGAAACTTGGTCAGAATTTGTCACCCCATACCCGTTCTACCCCTGCCATCTGTTAGCAACTTGGAGAAAGTCGGCATGTTTACAGCGAACGGGACCCACAATTACCCTCCAGCGAGAACCCAACGTGACTAAACTGACCAATGCCACTGGGGTGACTTACCTCCAGTGCTTGAGTTGTGGCTAACTAGTGAGTTAATCCATTGTGTGTTTTGCTGATTAGTGACTTCACTCTGTGTGTGCTGTTCCTGTGCTATTCGTCGTTTTCGGTGTTTTATTATATTTTGCGCACATGTGGTATTAACGATGGATGAGTTTAAAACGGATATAATTGCAAATCAGTTTGAAAAGCGATTTACTGGCCGTTCGTTTGACAAAAAGATTCAAATAGTTAAAGCCTTCCCTCGTAAATTTCTTCTTCTTCTTAATCTGCTTACCCTCCAGGGTTGGCTTTTCCCTCGGACTCAGCGAGGGATCCCACCTCTACCGCCTCAAGGGCAGTGTCCTGGAGCGTCAGACTCTGGGTCGGGGATACAACTGAGGAGGATGACCAGTACCTCGCCCAGGCTGCCTCACCTGCTATGCTGAACAGCGGCCTTGCGGGGGATGGGATGATTGGAAGGGATAGACAAGGAAGAGGGAAGGAAGCGGCCGAGGCCTGAAGTTAGGTACCATCCCGGCATTTGCCTGGAGGAGAAGTGGGAAACCACGGAAAACCACTTCGAGGATGGCTGAGGTGGGAATCGAACCCACCTCTACTCAGTTGACCTCCCGAGGCTGAGTGGACCCCGTTCCAGCCCTCGTACCACTTTCCAAATTTCGTCGCAGAGCCGGGAATCGAATCCGGACCTCCGGGGTTGGCAGCTAATCACACTAACCACTACACCACAGAGGCGGACCCTCGTAAATTTAAAAACAGAAAACAAGAATTGTGTACGCACGTTCAATCCAGAAACTTACAGTAAAACTGTTTAGCTCGAGTTCACCTACATGTAATTAGGGTGAGTAGAATTGAAATGTACTTAATACATTGTGTTAACTGCATGGTTACTAGTTGCATACCTCCGTGGAGATTCCAGGATACGCCACTGCTGCCGAAGAATGAGGTGTCCTACCCCCTGCCTTAACACGCACACTCAGAAAGACGACGATCAATGAGACAAAGTAGCCAGAAAAGCCTCAGCTTATATACCCGGAGGGAAGGTTCGAGAGGATTCTGGACTAATCCGGATACACCCTCTCAATTGTATTGGTCAATTTAAACTTTACACCCAACAAACCAAGAGGAAGCCTATGTTAGGCTGAAAAATAATTACAGAAAAATTATTAGCCAGATTCAAAACTGGCGGAATGAGAAAGAAGTGTTGCAACCCTTAAAATATATCAGACCCATGTACACAAAATTTCTTTCATTAACAACTTCCTTTACCTTGAACTAGAGTGCATGACCATAGTTTTTTGGTAGTGACATCTGTGGAAAAGTGTCCAAACTTCTTGATGTAAACAAACCCACAGCAAATAAAACCAGTCAGTTTAGGCAACTTCACAATAACACAATTACTCAATACTTCAGTAGTGACATCTTCTGATTGAAGTCTCAACTTTATGTAGTAGCAGTTGCACATTTGTTGGATAGATGGAATTCATTAAGGCGCTTTTGAATGTGCGGGGTTGAGGTGTACGTCCCGGTACAGTAATAATATTGTATAACTGAAAATGCACTTACCAAATGCATTTTTCTTTGTCTTCAATTACATCAAAATCTGGTTTCAATTCTAAGTAAATTTCATACCAGGTATTTCTTGTCGCATTTATGCAGTAGCATTTATAATGATCTGTTTTTTTTGTGCCTTGTTGAAGACACCAGATGAGTAGCACGTGGACACGAACTCTACCAGACCAAAAGCGATCAATAGTTTGAGATTTTGACGTCATGATATTTAACCAATTGGATCGCAAGGTTAGCCCGATCGCTAAATCTCAGCCAATAAAATTCAACTAACAAACACACCTACGTCTTGAAGAAATAAATACCCATTATCTGGGGGAATCTTGCTCTTTTGCTCTTTTGTGTCTTCAGTTGTCTACGTGAATAATTGCTTCGTACAAGTGCAAGTCATCGTGTTGTAAGAGCACATGTGTAATTGGAGACGGCATATACGACGTTGAACATTACAAGCATTCATTTGAAGAAAGATGATATTTTTTTCTGCTTCTGAGGAAATTTTGAGATACGGAAATATTGGAAACGCAGCAGTTCAGATTTCCTTAATTTTATAAATCTGAGGAAATTTTAAAGTACGTAAAAACTGTGCCAGCTTGGAGAATCGAGTGTGTGTTGGGAACTATTACTAAAGCAAACCTTTTAGTTTCAGCTTTCACCAGAAGACGGAAGATCACTAGCAGTCCTGAACTATTTCGGAAGAATGGAACTTCAACCTTACGACGGAGTTTGTAATTGTCCTAAGTCCTCGCCTGCTGCAGCCATGTGTAACTAAAATGTGAGGCATAATTCAGCCCAGGGGAGAATAATATCGGAAATGGAGTTTGGTTAAATATTCACTGATCATCAACCGAGTCCAGAAGCCAAGTCTACTACAGCTAAGATTTAAATTATACTTTTCTCTATTTTCTGTTGTAATAATTATGTAGACGTAGTCCTTGCTTGAATATTTGAGATCATTTCTGATAGTCTTTGTAGTTAGGAATTTCACTCTTCTTTCACTGGTGTTGGTAGATTTGATGTGTGTGAGAGTGTATTTGGGACCTATATTTTGTTCTATTTGAGTGAGTGCTTCGTGACATGTTCTCACTGTCCCATGATAAGTCGAGGAAAGTATTAAAAATATTTGACGCATGCGATAACATTTATTAATTTATAAAATAATGATGGAATAATTTTGAATTATTTGGGACAGAATATCGACGTGTTCTGTGAACTTAGGATTTTTCCTTGATGTTTTCGTGGTTTACCATAGATCTGAGATAGGATAGAGTCATCTATGATTTCATTAAACCATAGCCTACGATGACGCGACCGCGCGCGTATAATAATAATAATAATTATTATTGACATTATTACGGTCTAATAGAATGTTTAAAGGTCATGAGTGTAATTATTACTGTGCTTAAAAAGTGATTAATGTGTGCTATATTGAAGTAGATGTTGACCTGGAATATTGGTCGTGGCTTGAATGTCCACAAATTTTGCATTTACTGTTATTGGTATTTTTGAGACTTGTAAATGAATCCTCTAGATTCAAAATCCTCTATATCCACTTCCATAAATTGTTCAGGAACTGACTTTTTCTTTGACAGGTTCTTATTGAAATGGTACTGAACAATTTGTGTTATCTAAACATGCAAAGAGGATCCAGAAGCAATTATAAGTTACATAAAATACATTAAGAGATATTAATATGCAGTAAAATCAGTGTGAAATATGAACGTAGGGGGGTTTTGAATCTCAAATACTAACATAGGGGATTTTGAAACGCATAATCATGAATACTACTGGATATGGAGCATTTTGAAACTAACTCACTTACTTCAGCTTTTATCACTAAAATGATGTTAAACAATATAAGATCACTGAATCACATTTTATACAACTGTTTTGCATTCTTGGCCTAGTAATCATGAATACAAACTTCTAAATCACAGTCAAGAATGTAATTATAAGAACTGTAATAATACTTTAATCGCTAAACAATACTCACCTTTCTCGCTTTTCCCTAGACCTTTTCCAATTATCCACCTACCACAACCTTTTTCGTCCTCTTCCTAGAGTTGCTTTAGCAACAAGAAAAGTTTCGTCCCTCATTTTTCAATAAATGATGCCAAGGAAATGGACAACAAATCGCTTTCTCCTTAATGCACTAGGAAGCCACCTTCTATCAGAGTAACGCATATTGCCAACATACTGCTTTAGAATTCTCCTGTCCGAGGTAGAAAGAACGGACAATTTGTACTTTCTCCACTGATTAGGCCTTTTACTTTAATCAAAATCCCTGTGAATAGGTTCATATTATCCTCTGACAATCATATTGTTTTGTCTTTCATTCGGGTCCATTAGTATATGAAAATCTGTGGTTAAGAGAAGATCGCAAGACTTGGCTGCATTGCTAAACAAGTGACGTCATTCTTATTCCTCAATACATCTGGAATTTCTCATTGGTTGTTACACACAGAGGCTTTTGAAAGTAACTGGTGGTGGATATAGAGGATTTTGAATTTAACAGAGATTTTCAAGTAGCTCGTTCTATGTAACTTAGCGAGTTCTGAAACTCAGAGGTTCACCAACAGATCGAACTCATCCTTGGAAATCTACTGCCATGCTTATCTCAATTTTATAAAAAATGGTCTTTAGGGGGTTTTGACTATTCCAGTATTTATTAATGAACATAACAGGCGTTCAGCCCCGAATACATGTTCACAATAATAAATAAATAAATAAATAAATAAATAAATAAATAAATAAATAAATAAATAAATAAATAAATAAATAAATAAATAAATACTAACTACTGCTACTATACTAACTACTGCTACTGTACACCTTGGCCGTGCCATGAAGCCCGTAAGATACTCCGGAAATGTGACCTAAAAAGTTAGGTCACCACGGTAGTCATCCTCCGTCTCTTCATGCCACGTCCAGCAACTCCCCTGTCTAATTCTAAATTCACACTTAAGCCACCCTACTCCTCCAACAGAAATTTACAAACAAAAATAATAAAAATCCATAACTAATAAAATTAATAAACGTCCTAACAACCAACTGGCCCACGGTTAAATCCCTCGAGGAACCGTTAGCCCCAGCACATAATTTAATATATAAATATTTCTTACTCTATTCCTTATTGCTGAGCCCAGCATACCTTACCTCCTCCGCTGTGACCATGTTTACATTATTTCGCTGGTGTTGCAACTTTATCCTTGCTTTCGCTCTTACGTCCAACACTCATCACGTAACCTTATGCACTCAGCATTTTTATTGTTCCCTGACCTAATCTCGATCAAACTACTGCAACAACATTCCACAATTGCATACCAACCCGCCATAACACTACGTTTGCCAACCTGCATTCCTCTTTCAAACTCCACCTACTGTACAGAAATGGAAAAGAAAAATAATACACCTGCACCTCCACACTGATCTCTCTCAACACTTACCTTAAATGCCATCTCTCCTTCAGTCATTACATAAATCCCTCTCACCACCACATTTCAATAGATCTCTCTCAACACCAAAAACCAAGCGCTATTAAAATCACCTCTCCGACTCCAAAAATTCAGGAATAAATAATCCATTTAACAACCAAACCATCTTCACTTACAAATACCAAAACTCTCTCGTACCATCACTTCCTCTTCACCACATTTCAACCTCCACCTTCATAATTCTGCTCCCTCTCCATATTATAGCAGTAAATAAACATCCACCATCCACGTTTTAATACCCCCAAATACCACTTCAGCCCCATCTCATCGGCAATGAATAACAAATACCAATCACGCACATACCAGCACCTCTCCACCATCATATTTCTTCGTCCTCTCCATACCAGACACCAATACAATAATACCACCTCCCAACTCCCACGAATTCAACCGTAAATAAACCATCTCAATACCAAACCATACATCTGCCTTCCACTATCTTATATCACCACTTCTCCCACCACACATAACACCTCATAAAGTAATCATAACACATAATCATAAATACTAAGCCTTCAATACTTCCAACACCACATTTCAGCAATACAACACCAACTCCACATCATTCCAACGATATAACACCTCATAAATTAATCATAACACATAATCATAAATACTAAGCCTTCAATACTTCCAACACCACATTTCAGCAATACAACACCAACTCCACATCATATACCACCTCTACTTATATCACCACTTCTCCCACACCACATTCCAACGATCGAACACCACCTAAATTAATCATAACACATAATCATAAATACCAAGCCCTCAATATTTTCCAACACCACATTTCAGCAATACAACACCAACTCCACCTCATATACCACCTCTACTTCTTCTACAAATACACTCACCTTCTGCCATCCACCATCTTAATCATAAATACTGAGCCTTCAATACTTCCAACACCACATTTCAGCAATAGAACACCAACTCCACATCATATACCACCTCTACTTATATCACCACTTCTCCCACACCACATTCCAACGATATAACACCTCCTAAATTAATCATAACACATAGTCAAAAATACCAAGCCCTCAATATTTTCCAACACCACATTTCAGCAATACAACACCAACTCCACCTCATATACCACCTTTACTTCTTCTACCATTACACTCACCTTCTGCCATCCACCATCTTATACCACCACTTCTCCAACACCACATTTCGACCCTATAACATATCATAACTTATATATCACTTCTCCATCACAACATTTCAACCTCCACAAATAAATACCATTCTCGCTTCTCAACTCTACTTTCAGTAACCGAACCACCTACTACTGTTTTTTTTACTTCTAGTAGCTACCCCCCTCTCATGTCCACTTTGTACCCCATATTTCTTTAGCTCCCCTCATGTCCGTATAGTTTCTATTTCTCCCTCCGCTCAAACTCTGATTTTGCTCGAAAAACTCACGGGTTAACTCTGACCTTACTTTTTTACCCTGATCTTGCCTTACTACACCACTACACTCGGCTCTCTCAGCTTCTTGTTGCTCACTCTCCTTGCGCCCGTCCCCCATTTGTTCTTTGGCCTCTCCACTGCACTGACCGTCCACTGCTCTTTCCTTGCCGTTATTCCTACTTCCACTTAGCACTTCTCTCTGTCTCCCTTGACACCTTTCAGTAATACTTCCGATAATTACACGTCTACCCTCGTTATCTTTCACTTGCCTATTATCTTCCACTCGTTTGTCTTCCACATTATTCACTACACTTCTCTTAGCCTCCTCATCTTGTTTCATCCTCCGTTCTAGATCCATCAGTCTATTCACCGACCATATTCTCCTCCAGTTGTTGCCTGTCACCACTAATTCCTGTCCTCTGATGACTGCATTCAACCCCTGCTGCCTGGCTCGTATCATGTGTTTTTTAAGGATCCTTTCATTCCTCCACGCTTCCGTTCCCATGTCCCTTCTTATCCATATTTTTTTCCTTTGCACATTACCTGCATTACGCACCACTATATCAGCCATCAATGTAGAAAATAATTGCACTTTGATAGGCCTATTACCTCTAAATCTTCCCACTCTTGTCACATCATCAATGTGCACTTCACTGAAATTTATTTTCATTTTACCCTGAATTATGTCCACTACTTTATAAATTATACTCGCCTTATCTTCCTTCTTCCCCTCTTGCACTCCATATATAAATAAGCATTTATTTCTGCGACTTCGGGTGTTAGCAACTACGTCGGCTTTCAATTTCGACATCTCCTCTTCCAATCTCCCTATCTCATCTCTTAATGCTGAAACTTCTGCACCATTTCTTCTCACCTGTGACGCTGTGTCTTCTACCTTTTCTTGAAACAACCCCTTCATTTTTTCAAACTCCCTCGTTTGTTCCTTGATCATGTTTTTGATTTGTTCAAAGGGACATGTCTCCGCGACCACCTCTTTTACGATTTTTCTGATTGTTTCCATGTCCTCCAAGCTCATATTTCCCCTGGAAGTCGGACCTGGGTTCAGTTCTACTCCCCCGATCCAAAGCAGTATCAAACTCACCGCTGCAGAAAGCATAAATTCTCCTATTTTGTCCAGTTCTATTTTACATCCTCTTGTCTTCAATTCTTCTTTCTTCTTTCTTCCCTCCCAACCACCTATGCTCGCCCTGTACTGTTCTACACCAATCATTGCCTATAAGCACCTCGCTGACTTCCAACACTCCGCACTTACACTACCTTCTCCCACTCCAGGGACCCTCCACTCCGTACGTCTGCACTCGCCGGTGGCTCTAGGTGAACTACCTTAGGGGGTTTTGAATCTAGAGGATTCAAATGGATCTTAAGATAGGATTTTATTTGTGTGTCCATTACATGAGTCAGTTAAGGAAGAGAGTGTGTCTTTGAACATAATTTCTTCTTATGCAGCACATATTGATCGATAATTTGAGATAATAGGAGATTAAAAATAACGTAGTCGTGACTCATAGACCGTATACGCGAATGCTTATTTATCTATGACTGTAGGCAATTCTATGGAATTTTTAGTGATGATTTCTACTGTAAAATTATCCTGGAACATCGTTGTGGAATCTATTTCATTGTAAAAGTGATAATCCTGTTACAATCACACGCCAGACGATCGTAATGGTAGCACTTATCTGATATCGTCATCGGGAGAAACTCTCATATTTCAAATAAAATTTAAAATTAAAAATCAAGAGATAGGTTTCGATAAATCTATTTGATAATATTACCGTGGACCAAAGCTTGAATGTGAGATGGATGAATGACTGATATTTTGTAAATGTGATTTTCATGGTGATATTTCGTCATGATATGTGTACGCTGTGCGCGTAAAGTTTTCGATTTCTTGTTGTTTTGTGGCGAGCATATTTGGCTCAATTATAAACCTTGAAGCAATTTTATGACGGAATAAGATAGATAAGGATCTTTGCTTCGAGGGAAAATACTTAAGCAAGGATCGCGTCAATGAACTAAGCTCACAAAATGTAAAATGTTTAACTTTACAATGCGAGAATTTTAAGTCTTTATTGTGAGTTGTGCACAACACTAGGTCAATTGACACAAGAGTAAAAATCTAATGAGTTGAATATTGGACTTCAAAATAATTTAATTAAATAATTTGAAGCATAAGTAATTAATTAGAATAATATTTAATTAATAGAAATGATTTTTTTTCGTGTGAGGTAAAAATTTGACTCATTGCAAAATAAATCGCAGAGTATTGTTAATTTAAATAATAATTTGAAAAATCAGATTTTTGATATTTTGAGATAGGATTTTCTCAGATAATAAGTTAATTAATTTCCTAATACGATTTATTAAGACTCAGTTTCGTATCTTTGCAGAATGCAATTTAATGAAGAACTGTGGGTGAATTCCAGCAGGGAAGAGCTAAATATTTTAATTCAAGATTTTGAAAATATTAATGGAATTTCGAAAAGTGCTAATAATTTTTTAATAAATGTTAAAACCCTTTTTTTAGTGTTTTCATTTGTCGTCAGTCCTTAGGTTGTCCCTGTCCTCAATAATTTAGCGTTGCCTGTAAGCGAACGTTCCGCCTCTGGGACTTTTGCTTACCGGCTGAGCTGCCCGGCAAAACGGGGGCAATATACATATATATATTTTTTTCAATTTGCTTTACGTCGCACCGACACAGAGGTCTTATGGCGACGATGGGATAGGAAAGGCTTTGGAATGGGAAGGAAGCGGTTGTGGCCTTAATTAAAGTGCAGCCCCGCATTTGCCTGGTGTGAAAATGGGCAACCACGGTAAACCATCTTCAGGGCTGCCGACAGCGTGGTTCGAACCCACTATCTCCCGGATACGAGCTCACAACTGCGCGCTCCTAACCGCACGGCCCGGTTACTTAAAAGTTTAGATGTACTGTATATACCACGCCACTGTCGCTATATCTCACTAACCCGGGTACGTTTTGTTGTCTGTACATTTTTTCCTGCCCCCCCCCCTTCTAATTTACAATCGCCGCTACTGTATAAATATGTCTGGAGTTTTATCCCACAGCGCAGGTCTGCCTTGGACCATAGTAATCAGAATTTCAGAGTCTACGTCAGCCATTTCACAAAACCAACCATAAATCCTACAAAGCAATGCACTGAACATTTTAACAACAAAGTAAAACAATAAAACACTACGATACTAATGTGTATAACTTGTGTCTAGATACCCTTGCGTTATCTCCTCTACAGCTGCTCGAGAGCTGCCGTACGATTAAAAAAACCATACAGTGTGAAAGCATGCATTTAGCTGCGTGCGCCGCTGAGTCAACGGCAGCCGTCCATTCCAGTAAAAGACTAAAAATAGATGAATATATATAAAAAATATTCAGTGCACAACTTCCTAATAAAATTAAACTCATTGTCACGAGCATGAAGTGAAATCAAACATTTTAAAAACAAATTAATTACATCGATTGTTATTTCTTTACTTACCACAACGTTACAGCCAGCATTTCAATAGGCTGTATACAGTTTCTAAATTGCGTGTTTTGACGTTGAAGAACATCCTTCAGTTTTCTGTGTAATTCGTCATAGGATGCAATTGACATACGAAAGTAGTAAAAAAAAATATTTTCGTCATTCCTGAGATCTTCAAAAAGTGTGTAAAATAATCCCACTTCCTCTCTCCTCTGATTGATAGGATTCACCCAAAGACGAGGATTTCGTTTTTGCCTCTTTCGGCAACGATGAAATAACCATAACGCAATAATTTGTTCACGATCCATTCCAAGACTCTCTTGTATGACTAACTTCAAGACATGCACTGAGCTTCCCACGAATAAAAAAAAAATAAAAAAAAAAAATAAAACCGTTGCAGTGTGAAAGCAAAATCTCCACGGCAAAGAGCCGTGAGGTGTTTTTTGCTGTACGGTCGAAACCGTGTAGTGTGACAGGAAGAGAAGATGTTATTTGAGTAAGTATGTATGTCCAACCCTTATCGCGGTCGGGTGCGAAGTGAGATGAATCTTTGTAGCGAGCTTTAGGAACGGATGACTTTCCTGATGTCAGCCTCATCGGAGGAGTTAATGAGATGAAATGAATGACGTGATATACGATAGCAGGAAGGTGAAACCCGGTGCCGGCCCATAGCCTAATCCGGTCGAATAGCACCAACGAGTCTGCTCAAGGCTTAAGAAAGCGGAGATTGTTATTAGTGGAATACTGTGTAGAAGGGATACTGACTGGAGGGTGATTGGGGATTTAAATGAGACTATGGAGTGGGTATGTGGGAAACTGGGAGTAAAATTTCTAGATCCTAATGGGTGGGTAGGAGATAGGGACCTGCGCTCAGATGGCCTTCATTTAAATCGCAGTGGTACGTATAAGTTAGGAAATTTGTTTGGAAGGGTAACAGGGAGGTACATTCAGGGAAACGGGATGGGCTAGGGAGCGGTGATAAGGGAGCAGGGAACTGGAAATCAAGTAGGGATGACATAAAATTGTTAGTGTTGAACTGTAGAAGTATTGTAAGGAAAGGAATAGAATTAATTTAATAGATATATATTTACCAGATATTGTAATAGGAGTTGAATCATGGCTGAGAAATGATATAATGGATGCAGAAATTTTCTCACGGCACTGGAGTGTGTATCGTAGAGATAGGATAGGAAGGGTGGGAGGGGGAGTGTTCATTCTGGTGAAAGAAGAATTTGTAAGCTACGAAAAAGTTAAAGATGAGACACATGAAATTCTAGGTGTAAGGCTCATTTCTAAAGATAATAGGCAACTTGATATATTTGGAGTGTACAGATCGGGAAAGGGTAGCACTGACGCGGATTCGGAATTATTTGATAGGATAGTCAGCTATGTGGGAAACGACATGGAAAGAAATGTGATTGTAGCGGGAGATCTGAATTTGCCAAATGTAAATTGGGAAGGAAATGCGAACGACAGGAAGCATGACCAACAAATGGCAAATAAGTTAATATGGGAAGGGCAGCTGATTCAGAAAGTGATGGAACCAACCAGAGGGAAAAATATCCTGGATGTGGTGCTGATAAAACCAGATGAGCTCTATAGGGAAACTGAAGTAATAGATGGTATTAGTGATCATGAAGCTGTTTTTGTGGTAGTTAAAAATAAATGTGATAGAAAGGAAGGTCTTAAAAGTAGGACTGTTAGGCAGTACCATATGGCTGATAAAGCAGGCATGAGGCAGTTTCTAAAAAGTAACTATGATCGGTGGAAAACGGTAAATAAAAATGTAAACAGACTCTGGTATGGGTTTAAAGAAATTGTTGAGGAATGCGAAAACAGGTTTGTACCATTAAGGGTGGTAAGGAATGGTAAAGACCCACCTTATTATAATAGAGAAATAAAGAGTCTAAGAAGGAGGTGCAGACTGGATAGAAATAGAGTTAGAAATGGCTGTGGAAGTAAGGAGAAATTGAAGGAACTTACTAGAAAATTGAATCTAGCAAAGAAGGCAGCTAAGGATAACATGATGGCAAGCATAATTGGCAGTCATACGAATTTTAGTGGAAAATGGAAGGGTATGTACAGGTATTTTAAGGCAGAAACAGGTTCCAAGAAGGACATTCCAGGAATAATTAATGAACAAGGGGAGTGTATATGCGAGGATCTTCAAAAGGCAGAAGCATTCAGTCAGTAGTATGTAAAGATTGTTGGTTACAAGGATAATGTCCAGACAGAGGAGGAGACTAAGGCCAAAGAAGTAATAAAATTTACATATGATAACAATGACATTCACAATAAAATACAAAAGTTGAAAACTAGAAAAGCGGCTGGAATTGATAAGATTTCTGGGGATATACTAAAGACAATGGGTTGGGATATAGTACCATATCTGAAGTACTTGTTTGATTATTGTTTGTTCGGAGGAGCTATACCAGATGAATGGGGAGTTGCTATAGTAGCCCCTGTGTATAAAGGAAAGGGTGATAGACATAAAGCTGAAAATTACAGGCCAGTAAGTTTGACATGCATTGTATGTAAGCTTTGGGAAGGCATTATTTCTGATTATATTAGACATGTTTGTGAAATTAATAACTGGTTTGATAGAAGGCAATTCGGTTTTAGGAAAGGTTATTCCACTGAAGCTCAACTTGTAGGATTCCAGCAAGATGTAGCAGATATCTTGGATTCTGGAGGTCAAATGGACTGTATGGCGATTGACCTGTCTAAAGCATTTGATAGGGTGGATCATGGGAGACTACTGGCAAAAATGAGTGCAATTGGACTAGACAAAAGAGTGACTGAATGGGTTGCTATATTTCTAGAAAATAGATCTCAGAGAATTAGAGTAGGTGAAGCTTTATCTGACCCTGTAATAATTAAGAGGGGAATTCCTCAAGGCAGTATTATCGGACCTTTATGTTTTCTTATACAGTATATGTAAATGGTATGAGTAAAGGAGTAGAATCGGAGGTAAGGCTTTTTGCGGATGATGTTATTCTCTATAGAGTGATAAATAAGTTACAAGATTGTGAGTAACTGCAACGTGACCTCGAAAATGTTGTGAGATGGACAGCAGGCAATGGTATGTTGATAAATGGGGTTAAAAGTCAGGTTGTGAGTTTCACAAATAGGAAAAGTCCTCTCAATTTTAATTACTGCGTTGATGGGGTGAAAGTTCCTTTTGGGGATCATTGTAAGTATCTGGGTGTTAATATAAGGAAAGATCTTCATTGGGGTAATCACATAAATGGGATTGTAAATAAAGGGTACAGATCTATGCACATGGTTATGAGGGTGTTTAGGGGTTGTAGTAAGGATGTAAAGGAGAGAGCATATAAGTCTCTGGTAAGACCCCAACTAGGGTATGGTTCCAGTGTATGGGACCCTCACCAGGATTACCTGATTCAAGAACTGGAAAAAATCCAAAGAAAAGCAGCTCGATTTGTTCTGGGTGATTTCCGACAAAAGAGTAGCGTTACAAAAATGTTGCAATGTTTGGGTTGGGAAGAATTGAGAGAAAGAAGAAGAGCTGCTCGACTAAGTGGTATGTTCCGAGCTGTCAGCGGAGAGATGGCTTGGAATGATATTAGTAGACGAATAAGTTTGAATGCGTTTATAAAAGTAGGAAAGATCACAATATGAAGATAAAGTTGGAATTCAAGAGGACAAACTGGGGCAAATATTCATTTATACGAAGGGGAGTTAGGGATTGGAATAATTTACCAAGGGAGATGTTCAATAAATTTCCAATTTCTTTGAAATCATTTAGGAAAAGGCTAGGAAAGCAACAGATAGGGAATCTGCCACCTGGGCGACTGCCCTAAATGCAGATCAGTATTGATTGATTGATTGATTGATTGATTGTTAGACAAACAAAACACATACGGAAGCGCTCCACGTGGCAGAAAAAGTAGTTGTAAGGTAGTAAATTATGTATCCATATTATTCTCTACACGTACAATATATTTCGTACTGTTTCTTAATTTACCGCAGATTTTACACTCTATTTGAGTAAAAGCAATTATTATCTTCCATTTGAAATGTGGACGTACCGAAGGATGCTTAAGATACCTTGGACAGCTAAAATGACCAATATAGACGTTTTGCACCGTATGAACAAAGAACCAGAAATTCTCACTACCATCAAGAGAAGGAAACTAGAATACTTTGGTCATATGATGCGGAACTCTAAATACCACCTTCTGCAAGTAATACTCCAAGGGAAAATTAATGGAAAACGTGGTCCGGGGAGAAGTAGGACATCATGGCTCGGCAACTTGAGCCAGTGGTTTGGGGTGACAAAGCTTACTCTGTTCAGAACAGCTATGAACAAACAACAGATCATGCTACTGATCGCCAACGTTCTGCGAGGACATGGCACATGAAGAAGAAGAAGATTTGGGACAAATATTACAGTGACATTTCATGGATCGGATTCGTTCACGTAGGTCTAAACCCCTATTTCCATTTGAACACTGTGGAGATATTTGGAATTGAATCCAGGATTTTGGCACGCAATCTAGTGATTAGAAATTGTATACCGCCACCTCGCCTACGCTGCCTGCCAACACTCTGAAGGTAATTTTTTTCGACCAACGGGACTCGAACCGGTTAACTGCGGTGTCAGACCATATACACTTGACTCCTTAACGATCATGGTCACTAGGCGGACTGTTATTTGACAAAGTGAAATTTCTAAATAATCAGCTTGTTGTTTTCTTTTACTGTCGTTCTGTCAGTCTATGCTGATGTGATTCTAGTTTTACACTGACTGACAGAGCAAATGCAACACCAAGAAGGAGTGGTCAGAACTTTATGCCAATTGCAGGGTAGACTGACGTCACTGAGGTATGCTCATGATGTGGAATGCGCCGCTGTGCTGCGCACGTAGCGAACGATAAATGGGACACGGCGTTGGCGAATGGCCCACTTCGTACCGTGATTTCTCAGCCGACAGTCATTGTAGAACGTGTTGTCGTGTGCCACAGGACACGTGTATAGCTAAGAATGCCAGGCCGTCGTCAACGGAGGCATTTCCAGCAGACAGACGACTTTACGAGGGGTATGGTGATCGGGCTGAGAAGGGCAGGTTGGTCGCTTCGTCAAATCGCAGCCGATACCCATAGGGATGTGTCCACGGTGCAGCGCCTGTGGCGAAGATGGTTGGCGCAGGGACATGTGGCACGTGCGAGGGGTCCAGGCGCAGCCCGAGTGACGTCAGCACGCGAGGATAGGCGCATCCGCCGCCAAGCGGTGGCAGCCCCGCACGCCACGTCAACCGCCATTCTTTAGCATGTGCAAGACACCCTGGCTGTTCCAATATCGACCAGAACAATTTCCCGTCGATTGGTTGAAGGAGGCCTGCACTCCCGGCGTCCGCTCAGAAGACTACCATTGACTCCACAGCATAGACGTGCACGCCTGGCATGGTGCCGGGCTAGAGCGACTTGGATGAGGGAATGGCGGAACGTCGTGTTCTCCGATGAGTCACGCTTCTGTTCTGTCAGTGATAGTCACCGCAGACGAGTGTGGCGTCGGCGTGGAGAAAGGTCAAATCCGGCAGTAACTGTGGAGCGCCCTACCGCTAGACAACGCGGCATCATGGTTTGGGGCGCTATTGCGTATGATTCCACGTCACCTCTAGTGCGTATTCAAGGCACGTTAAATGCCCACCGCTACGTGCAGCATGTGCTGCGGCTGGTGGCACTCCCGTACCTTCAGGGGCTGCCCAATGCTCTGTTTCAGCAGGATAATGCCCGCCCACACACTGCTCGCATCTCCCAACAGGCTCTACGAGGTGTACAGATGCTTCCGTGGCCAGCGTACTCTCCGGATCTCTCACCAATCGAACACGTGTGGGATCTCATTGGACGCCGTTTGCAAACTCTGCCCCAGCCTCGTACGGACGACCAACTGTGGCAAATGGTTGACAGAGAATGGAGAACCATCCCTGAGGACACCATCCGCACTCTTATTGACTCTGTACCTCGACGTGTTTCTGCGTGCATCGCCGCTCGCGGTGGTCCTACATCCTACTGAGTCGATGCCGTGCGCATTGTGTAACCTGCATATCGGTTTGAAATAAACATCAATTATTCTTCCGTGCCGACTCTGTTTTTTTCCCAACTTTCATCCCTTTCGAACCACTCCTCCTTGGTGTTGCATTGTCACTGTCAGTCAGTGTATAACATGTGATGAGTAGTTGTTAGCGAAGCGTTTTCATACGTGCAACTGTGATTTTCCTTCGGATATTACATGTATCATGTTAAATTACCACCATTGGTATAATATGTATGTGATATTTTCGTGTTAGGCAATACCAGCAGTCCAGCTACTTCGGCCGCCATGTTTTATTAATGTTACGGTCTCAGTATTGGAGTCGGTCTTGGCCAAGAGCTGGGGCCATGCGTTGCGAGGGTATTGGGTCTTGTTTACGTTATGTTTGGTGTATATTGCGCGTGTGTCCAAGCGGAAGAAATCGTCCTGTACCTTGTATTCGCGATATCACTATCTGTTAGTTATTTTTGTAATGTTACGGTTCCTCCTATTAGCAATTTTGTTGTCTCTGACGCGCTAATGATATGCCTAATTACATTATAACCTATTTCGAATTTCTACCTTATCTTCAGTGTTTTCCGGTGCTTCAGTTGCTTTCGTTGATGTGTTGTAAGGAATATGACTCAAATGTGAAAAGGCAAGGCGGTAACCAGTATGATTTTTGGGAAGAAAGAAACAAAAAGTATGATTAAATTAAACAATCTTAACCAAAAATGAGACCTCAGTCTGTATCAAACAACAATTAATGGATATCCTATTCAAAAATGAAGCACAAATACAGTCATCAAGTTTCATTTGTAAAAAGCAAAATCAACGACTACCAGTACTCTAACATTCCTCCCCTTCATCTTAGAAGACAAGTAGCAATGAATACAGAATGGCTTTAATGCGGTGAAATTTCTCTCCCGTCAATACATCAGGACTGCTCGCATCAAACCTCGGGTTAAATTCAAGGAAACCATGATGGCTACTAGGTGAGAGAGGGATCCAAAAGCAATTGAACGTGAATCATACATGGTGCAATAAGTGGTTCACTTCAAACTCGGACAAACTAGGCTTAATCCTGGACCCACTTAACCGTCCACCTGATTTCAACCTACCCAGAACAATCTGGCCGTCATGAAATTAAATAAGAACCCAACATGGCAGTTGCCAATACTGGAAGCTTAAGTGGAAGGTAACTGAGAACCCTTGCAGTGACTGTGCAGACGTGCCCCAGACTCTCCAACATATCGCTATGGATTGCCCATTGCGGAAGTTCAACGGAACAATGCAAGTCACCCATGAGGCCACTCATGAAGCTGTAAAATGTTGAACATTCAACTCTAACACTACGACATCATGTGATCTAAGTTTCTTTCTGTATGTTTTTAAGACTACTCAAATACGAGTATGTAGGTCTATATAATTATATGTTTTATTATTGTTTGTAATCTTGTATCCTTCTACAATACGAAATAAAATAAATACATTCATGAGGTTGGGGGGGGGGGCATTATCAGGTCAGTGGCTTAGCTGCTGGCTTCCAACAGGAAAGGCTGAGGTTCGAATCCCGGTTGATCCCGGGTTGGGATTTTCGTCTTAAAAGTCACGTAGCATCAGGAAGGGCATCCGGCCTTAAGCCCCTGGTCAGAAACAAAAAAAATAGCCTAGGTGGCTCCAAGGACCCCGGAAACATCTAGGACAAGCTGAAGAAAGTTTTAAATCTTTGATTGAGCTTTGAAGTTAATTTCAGTGAGAAATTTGTATCGTTTCTACAAATAAGAAGGAACAGCTGAAGGGTCTTTGACAAGACAACAAACATGTCGTCTTTGACATTCAATCGATTTCGTCTATTTACGCGGAACATTTTCCATGTTGTTTGATTCACATATCACGCACTTATAAACAATAGTTGGCTATTCATAAATTCACAATCACACAATCACCATTGATCTGCATTTAAGGCTGTCACCCAGGTGGCAGATTACCTAACAGTTCTTTACCTAGTCTGTTCTTAAATGATTTCAAACAAGTTGGAAATTTATCAATTATTTATTCATAATTCCTCCAAAGGTACTTAGAACTCATTTACAATAAAATAGATACAAAGTTTTGCCATTTAACTGAATAATAATAATAATAATAATAATAATAATAATAATAATAATAATAATAATAATAATAATGGCTTGTGGCTTGCGGAGAAGCCTGGTGCAGGTCTTCCGAATTGACGCCGTACGGGCGACCTGCACGTCTTGAGGATGGCGCATGGCGCCCTATCTAAGATGAATTCTAATGATTAATTCTATCCAAACATCCATCCCCATAACGAGGCGCACTAGGCAAGATGAGGAGTAAATTACACTGAAGAAAATGGAAATTGCAACACCAAGAAGGAGTGGTGCTACATTGCTGCAATTAAGGATGCAGGACGAGTGTTTGGTTGTGATTCGATGATTACACTTTCAGGTCCCTCTGACTGCAAGTTTGGACAACAATCAATACAGTATGTGCCCACCACGAGCTGCGATACATTGACGAATTCGTCGAGGCATGGAGAAAGTAAGGCCCTGGATCGCTTCCTGAGGAATTGTGGCCCATGTTTGCTGCACTGCACGGGTCAGTTGTTCCAGAGTTGTGGGTGGCTGAGGACGGTTGGCCACTTGTCGACCCATCATGTCCCACACATGCTCAATAGGACTGAGGTCCGGGGATCTCGTGGGCCATTCTTAGGTTGTGATGTCGTGGAGAGCTTCTCTGGAGATGCGTGCAGTGTGAACCCGGGCATTGTCCTGCTGAAACATTCCATTAGCAATGTTCGCCATCATAGGGACAACCACTGGATTGAGTACCCTATCAACGTACTGTTGAGCAGTCATAGTGCCCTCAACAAGCACTAATTGTGATTTCACATTAAAGCAAATAGCTCCCCAGACCATAATGCTTGGTGTTGGCCCTGTGTGCCTCTCGACAATAAGATCTGGGAGGCCCCTCTCCCCGGTACGTCGCCGCACACGATTCCGGCGATCACTGCGGGCAAGACAGAAGCGCGATTCATCACTAAAGACGACCCTATGCCATTCGTCGACCCACGTCGATCTTTCTCGACACCAGGCCAGCCTTACACGTCGCTGTTGTGGGGTCAATGGAACACCTTCTGCAGGGACACGGGCTCGTAAGCCAGCTGCACGCAGGCGATTACCAACTGTTTGTTGTGTAACGTGGGGTGCCACAGCTGCTCGAATTTGCGCTGCTGTTTTATGGGGTTCCATCCGGGCCATCCGAATGATGCGGCGATCCTCTCTCACAGTTGTCTGTCGAGCTGGGCCTGTGCCAGGTCTACGAGTGTGGGTACCCTCATTTGACCACTGCTGCCATACACGTTGTACCGTAGATGCCTGTCGGCCAAAACGTGCAGCGACAGTCCTTAGCGATGATCCAGCCTCACACAGCCCAATTATCCGAGCCCTCTCAAACGGCGACAGTTGTTGACAGCGTGCTCTTCTCTATCGTCGAGGCATGTTTGACGGGGAACACTTCACTGCACAGACTGCAAGTCAACTACGCTACACCGGAGTCCGTATACTGGAGTTGATTCCTACGCGACCAATCACGTGGGGAGACCTGTAGCAACAATCCAATGGATCTGAAAATTTGATCATTTACATTCCTACATGGCATCGTTCCATATCTTGAAAATCAACACAAACTACCAATGTCTTCATGGTGTTGCAATTTCCAATTTCTTAAGTGTAGCTTGCCATTGGTTTCCTCGCTGGGTACCGTACAGGTAATGTTGACGGAAAAAGTAGACACTACCTGATTTAGTCCCCATAACATTCCTACGCGCCTATAGGTTGTACTTCTCAAAATAAACAACATCACCACCACCACGACTCCTACACCGCACACATCACACCCAACCCGGCACACTTTTTATTCTATTTATTTTACGTCGTACCGACTCAGAAAGGTCTTATGGTGATGGTGGAGTAGGACATGGCTAGGAATGGGATGGAATAGATAACATACTGTTACAGTCTGGTGTGAAAATGGGAAACCAAGGAAAATTATCTTCAGAGCTGTCGACATTGGGATTCGCTCCCAATATCTTCCGAATGCAAGCTCGCAGCTACGTTACCCAAACCGCCTAGCCAACTCACTCGGACTGACAGGCTACACCGTTACTGTACAAGCTATGATAACAGAGATAACGAGTTAACCGGCGGTGGTGATGGTTGTTATGTCCGTTTTATAAGGTGTAAAACAGCGTGGTTATCAAAGTGACTTCTAAATGAGCAGAAAATAATATGAAGAAACCAACACCAAAAGTATGAGAGACAGAGAAATCATAAGTGGTTGATGTTGAAAGGCTAGGTCTCGAATACCCTATAGCGTCCCTCTACAATCTGGTCTTCGGCATTTTGTGTGCATCTGACCCAGTTCTACGACCAGATGCCGTTCCTGACCCCAACCCTACGTGGAAGGATATAATAAATATTTTGTCTCTCTGTGTTGGTTGGTAGCATGGTGCGTTGTGTGTAGATGAAGATATGTATTAAGACGAAAACAAAGTACGAATTCCCGAGCTAGAATAATCAACTTATGCAAATTAAAATCCCCGGCTTGCCCGGGCATCAAATTCGGGACCCTCTGAACCGAAGGCCATTGCGCTGACCTGTCAGCCAAGGAGCTTGACATAGCCTACAGTGTCTTAAACCCGTAAAACTCATCATAAATATCATCTCACTGACTATAGACGTGGGCTCTGTCTTTCTTGCTGTCATCCATCACCACTGGAAACGGTACTCCTGAAAATCTACAGAAATGAACTCGTCAACAACGGGTAAACAGATATCGCGGAGATATAACCCCTCCTTAATATTCTATTAAATGAAAAAGAAAAGGGTTAGTATTTGTAGGGTTAATCGAAAGAACTGACTACCAGGTAATGCGAAACATTCTAGTTCAATTTTAATTGACTGTGGGCCTCCTTCCCGTAACTGACTCATTATCGAGCAACTTGCAGCCTCAGGTTGTGATTGTTGTTACAATGGATAAAATAACGTGATTATCAGCTCCAGGATTTAGATACTACTTCTTTTGGCACACAAACCTTTACCATGTACCCAAATGGCATATTTCTTATATAACTTCTCAATAAGCATGTACCCAAATGGTATATTTCTGATATAACTTCTCAATAAGCACTAATGATCATGTAATGATCATGTGAAAACAACTACGTGGATTGTTGCCCAGTTGTACTTCCACGACCGCCACAACGACCCCTATTTACGCCAGTCAAATTCACAACATGACGACTGAACAAGACATGTTTGCTGTTGATGGACTAGAAAATCCAAATTCATGAATATCTAAGTTATTACAGCTTGTAAAGTAAATTTTTATGAGATACAGAAAATATGCAATATTTTCAGCAACTTTTGTTTTGTGACGTTTCTATATACTGTAGCTAATATTAGGGGATGTATTTAAATGTACGTAAAAATGTAATAATCGCAAATATCTTCGGTATCATCCTTCGTACGGTATAAGATATGAAACTTTAGAAATTAACATTTGTTATGTAAAAATGTGTAGTGAAACTGATATTAACAGTGAAAGTTATTCTGTCTCCCAATATTGCTACTCCAATACATACTAATAAACTAACGTATTTATAGGTCAATGGCACAGCCTGGCTACCCCATAACGTAAATCCTGAGCTTCGGGAAATTATGTCAAGTCTTTTTCTGGAGATGTAAACAGAGAGGACAAATTGGGGCAAATATTCGTTTATAGGAAGGGGATTTAGAGATTGGAATAACTTACCAAGGGAGATGTTCAATAAATTTCCAATTTCTTTGCAACCATTTAAGAAAATACTAGGAAAACAACAGATAGGGTATCTGCCACATGGGCGATTGCCCTAAATACAGATCAACTGATTGATTGATAAACCAACTTTCAGCTTATGCGTAGCTAGTACTAGATAAAACAAAGTATGAGGCTAAGAATGGATTAATTCTGTTTTTATTTTCACAGATATTTAGTGCCCTGCCTTCTCTAGTCATATTCCGGTCAGTAGAAAGTAGTATTAGAGCATGATCCATCTTCGTGCGGTCGCCTGACACTGCGAAGGTATGTTGAAAGTTGGCGAGTTCACACAAGACTAGCAATGACTCCAAGCGCTGAACAGGAGTGATGGACAGAGGAAGCTTTGGAGTTTTTCCCACAAAGTATAACATCGATCCTCGTTGAGGAATCCATCGCTCATTCTAGACTTCTCGGCTTACATGGGACTGTACTAGGAATGTGCTTAACAAGTTCACTTCTTGTTGCATGACAGCCTTTTCTTCTATTTATATGATGTTCTTTGGCTAGACAAGAGGTTACGGTTTTGAGTGAAAGCCATAAAACCTTATGGGTTGAGGATAGGATATCTGTACGGCATTCCCTAACTGTCGTAAGGGCAGACTAAAGGACGTGATTGCCAGAGAGGGGCCCTCAACTTAGAAGCGTGCGTTGTATGACATTAGACCTTCTATGTGAGCCTGGCATTCCATCCACTTACTTGTGCTAGGCACCTCGTTTAGATCCTTCTTGGTCAACGCTTGCTTTTTTCCGACCAGATGGTTTTCACGTTTGTGAATCATAAGGAATAGTTTTAATTTCATGCACTTCATGGATCCAATTCAGTTCCAATTTTTGGATCTTTTCCTTTTCCATTCTGATTAATGCTGATAGAGGCTACTGACCAGTTTCACTTCCTCTTACAACAATAATCATCACAACCACCCGGGCCTCTCAGCTTGAGAGAATGGCTTGGTGGCCACTGAGCTCATAGCTGAGTTTATCATTGATTCCAGTTATTTGAATCAGGCTCCACGCTTTCATCCTTCCTACGACCTTCCCTGATTAACCCTTGTTCTCTTTTCACCCAGACGGTATAAGGTTTGCGAGGCCTAGGGAGTCTCTCATTTTCACGCGCTTGGTGGTCCATCCCTTTTTGCCGATAGATTCATTTTTTAAAAAGTATTTGACACCCCACTCCTATTCCATTTTCACTCCCATTAGTGTTAAGACAGGATAACTGTACTTCTTCTTAATATAATAATAATAATAATAATAATAATAATAATAATAATAATAATAATAATAATAATAATAATAATAATAATAATTGTACCGGGAGGTACACCCCAACGCCGCGCATTTAATTTCAGCGCCTAAACGAACTCATCTAGTGGCAAAACAGTGAAACTGAAACTACACCAACTGAGAACTTTACTCAGAAGATGTCACTACAGAAGTATGATATAATTTTTTATTTTGCAGTTGCCTAACCTGAGTGAATTTCTACTTGTTTTGTTTGACATTCATCAAGAAGTTTGGACATTTCTCCACAGATGACACTACCAAGAAACTATGATAATGCATCCTGGTGCAAAGTGCAAGAACTTAAATTTGAAGAAGTTTTGTATTTCTAAGTTTTTGTAACTGATTGATGCTCATTTATTTTTGGGTTTGCAATATTTCCCTCATATTTCCGCCAATTTTTAATCTAGCCAATCAAATATTTCTGTAATTAATTTTCAACCTATCAAAGGCTTCTTCTTCGATTCAGAGTGTAACTTTGAAATGGACCAATAAAATTGAGAGGGCGTGGCTGGTTTAGTCGTGAAAGATCTCGAACCTTCCCTGAGGGTTTATAAACTGCGGCTTTTCACGTCTCTTGGCCAATTGATCGTCATCTTACTGAGTGCGTGTGTCAAAGCGGGAGGCGGGTGGCCTCTTTCGTCAGCTGCTGGAACTTCTACAAGTTAATGGCCGCATAACTTTTCTTTCTTGCTACCTCCGCAGTTTAACCCGAGGGAAAGGTCCGAATCTTTAACTATGTAACCAAATTTTCTAAAATGTATATCTTCTTTCGGCTAATGTAAAAACTTCGTAAACTCTTGAACTGTAAAGCGGGGATAGAGAGTGAATTACCCTCTCGAGCTCCCCTTCATCTTGGTTTGAGGTGACTACGTTTTTATAACTGGTTTTCATTCTATAATGTGGTAAAGTAATTTCTATACGAGTCACCTCAGTAGTTTGGGAATAGCCCCTGTTTCATCGGCCTAGAGCCCCTTAGGTTGTTTTAGTGTTCATATCTAGGAGTGCAAGCATACGCCTCTATTCAGTTTGTGTTTCGGGCCATTTACTCAACCTGTTCTTTTCCGCAAATGCCATGTAGGTTGGGTACTAGATACCCCTGTATAACATTACCTTTCAATTTGTAAGTTGTGCCTTGATGGGCGAGTGATTGTAATTTTCTGATATTGCCTTGAATAGGCTAGAAGAAACTGAGAGCCTCTTAGCTCTTTTCCAACATTTTGTAATTGTAAAGAGTGCCTCTGGAAGGCTGGATATTCAGATTTTGAAGAGCAAGTGCTATTGAATTAGGGAATTTCTGTCCCTGAATAATTTGTGCTCTTTTGTAATTTTGAGCTTGTAGCTAAGGAAATTGTAAAACTAGGGGCTTAAAGCCCAAAGTATCAAGGTTCTGAATCTTGGATTTTTCTTAATCTTGTTTAAGAATTGCTATGTGTACCTGTAATATTGACATGAAACATTGTTAAGTTTGAAGTTCTGAAATTATAACCTTCAGATTAAGTTTTAATTCAATTCTTGACATTATAGTTAGACCCATTCACCCCGGCACCTTCTTTCACCGCTGCGTTCCACGGATACCCTGGAACAATAATAATAATAACCACTATTTCGTGGTTCCTGAGATGGTGTGAGCGTATTTCGCACTGATGTATTTAGAGAGGCAGATGTCTGGCTGTATGACTCAGTGGTCAGGATCTTAGTCTTCGGTCTTCAGGGACTCGGTAATTTAACATGATAAATGTAACATCATAGGGAAAATACATTTTCACGTATGAAAACACTTCGCCAACATGTACGCACAACATATAATCAACTAGAATAACATATATTCTACTAGAAAAGAGAACAAGCTGATTTAGAAATTTCAATTATTCAAATAACGTTTTCGCTTAGACTTCACTTCGCTGGATAGATGAAAATACATGATAAAACTGTTAAAATGATATTTATAACATCATTTTGATGTTTCAAAATAAAGTTCGTTCGTTCGTAATCTGTTTACCCTCCAGGGTCGGTTTTTCTCTCGGACTCAGCGAAGGATCCCACCTCTACCGCCTCAAGGGCAGTGTCCTGGAGCTTCAGACTCTGGCTCTGGGGATACAACTGGGAGGATGACCAGTACCTCGCTCAGGCGGCCTCACCTGCTATGCTGAACAGGGGCCTTGTGAGGGGATGGGAAGTTTGGAAGGGTTAGACAAGGAAGAGGGAAGGAAGCGGCCGTGGCCGTAAGTTAGGTACCATCCCGTCATTTGCCTGGAGGAGAAGTGGGAAACCTTCCAGGGTGACTGAGGAGGGAATCGAACCCCCCTATACTCAGTTGACCTCCCGAGGCTGAGTAGACCCCGTTCCAGCCCTCGTACCACTTTTCAAATTTCGTGGCAGAGTCAGGAATCGAACCTGAACCTCCGGGGGTGGCAGCTAATCACACTAACCACTACACCACAGAGGCGGACTCAAAAAATAAAGTAAGGTGCGAAATTCCTCAATTTATTCGCTCTCATGAGAAGTATGAAACATAATTTGTTGCCTTAGTTTTGAAGTGGTGGACAATTTCTTATATTCGGCACGCAGTGAATGGGTAGTACACCCGATATAAACTTATTGGCTTTACGTTCCATTAACTACTTTTTTACGGTTTTCGGAGTCGCCGAAGTGCCGGAATTTAGTCCCGCAGAGTTCTTTTACATGCCAGTAAATCTACCGACACAAGGCTGACGTTTTGAGCACCTTCAAATATCACCGGTCTGAGAGAGGATTGAACCTGCCAACCTGGGGGTAAAAAGGCGAGTGCCTTAACCGTCTCAGCCACTCAGCCCAAGTACACCCGTAATGATTATGTTAACCCAATGAACGGCCCTGGTATGTTAACATAATGTTGACATATGGCATGGCAGCACTTCACACAATAATGGAAACCTCAGTAATGAAACGTTCAGACACTAAAGATATAATAGGTTTTTACCCATTAAAGAACATGAGTGCAAAAACTCTACTGACTCGAAACATTGATATTTAACCACATCAACGAGCTTCAGTTCGGTGTAGTCTGCTTGATAACAAGATAACCACAGCATGAACCGGAAGGAGTTGGTAGTGTAAAACCCTGCGTTACAAACCCAGCTAATTCATCCAAGTCACTATTTCTTCTGTGTAAGAGTATACAGATTGCTCCATCTGTCACACTTATAAGTTGTATTATTCTCCAAGATCCAGCCAAACATTTCCGCAGGCAAGCACAGATTATTGTAAAATAGACTCGCATCTAAGTCACTCGACACTTTGAAGCACAGAGATACTGACGGAATATCACAATATCAATTTTCTTCTATCTAAATATTTTTCAAGGAACACGAAAAGGTTCATCGTTTGGAATTAGAGGCAAGTCTTCCCTAACCTCAGGCTTATTCTAAAAAATGATGTAGGCCTATGCACACTCCAGTTTTGTCATCGACTTCAAAATAATCACGACGTAACTTATATTCCTAATCCATTTTTCTCTGAATGTTTTATTCCGTAGTAAACTTAAGAATAGTTGTATGAGGGGCATTGCCGTAGCTAGACTTAAACTTGGTTCACAACACGATCAAAACAAACGCATTCTCACATTGCTGCGTATAATTACATGTTCTAACTGTCCACTGACTCATATAAATGTACTCGTACACTTATATTCTGCAAATAAACTTTGTTTATCATTAAAAGTTCAGTACATCTCACGCAACATTAGTACCATGGTTACCGCTTGCATCGGCAATATCTACGCGCGGTATGACTGTCCTATGTTTATTTCTCGCAGACGACTCGCCGATGACGAAGCACAAAGCTGCCAACTACTGTACTTAGGAACTAGTCCATCTGTTAGCAAAGGGGGTCTTGGGGCGTAAGCCCCCAGTCTCAAGTCGCGAACGGCAAACAAAGGTGGTCTGGGGGCGTAAGCCCTCTGGTCTGTACTGGTTAGGGTAGGGCATGGATAAGACCATTGGTCTGTATTTGTTATGGTACTGAGCCCTGGACCACAATTACCTTTCTTTTCACATGTTAGGGTACTTAGCCCTAGACCACAATTATCTTTCTTTTCACATGTTAGGATACTTAGCCCTGGACCACAATTACGTTTCTTTTCACATGTTAGGATACTTAGCCCTGGACCACAATTACGTTTCTTTTCACATGTTACGATACTTAGCCCTGGACCATAATCACCTTTCTTTTCACATTACTACACCACGACATTCTATGTGGGGTACTGGTCAGAAAATGATACGATAGATAGCAGCAAAGGCTACTACGTCTTTCTTCGTACATAGCGCCTCCACATCTAGGCAGCAGTGCATATGTCCATTGTTGATACAGAAAACATATCTAATTCTAATGACATGGCATCGTGTGATGGATGCGTTATTAATGTTACAAGTTTTTCATCTTATTACAAGAACAACTTTAATGATTTAGTTCAATTGTATGTACGTCACAATTTGATTTCAAATAGCAGAATATGTGAAAGATGTGGCCGTGACGTTAAATTATTAGTGATCGTCGCCATAAGACCTATCTATGTCGGTGCGACGTAAAGCCCCTAGCAAAAAAAAAAAAAAAATAGTGAATGAGAAGTTCAATCGTGTTGTTTTTTCATGTCGTCGCCGAGTAGGCCTACAAGGGGGTCTGGAATGTGGTTGTTATGCCAGTGGTAGAAAATATACTTCTTTGTATGGTTTGTAGTATTTAGAATCGTAATTACTTCATCGAAACGTCTCAACTATTTCAACATGTTCTTATATAATCGTGGCTGGCGGTGGCACGAATGGACTCTACCATCGCCTGAAGATTTGCCCTATGAAATGTCACTGCCATACTTCAAGATAGCCAGATATTGTTACTCTTATTTGTTTCATATGGTTATTATTTTACATTGCCTCACTCTTAGGTCTTTTCATCGCGTAAGTTGGTCATAACTTCTGCCTGTATTGAATTATGGGAACGACATTTCATTGGACTAGCCTTCAACCAATAGCATTGTCCATTCGCCCACCGTCAGCCATGATTACTATGTTATAAACTTGCCTGAGTAATGCTGAACTTTTACCTGTTTATCTTCAGTTTTCGTGAAATTACAACGAAAACAACAAACCAAAACTGCAACGCCCCTTTATAATAAAAGAATGAATGACGAGCGTCACAGGGACATGCGTTCACAAGATAAATATTAAAGGAGCAATAATACATAACAAGTCAGAATAAAAACACAACAAGCAAGGAAGAGTACTGGAACCAACCCAAAAAGGAACGAGAGAGGAGTGGATCAAAGGACTACGGGACAAGCAACATCAAAATGACACCCAAAATTTTCATAAAATAAAAATAAAAATATAATTAATAAATAATGGTTACCACTATACATCAATTTTACAGAAAATAAATACCTCAGAGGAATCATAATAAAATTGCAAGAGAAAACCAACACAATATTAAGAGGTAAGATGAAAATTCATTAAATAAAATTAAATAAATGTAAATTAAATGGTATCTCAAATAAACAGTACTTTTCTGTTACCCAAAAAATATATATACATATGTACTGATGCATCAGTTTAATTAAATAGTTATTATTTATAGACACATGTGTGAATAATGTTAATATTAAATTAATTTAAAATTTAATACAGAAAGGGGAAGCCATTAAAATGAAAATCGAGAGCTTTCGACAGCACCCCAGTGGAAAAATAAGGTCCCACCAACCCACATGTAAATGACGTATCACAATAAACACAGAACACAGCAAAAACAGACATAATGTCCCCCCAGGAGACATGCCCAGAAAAAACGACCTAAATTAAAAAAATTAAGACCACAACGTCATGTTAAGGAGAGGCAATAAATAAAAATACCGACACAAAATTTACAGGAAAGAACCAGTTCACATCACGTCACTGTGAGCCCAAAAAAAATTGCAGTTCCAGAAAGAAACAGTCATAATAATTGTACCGGGCGGTACACCTCCACGCCGCTAATTTAAAAATTGCGCCAGTTGAAACTCCTCTGGCGGAGGAAGTCTGAACTTTATCTAATGTATTAATTTTCAAGTTACCCAGAAGATGTCACTACTTGGAAATTTTGAAGTTTCTGAGCTGGGTCGTTTTTGACGTATTTTTGTTTTGCTTATAGTAAGAAGTGTGAACTTTCTCTTCTAGAGGACACTACTGAAAAACTACAATGGTGCACCCTAGTGCAAGGTGAAAGAACTGGGTTTTTTTGGAGAAATTTTTATTTCAAAAGTTTGTTTCTTGTTAAATTTCTTTCTGGTATTGTTTAAGTTGGCTGTATTCCCCTTTCTTTCCCCTTGTTTTGAATTTAGCCAATCCCGAATTTCTTTAATTAATTTACGACCAATAAGGTGTTTCTTCTTCAGATTGGATATGCTGCTTAAACCTAACCAATAAATGATTGTGGGCGGGTGTTTTCTTTCCTGAAACGCCTCGAACTTTCCGCGAGAGTATATAAACTGCTGATTTTAGGGTCTCTGCGCCACTTCAGTACCATCTTTCAGTGTGTAAAGTACATGGCAGGGGGCGGGTAGCGTCTCTTTCTTCGGGCAGCAGTTCAACAACAAGGTAATGGCCGTTTAATAACTTCTTTTCTTGCTAGCTCAGCAGTTTAACTCTCGGGGCGGGTCCGAAGCGTTTCCACCATGTAACTTTCCCTAAAATGTAAAGACACTTTGTATTTATTCTATCTTTTAAACTACATATTGGGATAGAGAGTGCTTAACCCTCTCGAGCTCCCACTCATATTGTTGAGGTGAACTTATTTTTCTCAACCGATTCTTCCGTAACAGTAATGTAAATTGTTTCTTTCTTAAGTCACCTCTTTAGTATGGGATTAGCCCTTGCATTAGCGGCCTAGTGCCAGATTAGGTATTTAAACAAGTGTATTAGGAGTGCAGATCGCCTCCTCTCAAATGGTTATTTTAGAGGTCATGTAATTAACCTTTTTTCTCACTCAATAGGCCTCAGTAGGTTGGGCATTTTACCCCTGTGTCTATGTCCTTAGAGGACAACTTGAAGGTGGAGTTTGGTGTGGCCTTTAATAGGCTTAATGTTGAGAGCGAGTGGCTCTTTCTCGAAAATTGAGTGTTGTATGCCTCGAGGAGGCTTTACTGTGTAATTGGGAGCAAGTGCTCCTGGGCATGATTGGGGTCTTCTGCCCCTTTGTTGAATTTCTGTATATCGTAAGATTGGGCTAATTGTTCATGTATTGTGGGTTGGGCTCTCGGAGCCCATCCTGTAACTCTGTAATTGTACATAGTGGCTTTGCTACTCTGTACCTGCCATGCTTGTTATTTCTTAATTTTGAAAAGAAAATATAACCTTGTTAAATTTTATCTTAACTTTAATTTCGTATTTTGAGGCCCGTTCACCCCCGCACCTTCTTTCACCTCTAACTACCACAAAAACTTGGTAACAATAATAATCACGGAGCAATCCACAAGATGCACTTATCGCGCCGGCGACAATTCACACTAACCCCAATAATGACAATAATAAGTTACGTAACCGTCAGGCCAGAGCAGATAACACTATAATACAAATCAGAAGCGTAAAGATAAGGACCAGGCTACATTATCTTTCGCACTCGGGTTGTCTAAGCCCTCGATTAAAATGAAAAATTATAATGGCATTGTTGACAAACGTTAAGGTAAATACGGGATTACTAAAATAATTAGAACAAGGATCTCATTAAAAGCCCGCAATAGGGATGAAAATAAACTCACTAAGTCTAAATAAATATATACACTGACTGACAGAGCAAATGCAACACCAAGAAGGAGTGGTCAGAACTTTATGCCAATTGCAGGGTAGACTGACGTCACTGAGGTATGCTCATGATGTGAAATGCGCCGCTGTGCTGCGCACGTAGCGAACGATAAATGGGACACGGCGTTGGCGAATGGCCCACTTCGTACCGTGATTTCTCAGCCGACAGTCATTGTAGAACGTGTTGTCGTGTGCCACAGGACACGTGTATAGCTAAGAATGCCAGGCCGCCGTCAACGGAGGCATTTCCAGCAGATAGACGACTTTACGAGGGGTATGGTGATCGGGCTGAGAAGGGCAGGTTGGTCGCTTCGTCAAATCGCAGCCGATACCCATAGGGATGTGTCCACGGTGCAGCGCCTGTGGCGAAGATGGTTGGCGCAGGGACATGTGGCACGTGCGAGGGGTCCAGGCGCAGCCCGAGTGACGTCAGCACGCGAGGATCGGCGCATCCGCCGCCAAGCGGTGGCAGCCCCGCACGCCACGTCAACCGCCATTCTTTAGCATGTGCAAGACACCCTGGCTGTTCCAATATCGACCAGAACAATTTCCCGTCGATTGGTTGAAGGAGGCCTGCACTCCCGGCGTCCGCTCAGAAGACTACCATTGACTCCACAGCATAGACGTGCACGCCTGGCATGGTGCCGGGCTAGAGCGACTTGGATGAGGGAATGGCGGAACGTCGTGTTCTCCGATGAGTCACGCTTCTGTTCTGTCAGTGATAGTCACCGCAGACGAGTGTGGCGTCGGCGTGGAGAAAGGTCAAATCCGGCAGTAACTGTGGAGCGCCCTACCGCTAGACAACGCGGCATCATGGTTTGGGGCGCTATTGCGTATGATTCCACGTCACCTCTAGTGCGTATTCAAGGCACGTTAAATGCCCACCGCTACGTGCAGCATGTGCTGCGGCCGGTGGCATTTCCGTACCTTCAGGGGCTGCCCAATGCTCTGTTTCAGCAGGATAATGCCCGCCCACACACTGCTCGCATCTCCCAATAGGCTCTACGAGGTGTACAGATGCTTCCGTGGCCAGCGTACTCTCCGGATCTCTCACCAATCGAACACGTGTGGGATCTCATTGGACGCCGTTTGCAAACTCTGCCCCAGCCTCGTACGGACGACCAACTGTGGCAAATGGTTGACAGAGAATGGAGAACCATCCCTCAGGACACCATCCGCACTCTTATTGACTCTGTACCTCGACGTGTTTCTGCGTGCATCGCCGCTCGCGGTGGTCCTACATCCTACTGAGTCGATGCCGTGCGCATTGTGTAACCTGCATATCGGTTTGAAATAAACATCAATTATTCGTCCGTGCCGTCTCTGTTTTTTCCCCAACTTTCATCCCTTTCGAACCACTCCTTCTTGGTGTTGCATTTGCTCTGTCAGTCAGTGTATATATATATATATAGAGAAAAACAAACTTTAAATTAACGATAATAATAATAATAATAATTGTACCGGGCGGTACACCTCTACTCTGTTTATTTAAAAGTTGCGCCAGTTGAAACTCCTCTTCTGGAGGAAGGTTGAACTTTATCTATTCTATTAATTCTCTACTCTCTCAGAAGATGTCACCACGTGGAAAATTTTGAGTTTTTGAACTGTGTCACTTTTGATGTGTTTTTGTTTCGCTTGAAGTAAGAAGTGTGAACTTTCTCTTCTAGAGGACACTACTGA
Source organism: Anabrus simplex (assembly GCF_040414725.1). Lineage (NCBI taxonomy): Eukaryota > Metazoa > Arthropoda > Insecta > Orthoptera > Tettigoniidae > Anabrus > Anabrus simplex. The sequence continues at coordinate 259,644,936 of NC_090269.1, forward strand.
AGAATTACAATAGTGCAACCTAGTGCGAAATCAAAGAACTATTTTGTTGGAGAAATTTTTATTTCAAAAGTTTGTTCTTTGTTAAATTTCTTTCTGTCATGGTTTAAGTTGGCTGTACACCCCTCTTTTTCCCCTTAGTTTGGATCTAGCCAATCCCGAATTTCTTTAATTAATTTTCCACCAATAATGTGTTTCTTTTTCCTCTATGTAGGGGTTTCTTTTCCCGAACCAATAAAGATTTTGTGGGAGGGTGTTTTATTTCCCCTAACGCCTAGAATCTTCCGCGAGAGGATATAAACTGCTGATTTTGGGGTCTCCGGGCCACTTCTGTTCCATCTTTCAGTGTATTAAGTACATTGCAGGAGGCGGGAAGCGCCTCTTTCCTCGGCAGCGATCTACTACCAGGTAATGGCCTATTAATATCTTCTTTTCTTGCTAGGTCGGCAGTTTAACTCTCGCGGCGGGTTCGAAGCGTTTTCCATCATGTAACCTTTTCCTAAAATGTAACTACTCTTTTCTTCTTTTCTTGTAAAGTTACATATTGGGATAGAGAGTGCTAACCCTCTCGAGCTCCCACTCACATTTGTTTTGAGGTGAACTTATTTTCTCAAACTTTTCTTCGTTTATGTAATGTAAAGTGTTCTTCTCTAAGTCACCTCTGTAGTATGGGATTAGCCCTTGCGTTAGTGGCCCAGAGCCAGATTAGGTTTTAAAAGCAAAGTGTATTAGGAGTGCAAGTTCGCCTCCTCTCCAGTTGTATTTTAGAGGTCATGTATTAATCTTTTCTCACCTAATAGACCTCAGTAGGTTGGGTATTTTACCCCTGTGTATATGTCCTTTGAGGACGACTTGAAAGTTGAGTTTGGTGTGGCCTGGGAGAGGCTTAACTTTAAGAGCGAGTGGCTCTTTTCTAAAACTGAGAGTTGTATGCCTCGAGGAGGCTTTGCTGTGTAATTTGGAGCAAGGGCTCCAGGGTTTGAGTGGGGTCTTCTGCCCCTTTTGTTGAAATTGGTATATCGTAAAGTTGAGCTAGTTGCTCAAGAATTGTATTTCCAGGGCTCGAAGCCCAATCCCTGTAATTGTACATTTCAAGTTGTATTTCGGCTACTAAGTACCTGTTCTATTTGTTGTTACCTAATTTTGAAAAGAAAATATAACCTTGTTAAATTTTAAAATTTAATTTCTCTTTAGTAGCTTGAGACCTATTCACCACCCAGCACCTTCTTTCATGCTTAACTACCACAAAAACTCGGTAACAAGTGGTAGCAGAGCGTGGTTGAATGGGTCTCAATTTAGCCCCTTTTGACGGCTAAACATTGCTTTGATTCGAACTCTAACAATTTTCTCAGTTGCTGGAATTTTTTGAGTTTTTCAAAATTGTTCTGTCATCATGCCCGGCCCTCGCGATGTTCTCCTCCTTAACTACTTGCGCAAAGAGGAGTTGATATATGAGTTAACTATCAGAAACGTTCAATCTGGAGGCACGGTTGCAATAGACACTAACAAGCTTAGAGAGTCCCTTGATTTGCCCATTTCCATCCCCAATTTGGGAGAGAAAGAAATTGACGACTCTCTTTCCACGATTGTCGAGAATATTACTGGGCTAGCATCGGTAGTCATCTTTTTTGATGAAAACGATCCATCTCCTAATCAAATTAAGCGTGTGCAAGGCAGGCTGTATCACTTTGCAAATAGAGTTAATGATCTATTGTCTCTAAAGGTGAATGACGTTCAGAGGAAGCAAGCTAATACGCTCCTTGAAACTATTTCTGAATTGTCTAATAAGGTCACTCAATTGCTAACCGGCGAAGCTCCTCCCAAAACTGATCAACCCGCCACGGTGAATGTAGGTAACGAGGAAGAGCCTCCTCAGGGAGAAGTCAATAGGATAACCGTTGCTGCTCAAACTATCTCTGCCCCATCGAACAACGAATCTGAACGCCGTGCGTCATTGAGTAACATCCGCTCTGAATTAACTGCCTTGCCCTTGAAACCTTTAACGACTATGACACCTGGGTTCAGCAGCTTGCCTCATCCATTGGCAATGTTGCTTAGAGGTATCTCTAAGTTTTCCGTCAACACCACCAGTGACGTAATTTCATTTTTAAGATTTCTAGTGGAATTTCAGGATCATGCCCTTGTGTTTTCTCTTTCCCCATGTCAAATTTTGCAAATTATCTATCCTTATGCTATTGGTGTTCTATCTGACAAAATAGTTAGAGCCATTGCCGAGCAATCTTCTATTGAGGATTTCCACGCCCATTTGCTAGCTAACTTCATCCCGGCTAGGGCCAGGTCCTCCCTTATTCAGAAATACTATTATCGGGTACAGCGCTTGGATGAAAACCTGGCAGACTTCATCCAAGATATTAAGTTTTATACTAGGGTGTTTGCTCTCCACTTCCCTGAGGATCAGATCGTGCAAGCTATTGTTGAAGGGATTTCACCACCCTACAGGTCATATTTGTGTTTCGCGGCGTGCCCGCAAACCTTCTCTGAACTGGAAGCATTAGCCGTCTCTGCGGAAGGAGTTAGGTATGCCGATTCCTTGCGTGTGGCGAAAGAACCCCCGCCTTCCTTTAGTAACACTCGGCCTCCACCTCGCCGACCAGTCAATCCCCGTAAATGTTATGCTTGTGGGTCGCCTGACCATCTGCGGAATAAGTGTCCTCTGATCAAGTCAAGTGGGACAAGGAATGGAGTAGGGTCATCACAAGGCTGTTTTAAGTGTGGGGCCTTCTCACATATCGCCAAGAATTGCCCAAACTCAAATAGCACCCCCTCCTGCTCAACTTCTGGTGCAAATTCCAGCTATTCCAATAATAAAAAGTGACTAGTGGCGTCGGCTGAGCCGACTAATCCATCTTCCCGAGATTTAGCCCCTAGTAAACAGGTTGTAAATGCAGAGAACGACCAGCCTTCAAATTCATCTTTTGAATGCCCTAAAGAGTGTCTTAGGATTGCGGCGGATACCCCCGCACCTGTTCCTTTTCTTAAGATTGAGTTAAATAACGAGCCTATAACAGCTCTCTTAGATTCAGGCAGTGTTTGTTCCATTATTTCGGCTGATTGGTATTCTAAATTGAAATCTGTTTGTAAACTCCCTGACTATGTCTCTTCTCCTGTTCAATATGTTTCGGCTAATTCATCTCCATTAGAAATTCTAGGTTCCATACATGTCAAAATTCGGGTTTTTAAGTTTACATGGAAGATCAAATTGTTTGTGGCCAAGCGTTTGTCTTGCCCCATCATATTGGGAGCGGACTTCATTTCTCACACTGGTCTTGTGCTCGATCTCCAGTGTAGGTCGTGCATATTCAAATTTGCGTCCAATTGTAGAATTCCCTTGTTAAAGTGTAATTCTGTATCATGTTCATCTATTTCGCCTACCCAGGATGAGATGTTGTTAGACCTTAGACATCTACCTGAGGAGCAGGCTGATAGTATTCGGAAACTGTGTCAGTCGTTTCCCGAGGTGTTCTCTGATACTCTTGGTGTTACTGACCTTATTGAATACAAAATTGAGGTCACGGATTCAATTCCTGTCCGTTTTCCACCGTATAGGCTATCTCCACCTAAAATGAAGGCTCTGAAAGAAATCATCGATCAGATGTTGAAGGATGGTATTATTAGGCCCTCTAAGTCAGCGTATTCTTCGCCTATTTTTCTAGTCCCGAAACCCCAAGGAGGCTTCAGGCCTGTCATTGATTACAGGGCTCTCAATCGGAAGGTGGTGTTGCAATCTGTGCCCCTTCCCGACCTTCATTCTTGCTTTTCATGGTTTCGTAAGGCCAAGTTCTTCACCATCTTGGACTTGAATCAGGCCTATAATCAAATTCCCCTTGCCGAAGAGTCTAAACATCTTACAGCGTTTGCCACGGACTGGAATTTATATGAATATAACCGCGTGCCTTTCGGGCTCCCCACGGGGGCAGCTGTGCTCACTAGGCTACTAGATAGGGTCTTTTCCGACATCAAATTTGAGTACTTATATCACTACTTGGATGATGTCGTCGTATTTTCCGAAACCTTTGAAGAACATCTAGATCATTTGCGAGAAGTTCTCAATCGCCTTCGTAAGGCTGGGTTAACTGTTAAGTTGTCCAAGGTTGCCTTTGCTAAGCCCTCTATGTCATTCCTAGGGCATATTGTGTCACCTGATGGTGTAGCAGTCGATCATTCTAGAACACAGGCCATCCGTGATTTTAAACCTCCTAAGGACATCAAAGGTATCGCTAGATTCATTGGTATGGTGAATTTCTTCAGGAAGTTTATTCCTAACTTCGCTAATAGAGCGGCGCCCTTAAACCTTCTTCGTAGGAAAGGCATCAAATTCGAGTGGGGACCTTCTCAACAAGCCGCTTTCGAAGATCTTAAATTAGCTCTCTGTAATGCCCCTGTACTTGCTATGCCTGATTTCTCGAAGAAATTCATCGTCCAAACGGGCGCGTCGTCGTCAGCTGTAGCTGCAGTCCTTCTTCAAGAGACTGAACTAGGGAGGCGTCCCATCGCCTATGCATCTAGGACTCTATCGGTTCAAGAAGCCAAGTATTCCATCTATGAGCTCGAAGGGTTGGCAGTCTTATTCGCCTTAGAAAAGTTCCGTCTCTATCTGGAACATGTCAAATTCGACCTGGAGACAGATAATCAAGCCTTAAGCTGGGTCTTAGGTAGGCCGCGTCGTACTGGTCGTATAGCCCGTTGGGCCATCCGTATTTCTGCCTTCCAATTTGATGTACGACATATCAGAGGTACCGAAAATGTTGTTGCTGATGGACTCAGCCGTATGTTTCATAACGACGTCGAGACCCACGAACCGGTCGATAGTTCATCACCTTCCGAGTCCATACTATCTGGTGTTAATGCCATCTTAACAGGTGCTCCCATGCTTTTTAGGGATATTGAGAAATACCAACGTGAAGATCCGACGCTGGCTCCTATAATGGAAACCCTTTCTTCTGGGGAACATGTTGTCCCTTATGTTCTGAGGAATGGTGTTCTATGTTGCCCTTCGAGGCATGATAAGTTGATGAAAGTTGTTGTTCCAGCGGTTCTTGTACCTATGATCTTCAAATACTATCATGAGACCCCATTGGGGGGGCATCTTGGAATCTTTAAAACTCGTGAAAAGATTCGTGAAATGTTCATATGGAAAGGTATGGACGGTGAAATTCGAGAACTTGTAAAAGCTTGTAAATCTTGTTTGATCAGTAAACCCACCATGTCCACTAAAGTAGGCCTTTTGTCTTCTCATCAAGCGTCGCGCCCCATGGAACGCCTGTATATCGATTATGTGGGACCCTTCCCCCAGTCAAAGGGTAATGCCAACAAGTTCATCTTTGTGTGTGTAGATGGTTTTACAAGGTTTTCCTGGTTATTTCCGACTAAGCTGGCTACCGCTCAGTCCACCATTACTTGCCTAAATTCTATTTTTGCTTCTTTTGGTCCGTGCCAATACATTGTATCTGATAATGCTAAAGCTTTTACATCAAATCTGTTTCGTAAATTCTGTTTTGACTTGTCCATCTCTCATGTAACTACATCTGCTTATTACCCTCAACCATCTCTGGCTGAACGGGTTAACCGCAATCTCAGGTCCGCACTTATTGCCTATCATCATGAAGATCATTCTAGGTGGGACACGTCCCTGCATTGGTTAGCTTTTGCTTTGAATTCGGCGGTTCATGAATCTCACAAATTTACTCCAGCTTCTTTGATGTTTAAGTTCGTTCCCAACACGCCGCTCTCTAACCTCTGGTCTCTGAATGACATTCTGCCCGAGACAATAGATCCGGACAACATTAAAGATCTTTGGAAGAAGGCTAAAGCTAATCTTAAAGTGTCTCATGAAAAGGTTAGGGAAAGGTATGATCGTGGACGGAGACCCACCACTTTGAAGGTAGGTGACCAGGTTATGGTCAAAAATTTTGTTCCCGCGGGCAAGCTTGCCCCCAGATTTCATGGGCCTTGTATCATTCTCGATTTTCTTACGCCGGTTACCTTATTGCTAAGTAATCCAGCCACCGAGAGGATATTTAGAGTTCACCTGTCCCAGGTGAAACCGGTGTAATTTCTGTGTTAACTTGCTCCATATTATTTTGAAAGGATATGAAGGTTATATTTTTTTTGAGTTTCACTTTTAAGGCATTCTGCCCCTTCTGTAATATTTTGGTTTTAGATGTAAGCCTTATGTAAAACCTGCCCCGACCCGTTAAACTGCCATCCTGTTCTTGCCACGGCCATTACCACGCTCCCGTCTCCTGCTCCACTCTACACAGTGGCTTAATGAATACCATGAATATCTGCACGCCGCTGGCCCCTCACTCTCTCTACAAGCCTGTACCCTCAAAGAAAATAATTGTCCAACACAATTCTGCCGCCTAGCTTTAATGTTTCAGCGCCCCCGCAGCCGCGCAGCGCCGCGCAGCGACTGGGGAGGGGGATGGGCCCCCTCCTCTCCAGCGAGGACGACATGTGCACGGCGAGCCGGAGCTCACCTCCCGGCCAAGGCTGATGTGCGGCGCACGACCTGCTACATGCCCGCAGCCTGTATCTGTTCACCGCGGGCGCGGCGTACTTCAACACCTCTGCTCCCCTCATAGTGCGGGCGAGCGGTATCTCAGGGTACTTGAGGGGTCCGAGCGGCCTCCGTTGGACGCAAGCTGCAACGGCCGGTCCGGCCATCCGACTCAATCTACATCAACTACATGGACAGTCACCATAAGCAATAACTACACTTCGGAATTCCACAACAATATTTGGTGGACATTGCAAAACTTTTCTTCACCTTTTAAGCATTAAAGGTTTATCTTCAGAAATTCAACTTCTACAAACATAAAAACTTTACTGCACCGGCAACAACAAAATTTTGAAATTGCAACCAACCAAATTACTAAAATCTTATAAATGCTTCCGCAATTAATCTTAATATCAACATCAAAACTTGGACCTTATTTTGGAAACAAAGCTTATGTTCTTCTGTGTTACCCCTTGGAGGAACTTTTGGGGGGGGAGGTCTGTACCGGGCGGTACACCTCTACTCTGTTTATTTAAAAGTTGCGCCAGTTGAAACTCCTCTTCTGGAGGAAGGTTGAACTTTATCTATTCTATTAATTCTCTACTTTCTCAGAAGATGTCACCACGTGGAAAATTTTGAGTTTTTGAACTGTGTCACTTTTGATGTGTTTTTGTTTCGCTTGAAGTAAGAAGTGTGAACTTTCTCTTCTAGAGGACACTACTGAAGAATTACAATAGTGCAACCTAGTGCGAAATCAAAGAACTATTTTGTTGGAGAAATTTTTATTTCAAAAGTTTGTTTCTTGTTAAATTTCTTTCTGTTATTGTTTAAGTTGGCTGTACACCCCTCTTTTTCCCCTTAGTTTGGATCTAGCCAATCCCGAATTTCTTTAATTAATTTTCCACCAATAATGTGTTTCTTTTTCCTCTATGTAGGGGTTTCTTTTCCCGAACCAATAAAGATTTTGTGGGAGGGTGTTTTATTTCCCCTAACGCCTAGAATCTTCCGCGAGAGGATATAAACTGCTGATTTTGGGGTCTCCGGGCCACTTCTGTTCCATCTTTCAGTGTATTAAGTACATTGCAGGAGGCGGGAAGCGCCTCTTTCCTCGGCAGCGATCTACTACCAGGTAATGGTCTATTAATATCTTCTTTTCTTGCTAGGTCGGCAGTTTAACTCTCGCGGCGGGTTCGAAGCGTTTTCCATCATGTAACCTTTTCCTAAAATGTAACTACTCTTTTCTTCTTTTCTTGTAAAGTTACATATTGGGATAGAGAGTGCTAACCCTCTCGAGCTCCCACTCACATTTGTTTTGAGGTGAACTTATTTTCTCAAACTTTTCTTCGTTTATGTAATGTCAAGTGTTCTTCTCTAAGTCACCTCTGTAGTATGGGATTAGCCCTTGCGTTAGTGGCCCAGAGCCAGATTAGGTTTTAAAAGCAAAGTGTATTAGGAGTGCAAGTTCGCCTCCTCTCAAGTTGTATTTTAGAGGTCATGTATTAATCTTTTCTCACCTAATAGACCTCAGTAGGTTGGGTATTTTACCCCTGTGTATATGTCCTTTGAGGACGACTTGAAAGTTGAGTTTGGTGTGGCCTGGGAGAGGCTTAACTTTAAGAGCGAGTGGCTCTTTTCTAAAACTGAGAGTTGTATGCCTCGAGGAGGCTTTGCTGTGTAATTTGGAGCAAGGGCTCCAGGGTTTGAGTGGGGTCTTCTGCCCCTTTTGTTGAAATTGGTATATCGTAAAGTTGAGCTAGTTGCTCAAGAATTGTATTTCCAGGGCTCGAAGCCCAATCCCTGTAATTGTACATTTCAAGTTGTATTTCGGCTACTAAGTACCTGTTCTATTTGTTGTTACCTAATTTTGAAAAGAAAATATAACCTTGTTAAATTTTAAAATTTAATTTCTCTTTAGTAGCTTGAGACCTATTCACCACCCAGCACCTTCTTTCATGCTTAACTACCACAAAAACTCGGTAACAATAATAATAATAATAATAATAATAATAATAATAATGAAAATTTAAAAAAATAGAGACAAGTGTAAGTGTAGTGCTAGGTCAATTACGGGCACTCGAAAGCCAAAACACGCGACAAGAAGCACGAATCACACCCAAGAGAGTAACCACAAACATGAATATGAACCCACAATACATCACGATAGAGGAGACAAAAATATACCAAATTTCAAGGAAAAACGGCACACGCACAAGGGCATAGCATAGAAAATCACCAGCAAATACACCAAAAAATAAGCCCGGGCAAAGAGAACGACAATTTTAAACAAGGAAACGGAAAATTTCAAATATTATCTCAGCACAATAATGGTCATCCGTTACATACCACACGCACACTTGTAGCAGAACACAGCATCACCAAACTTAGATATCCATCACGTCCATATAACACACCAAACTGAATATAATACATACGCAGTAAAATAATTTTAACAGAAATAATACATTAAACATATTTACAAGTAGGCCTTATGCCAAGATAACTCACCTCGTATTTGACCTAACACTACTACTTCACAAGTACCAAATAAAACTACCTACTTAGCTACATATTTACTTATATACACCAAGAACTATTATACAAACTGCACGTTCAAAACATAATTCCCCAGGTGGAAAGGTTTTTTAAGGTTATCACCCTATACCAGTCTGCGACTGCATAGGGAACGTTAGCCATATTCACGACAGCGTCTTCTCTCCAAAGCTTCACGTGCAAAATGCACCACTTCCAAGTTCCCCGCTAGGAGCGACACAGCATAGACCGGATTCTCACCCTGGTGAGCAATGTCGAACCACCCACTGTAATACCAACTGTAGTCTCATACATGGCATCAGAGTGCGTGTAGCTGACCGAAGTGTAATTATACTCTTAGAAATAATAACACACAGTGTAACTATGTGACGAAAGGTTCACTTCTCCTCGTATAGACAGAGTAGATGACAAGTAGTCCAAGCGTCCAAGGTGCTAAGGCAGATATTATCAGAGTCCACGAGATACGAAGTTTTTATTAATCCAATACTTCAAATATAATAGAATTCCAGTCTCATCTAATCTTGGTATATCACAGCTCCGTACAATAACTAGGCCGTGAAGACGAGGTCCATAGTGGAATGAGATAATTCACCAAAATTACAAGTGCTGATGAGAGACACAATTAAAATACATGCCGCGTAGACAGTAGATTGTCCAAAATATATGACATAACAAGCGTATTTAGATTAATAACGCCACAAAACAAACCCACATTTCCAGCATGTCCGGCTACTCGATTCGCCTTTGAACGATCGAGGGTAACATTAAGGTCTTAGGATTGGAGTCGGTCTTGCATGAACAATGCCACCACCTCATCTGTATCGACTCTTTAAGCTCTTTAAAATCGATTGATTTATGAATCTCGCAACACCCCCAAGTGCAACAGATCCATGACCTTTTAGACTGTGTGATGCTGGCACCAGAATCACCTTCGCATGGTTTTCTAGCCACGTGACAATTGCGGACAACGATCTAGTGGATTAAGCTGCGAAAGGAGCGGCAATTCTGCCATCTACATTTGTCAACGTACCTGCTAGGAATAATTATTCTTAGCTACACAGAACAAGCTTGGCATCCCGGGAATCGGAGTAGCTTCATACTAGAGATGGGAGTTACATATCGTAACATGATAATGTATCCTATTCCATCAGAGTAAGCTGTTCCAGAAGTATTACGTTCCACCGGAGACCCGAATACAGAAATAACTGTTTCAGCGAAACCAAGGGAAGTGAAGTTTCTGATTGGCTAACGGATATTAGGAAGCGTAGCAGCTCGCTGTAAGGGTGCACTCCTGCGCAGGTGCGAGCGATAATTTTGTAACAGTTTAGAGGCAGTAATGATATTCCTACCCTGTTACTTGCTGGCCGGTTAGATATATTCTTTAGTTATTCGAAGTGCTTTGTGTTAGGCTTACTTGTGGTAACACATACAGAAGCGTAGTTCCCCGAAACAGTTACGCGTGGTCTTCCTACTTTGCATTTCGCGTTTCACGCCGTGTTGTGGACAAGGAACAAAGGCGCGATACAATTTATATGGACAAAAACTCAATTACAGGAAAATTGATTCTTAGAAAGGCGTTGTAAGAAGGTAGCTACTACTAATAATAATAATCTTAAAAAATTCAACCGGTCCATGTAGTTCTCATTAACGTTATTAGGTCCTGAAAAACCATCGCAAGTGCCAGCACGTGTATCTGTCCCTCCTGAAACTTCGTCATTGACTGCAACCGGCCAGGTAGTGCAGCAACAGCTGCTTTCATAATTTTTATCAGTACAAAGGAAAAGGAGTGATTATAGAGGAAACACCACTGGGCAAGCCACTTACACGGTTGTTTATCGCATATTCCAACCTTTTTCCCATGGCGGAGGACAACGGTCTTGGAGAATGTTATACTGGATTTCCAGAGCTAGTTGCTACTGCTAATTGCTTTACGTCGCACCGGCACAAATAGGTCTTATGGAGACGATGTGATAGGGAAGGCAAGGAGTGGAAAGGAAGCGGCCGTGGCCTTAATTAAAGTATAGCCCCATCATTGTCCTTGTGAGAAGATGGAAAATAACGGAAAACCATCCTCAGGGCTGCCGACAGTAGGAGCTAGTTGTCTACACAGTTTGGGTCACGTAGCTGTTATCTTCTATTCGGGAGATGGTGCGTTTTAACCCCATTGTCGGCAGCCCTGAAATGGTTTCCGGGGCTTCCCATGTAGGCTACACACCAAACAAATGGTGGGACTGTTCCTCAGTTGAGGCCACGGTCGCTTCCATCCTAGTCCTGTCCTATCATATCCCATCATCACCATAAGCTCAGTCTGTGGCGGAGCGACGTAAATAAGACACAAAGAAGAGTTCTGGATTATATTTTACGTGTTGCCTGATAGAAGGACTGTTTCCTCATCTTTTATTCCGGCAGCATCTGAAGTTTAGAGCCTATATGACACTCGTTCATTTTCACAAATGAAGGTTTCGAAGTATTAATTCTAGGAGTGTAAATGGGTCATTGCAATCATTTTCTAGGAATAGTCAAGAATGTGGGTAACGAACTGGCGAAAGGGGTAGTGGGAGAGAAGAAAGCGAGATGAAGATATAGTATTGCTATTTATAAGGGGTACTTACTAAGGTGCGGTTAGGCGTTCGTCTAGCAATCAACGGAATGTACCAGCGCCGGTGCGAATCCTGCAGCGGTCAATTATTTTTACATTGGTATGATGTTTGAATACGTAAACACAGGGCCACGTTTGCTACATTCAATCAGTAGAATGGCGCTGTTATTCATCTTGTGCACTGCGCATGCTCCGCTGGTTAGGGCCTAAATGTACTGTAATCTCTGCTGTCATTCTGCATGTTTTCCACAGAGGAATACGTAGACATGCTCCTCATTTATGAGGAAGCAAGGCAAAGCGCGTGCGAGGCACTACGTATGTACCAGGACCGGTATCCCGACAGGCGACACCCGGCTGCTACAACATTCCGCCGAGTTGAAAGACGCCTAAGGACAACCGGTGTGATTTCCAGCCAGCCACCAGTCCGCGATAGGCCCGTTACATCAGGTGAAACAGAAGAGGTCCACCTCTGTGATGTAGTGGTTAGTGTGATTAGCTGCCACCGCCGGAGGCCCGGGTTCGATTCTCGGCTCTGCCACCAAATTTGAAAAGTGGTACGAAGGCTGGAACGGGGTCCACTCAGCCTCGGGAGTTCAATTGAGTAGAGGTGGGTTCGATTCCCACATCAGCCATCCTAGAAGTGGTTTTCCGTGGTTTCCCACTTCTCTTCCAGGCTAATGCCGGGATGGTACCTAACTTAAGGCCACGGGCGTTTCCTTCCCACTTCCTTGTCTATCCCTTCCAATCTTCCCATCCCCCCACAAGGCCCCTCTTCAGCATAGCAGGTGAAGCCGCCTGGGCGAGGTATTGGTCATCCTCCCCAGTTGTTTCTCCCGACCCAGAGTCTGAAGTTCTAGAACATTGCCCTTGAGGCGAAAGAGGTGGGATCCCTCGCTGAGTCGGAGGGAATAACCAACCCTGGAGAGCAAACAATTTCGTGGCAGAGCCGGGATTCGAACCCGGCCCTCCGGGGGTGGCAGCTAATCACACTGACTACTACACTACAGAGACGGACGCCAAGAGCTTCATGGGCGGAATTTCGAAGCTAGAATGGAGTTCTGTCGGTGGCTATTAGGCAGGCTGAACAATGATGCAGCATTCGTATCGCATATCTTGTTCTCGGACGAATCGCGTTTCCACAATAATGGGAACGTCAATCGCCACAACATGCTCTATTGGATTGCAAGAGACTATCCTAATTTTTCCGTATTGGAAGTCTGATAAAGGAGAACAATAAAAACCTTTTTTTCCACCTATTCAATACATTAAAAGCAATTATGAAATTAGGATCTCATCCTTACTTTATTGCTAAATTATTAAAAACATGTCCGCCTCTGTGGTGTAGTTGTTAGTGTGATTAGCTGCCACCGCCGGAGGCCCGGGTTCGATTCTCGGCTCTGCCACCAAATTTGAAAAGTGGTACGAAGGCTGGAACGGGGTCCACTCAGCCTCGGGAGGTCAACTGAGTAGAGGTGGATTCGATTCCCACCTCAGCCATCCTGGAAGTGGTTTTCCGTGGTTTCCCACTTCTCCTCCAGGTGAATGCCGGGATGGTACCTAACTTAAGGCCACGGCCGCTTCCTTCCCTCTTCCTTGTCTATCCCTTCCAATCGTCCCATCCCCCACCAAGGCCCCTGTTCAGCATAACAGGCGAGGCCGCCTGGGCGAGGCACTGGTCATCCTCCCCAGTTGTATCCCCCGACCCAGAGTCTGAAGCTCCAGGACACTGCCCTTGAGGCGGTAGAGTTGGTATCCCTCGCTGAGTCCGAGGGAAAAGCCAACCCTGGAGGGTAACCAGATTAAGAAAGAAAGAAAGAAATTATTAAAAATATAGGACATGTTTCGTTCAAATTTTTAACATCTTCAGCTATAAACATTCTTAACAAGGTTAAAACCTGTAACATTATTCTATAACTTTCAGTTATTGTTTACTGTTAACAAACTTAACCATAATAACATGTCCTATGTTTTTAATAATTTAGCAATAAAATAAGGATGATATTCTAATTTTATAATTGCTTTTAATGTATTGAATAGGTGGAAATCAAAGTTTTATTGCTCTATTGGAGTCCGGACAATCCTCACTGGGTGCGACAGGTGGCCCATCAAGTACGGTGGGGAGTGAATGTTTGGTGTGGAATGTCGGGGGATCGCCTGATTGGACCTTATTTCATTGAGGGCCATTGGACGGGCGCACGCTACGTGCACTTTCTGCGTCAGGAACTCCCACAGCAGCTGGAGTATGAGCCCTAGCACGATCGTTTGACGATGTGGTTGCAACAGGATTGAGCTCCACCACATAAGACTTTGTCCGTTCGTAACCATCTGAACGAGGAACTGCAAGGGAAATGGATAGGCCCGCCAGATCATCGGATTTAACGCCGTTAGACTTCTTCTTGTGGGGACGTTTGAAGAACGCCGTTTACACTCAAGCGTCAGAAAACCCCGGCCAGCTCCGGCAACTCATCACGGACGCCTGTTGAGCAATTACACCTGGAATGCTTCAGCGCGCAAAATGATCTATTGGACACCGGGCCCTAATGTGCATAAACCAAAACGGTCATCACATCGAGCATTTGCTGCGATAAAACATTGTCAGGGCAGTTGTGTTCCTATTATTTCCGGTATGTTTGTGTTCGGCCTGCTAACTAATCGGCCCTTCTTAGGGCCACAGACACATTCATTCATGATGTACGTATTAAACAAATATTTCAAAAATTTGTAATATTCGCCCCGGACTCGAACCTCCCATCCGACACGAAATCGCGCTCCGGCACGCCTTTATCACCTACACTACTATTCCGTAGAGCACGCCGCTCAGCTTATAGCAAGTATTGGGTTTACTGTGGTCACAATATCAATTTAGTGTTTCGCCAGCGTGTTAGGTTCATAAGTCTATGATGTAGAAGGCACACGCATGTCTTCCAGTGTTTAATACGAGTATAACATTACGGCGTCCTATCATGATGAGGCGGTAAAAACCAAGATATCCGATTGTGTTGTCTGAGCATACCAGCAGGGCAGATATTTTCAGGACGAAATGAATATTGTGGGTTACACAAATCTACATTGGGAGGGGCAGCTGAATCACGCTTTGTACGTTTTATTTTATTTCCTTTCCATAATGTTTTCGTAGACGATATAGTTTAGTTTTTGTTTTGTTTCCAATTAGTTTTTAAGAGAAGACGGTTGTCAGGTTGTACTTCCTCTTAAAATAAAAATCACCACCTCTACCACCACTCCTACACCTCGAACACCACACCCAACACCATACTCCACAATACCAACATGCAATTTTCCAAACACGTCAGTTGCCACCCTCGTTGAAGGATCTGCCTTACAAGGGCAGCACCAGTCTAGCATTAGCCACACAAAATAAATGCATTGTTACCAATAAAACAGTGCCTGTGTTATTACTGTAATTTATTTCAGGATGGCCCAATAAATGCACACACACACACACATATGAACACACACAGTTCTATTCAGCCACGAGCGGCCACACTTACTAATTGCTGTCTATTTAAAAGTCTCTCACAGCAGGACTCCATCCTAAGAGATTTTACCGGAAGGAAGCTCTAATCTTATTTGACGGGCCTTTCATTTGTGTTCACCAGTCCAGCCACCCCACACAGCAACTGCGTACGGACAGGTTTGAACACAGGGCTACTCGTCACACAACACACGGTGATTGTCCCTTTGTTCGACTCCGGGGACAGTCCAGTAATTCACACAGTCACATGCAGTGAACAACTAGAGAGTAACAGTTCACCAGTATTCAATAGTGATTATTAACGCGTAGCGGCCTATTATTTATAACCCGATAGGTTACTAGAATATTCAGGGTTCGGTTAGAAATGGAACATTCCCGTTGTACCTGGCAGAAATCGCATGGAGAAAGTAGATGAAGGGAACAATAGAGGAGGAGCCGCGGTTTGCCCTCGGGCGGACAGGGAGGTTCCCCGAGCTGGCTTAGTCATCCCTTTGAGGAAATACCGAAGGGGCTGCGACAATGCTGACAGTCGCTTGGGCACGTAACAGGTTAGACAAGGCAGTAATATTTCACCTTTGTGGTTCGTAGTTTACATGGATCATTTACTGAAAATTACAGAATGACAGGGAGGGATTCAGCTAAATGGAAATGTAGTAAGCACTTTGATGTATGCCGACGACTTGGTCTTAATATCGGACTGTGCTGAAAGTCTGCAATCTAATGTCTTGCAACCTGAAAATAAATTCAATGATTATGATATGAACATTTAAGACTAAAGCGATGTCAGTAGGGTAGACATCTGAGAGAATTGAATGCCAGGTTGATAATACAGAACTGGAACAGGTAGATCATTTCTCAAGTATTTAGCATATTTATTTTCCCAAGATGGTAGTATACACTCAAGGTGTAGCTAAGCTAATGCAGTGAGCTCGCAGTTGCGATCAACAGTATTCTGTAAGAAGGAAGTCAGCTCCCGGCTGAAACTATCTTTACATCGGTCTGTTTTCAGACCCAATTTGCTTTACGGGAGTGAATGCCGGCTGGTTGGAACGCTGGCTTTCGGAGCTCTAGTTGGCGCGTTTGATCCTGGCTCAGCCCGGTGGTATTTGAAGGAGCTCAAATACGTCAACCTCGTGTAGTGTGTTCCTGCGGGACAAAATTCTGGCACCTCGGTGTCTCCGAGAACCATAAATGTAGTTAGTAGAACATTAAACCAATAACATTATTATTATTATTATTTTATTTATTTATTTAATTATTTTATTATTAGATACAGCACATGAAGGGCATTTACAATAATAATAATAATAATAATAATAATAATAATAATAATAATAAAATATAATAATGTTTCAATAAGTATAAAAGATAACAAAGGTATTAACAACAATATTAAGTATCAACAATAAATTAACAATTATTATCCAAACAATGTTACAACAATGGCAACGACACCTGGCAAGTATCGGTTACGGAATTAGGAAGAGGAAAAGGTCGAGGGTTGGATGGACGGAAGGAAATGGAGACCTGGAGAGGACTTCAAAGGAATCTTTTAAGTTTTCGTTTGAAGGATGCGAAAGGTGTGAATAAGTCGATACCGGGTAGTTAGTTACCAAGAGTAGGGAGACAGTGGAAGATAGAGCGTTGTTGTAAGGTTCGGCGCGGACGGGACACATAATGATTGCGCCGGTTGCGTGTAGGGCGGGTAGAAACGTGTATAGGGAAGTACGCCGGAAGAGTATTACATTTGGTGTAGCCATTGATTATTTTGTGAAGGTAACATAGATCGGAGAACTGTAAACGGCTTTTCAGGTCAAGTATACCCAGATAGTTCAAAATGTCAGATTTAGTTTTGTTCTTAAAAGTTAAAAATACTATTTAGTTGAGATATGTTTGTGATAGCAGATGAGGACCAAATAGGGGAACAAAAGTCAATAATGAGGAGAATATACGAGACAAAGTATAATTTTAAGGCGTTAATATCATTAATTTCATTGAATCTGTAAAGAATGCCTAGGGTACGCATAGCACGGTATTTTTATTATTATTATTATTATTATTATTATTATTATTATTATTATTATTATTATTATTATTGTTACCGTGTTTTAGCGGTAGGTAGAGGTGTAAGAAGGTGCGGGCGTGAATGGGTTTTCAAACTACGGAATCAAAGTTAATGTAAAATTTAACGAGGTTATATTTTCTTTTCAATATTAAGTAATAACAAAGAACAGGTACTTAGTAGCCAAAACACAATTTGAAATGTACAATTACAGGGGTTACAGAGTTTGGGCTTCGAGCCCAGAGTTCACAATTCTTGAGCAACTAGCCCAACTTTCCGATATACAAATTTTAACAAAGGGGCAGAAGACCCCAATCAAACCCTGGAGCACTTGCTCCAAATTACACAGTTAAGCCTCCTCGAGGCACACAACACTCCGTTTCCAAAAGAGCCACCCGCTCTTTAATTTAAGCCTCTCCCAGGCCACACCAAACTCCACCTTCAAGTTGTCCACAACGGACACAAACCCAGGGGTAAAATACCCAATCTACTGAGGTCTATTAAATGAAAAGCAGGTTAATTAAATGACCTCTAAAACAATTTGAGAGGAGGCGAACTTGCACTCCTAATACACTTTGATTTTAAAACCTACCTTGGCACTAGGCCGTTATTACAAGGGCTAATCCCATACTACAGAGGTGACTTAATAGCAATTTACATTACATTACGGAAGAATAGGTTGAGAAACAATAAGTTCACCTCAAAACATTATGAGTGGGAGCTCGAGAGGGTTAGCACTCTCTATCCCAGTATGTAGCTTTTCAAGAGAATAGAAGAAAATACTAGTTACATTTTAGGAAAAGGTTACATGGTGGAACGCTTCGCACCCGCCCCGAGAGTTAAACTGCTGAGCAAGAAAAGAAAGAATTTATTAATCGGCCATTACCTTATTGTTGACCGCTGCCGAAGAAAGAGGCGGCTCCCGCCTCCTGCTAGGTACTTAACACACTGAAAGATGGAACAGAAGTGGCCCAGAGACCCAAAAATCAGCAGTTTAAATACTCTCGCGGAAGTTTCTAGGCGTTAGGGGAAAGAAAACACCCGCCCACAATGTTTTTATTGGATAGGACCCCGCAACAGATACAAGTTGGGGGAAAATACACCAGATTGGTCAGAAATTACTAAAAGAAATTCGGGATTGGATAAATCTAAAACAAGGGGAAAAGAGGGGTAAACAGCCAACTTAAACCATAACAGAAAGAAATTTAACAAGAAACAAACTTTTGAAATAAAAATTTCTCCAACAAAATAGTTCTTTGACTCCGCACTAGGGTGCACTATTGTTGATCTTCAGTAGTGTCCTCTAGAAGAGAAAGTTCACACTTCTTACTTCAAGCGAAACAAAAACACATCAAAAGTGACACAGTTCAAAAACTCAAAATTTTCCACGTGGTGACATCTTCTGAGAAAGTAGAGAATTAATAGAGTAGATAAAGTTCAACCTTCCTCCCGAAGAGGAGTTTCAACTGGCGCAACTTTTAAATAAACGGTGTAGAGGTGTACCGCCCGGTACAATTATTATTATTATTATTATTATTATTAGCTACCCACCCCGGCTTCACACGGCAGCTGTTATGAATTTAAGGTGATAGATTACTTTTAACTGATGACTTCCACAATTTCCCTTTATACGACATTCGACGTTTTTCACCCCACGAAAAGATTTTGTTTTGATGTAACACGCGAAAGGGAGACGTAAAGCTGTCCATGAGAAAAACATTTTTCCACTGAGATCAACTCCTGCCATGTTAAGTGTCTGACACTGTGCTTTGTTTATTGTTATGCCAAAGCAGACTCTTACCGGGAATTGGACTCGTTTGAAATCAAAAGACAAATCTGAAGGAATCATAGGGATTGTTGGTATCAAGACCGCCTCTCCCGTAGCCAGTTACATGAGCAGCTTAAAATATCAAGAAAAGAGTTTTTCAAAATTTTCACTACCAATCGCCTCCCATTGCATAACTTGGTTAAGATCTAAGATGGTAAAGAACTTATCCTTACGAAACCATGAAAAACATGAATGAAGATCAGGAAGGGGCACTGATTGTAATACTACCTTACGGTTTAAAGTCCTGTAATCAATGACAGGCCTGTAACCCACTTTGGGGTTTCGGTTAAAGAAAAATGGGGGATGAATACGCCGACTTTGAAGATCGAATAATGCTATCCTTTAACATTTGATCGATAATCTCCTTAAGACCCTTTATTTTAGGTGGAGAAATCTTACGGGAATTGAATCCGTTACCTCAATCGTACATTCAGTCAGTTTAGTGATACCAAGGGTTTTCGATGTATATCGGGAGAAGATTGACACAACCTTCGAATACTCTCAGCCTGGCCCTCAGGTAGATGCCGAAGTTCTAACGACATCTCACTCTGGGTAGGCGAAATAGATGAAGATAACGCAGAATTACAATTCAAAAGAGGAATGTTTGCGTTACTATTAAATTTGAATGTGCACGACTTGCTCTGAAGATCGAGCACCAAACCAGAATGCAACATGAAATCAGCCCCCAAAATTACAGGACAAGAGAACTGTTTAGCAACAAATAACTTAATTTTCCAAGTAAATTTCGGAATGCGAACTTTAGCAAAAATGAAGCCCAAAATGACTAAAAGCGAAGAATTTGCCGAAACGCATTTAATAGAGGACAAACAATAATTTGGGAATTTACAACAGGCTTTCAACTTAGAGTACCACTCCTCAGAAATAACGGAGCTAACGCTTCCTGAATCTAATAGCGCAATCGCGGGTTCGTTATTTACCTCAAACTTAAGAAATGGCACGAATCCTGGGGTCTCAGAAGCAATTCTAAGGCATAACGATGGGCCTTCAGATAATGTATTTAAGAGGGTATCTTTCTAGAAGGTTTCGATGCCCGACTTAACATGTGCTGAGCCTCGTGAAGTTGACATTTGTGACTGAGCCGACTGCACTAGTCACTTCCTATCGCCTAAGTTATTGGAGGTAGCACCAGAAGTGCTGTTATGCGAAATGCAATTTTTGGCTAGATGGGAAACGACCCGTACTTAAAACAACCTTGGGACGGGGCTGCTCCGTTCCTAGTTTTACTAGGTTTTACTAAGGTGTTCTGGCAATCCGCATGCAACACACTTGCGCGGCGGGGGGGGGGGAAGGTTCGGCGGGATGGTGGCCGAGAACTGGCAGATGATGGAGGGGGCTCCCTAACGACTCGTAACGTGTCAGCGTACCTCACTCCCTCGGCTAACACTGCAATTGCCTCAAGTTCAGGGAAGTTCGAGAGGCAAAACATAAGTACGACCTATAAGATGGAGAAATTCCTTCGTTAATGGTTTGCACAATTTGATCTTCGGAAAAATGGAGAGGGAATACCCTCATATACAATTTTATGTCTTGGATGAAATCGGCCAAATTCTCGCCCAACCTTTGGACTCGGAAGCAGTACTTCTGTATAAGAGACGACATTGCTCTAGCTGGAATTAATTTAGCTAGGAAATGGGCATGGAAGTCTTCAATAGGGCATCTGTCAGCTATTGCTTTCACAATTTTGTCCGAGAAGACGCCAACAGAATATGGGTACATTATTTGGAGAATTTGCGAGTGAGAGAGAGCGAACACCAAAGCATGATCTTGAAATTCAATTAGGAATCTTAAAAAAGGAAGCACCTCATTAGTAGAACTTAACGAAAATTCGGATATTCCCATAAGCAACATGGTTAAGGGGTGGGGCAAGCTGCTAAAACCATGCGAAATAATAGGGGATGGCATTGGATGTTGAGAAGGTTCAAACGCTGCATTACTAATAAAGAAAGGTGGAAGTTGTTTCAAATGATCAGATACTTGGTTTGATGGGGCAGACGTTTGTTATGTAAACGCCTATTTGCTACTCTCAACAGACCTACTAGAGTCCTCTTCCGTAGTCAAGTTTACAGTTGGAACAGGGTCACTTTTAGCACTAGCGTCCCGAGACAACAATTGACTAACTCTATTAAACATAACTGAAAGGTGTTGGACCAAATTACTAGCTTCCTTAGCATGAACTTCCTTCAGTTTTAGAGACAATAGATGCCTAGCTCTATTGTAAAAATGGAACAGTCTAGCTTGAACAGGCTTAAACTGATTTGTGGAAGGATCACTTACTTGAAAGAAACTTACAACGGACTCTTGCTCAGTTGTATTATCAGTGATGGCGGACAGAGATTCATCAGTATCTTTCTTCCCAAATACTGGGATACAAATGGGAAACTCTAAAGATTCTTTTTTGTAATGTCTGCCACAACCGTGCCACCAGACTGGACCTTCCTAATTAAGAGTTCATAAATTAATTCTACCTTGCGCAAGTAACCCGGTGCAAGGACTTCTCGAGAACCAGACATAATGATAGAAAGTTGACAAAATTCGGAAAATTGCAGCAACCAAAAAATTTGTAGATTTCAGTATCGATTTCTTTGAGGTGCCGTCAAAAGGGGCTTTATCCAGACCCATTCAACCACGCTCTGATACTACTTATTCCGAGGGGTCCTGTGGAACACAGAGGCAAAAGAAGATGCGGGCATGAATGGGTGGATATAGTGAAGTCAGAAAATGAATGTAACATTTTAAAATTGGAACTATATTTCTTTTTCCTTCACACTTTACACTTTGCTAACTAAATACCGATTCAGGTACAGAACTAGCTCGTTAGCTTGAGGAACAGTTTGGATAGGTGAAGAGTACTCAGAAAACAATACAATAAGAATATGAGCTTGAAGCTCCCTAATTACAAATTTGACCTGAACACTACAGCTCCTTTCAATCAATAGTCAAGGAGATGGATCTTCCAATTTTTACATCAGTGGAAGAGCATCTTTGCTCTACAGATTTGCACTTTAGGAGTCTATTTTCGAAAATTCACACTTCTCAGGCCTATCAAAGGCACAACCTACATTTAACAAAATTAAATAGTATTCACTGTCTTAACAGCTCAACAGTCCGATGATTTAACATGAAATGAATGAAATAGAGTTTAGCAGATGTAACAAGTACCCATTCTACATGGCCTTTGGTAAAAACAAAAGGTTAAAGTTACTGACTGAAAATCAAAATGGTGAGGAGGCGAACACTTGCACTCCTTGAAATGTACATGAAATACATAAAACCCTATTTGGGCTTATGGCCCGACGTTACAGAGGCTATACTACGGAGGTGTCTAGATCGAGAAAAATATTTATGTTACAGAAATCACTAGATAGGGTTTGAAGGTTATAAAATCATAGTCACCTCAATATCAAGTTGGGAGGGAATATAAGATGGTACCTCACTCTCTATTTCCTGATTTCGCTTAAGTTCTGTCGACTTGATTGAAATTTACATTTAAAGTTTGAAATTTACATTTGAGAAAATAAAAAAATTACATTACTAAAATTTTGAATCCTTCCCCTCGAGCTAGCTTTGAAAGACTATCACATATTGAGCAGAATCTGCCATTACCTTGAGCTGGTGGACCTCCCGAAGATGGACGAGGCAGCCCCCGCATCAATTACGAACACACTCTAGACTGGAGTGATCAGAGAACAACATGGTTTGCAATATGCCAGATTTTATAGCGGAGAGAAAGGTTCCAGAAAACTCTGGGCCTAGGCCCTGACACACCCCTAATTTTCATTGGACAATCAAATGAATATCATAATTTTATCATTGGTGAATAAATAAATGTACAAAATTTCTTATTGGTAGAAAGATAAGTTTGGCGGGAAGAGATAGAAGTGTTGATAACTTTTGAACATTAAAACAATCAATAAACAATTCAGTTTAAGAAACCTTCACATACAAAATTACTTTGAAAACTAATAGTTCATTTTCACCCCAGAGGGCATAACATATGTTGATAGTAGAGACATCTGTCGAAAAATGTCCAAATTTCTTGTACTAGTAGTTTCAAGGTTTACATTACCGTACGCGCACCTTTTAGCGATACATGGACACCCTAGTGCTGAATAGGTCGACATCGGGTATCTTCGAGATTCGTATTGGTAACCTTTGAAACACAAACTATGAGTCGCTTATGCATCGCTGCGCGACATCTGGCGTACACTTTACGTACTAGTACTGTTGCTGTTTACACAGCAAAGCCAAACTATAGAATTCATGGTGGGAACAAGATTCGCATCGAGAAATGTTATATAATGTGTGTATGACACAGTTGTTGGCTTAACATAATAAAGGTTTAGAAAATTCTTATCGATCGATCATATTATCGATTCAATTCAGATTTCTTTCCATTCAGTTGTCAGTATTACCGGAACTGGGAGAGCTCCCTCCTTACTCCTCCTACCCGTACAAAGAAATATCGCTAAAAGGTGCGCGGACTATACAAATGGCCTTATACAAGGCGTTTAATTTAAATGCGCGGGGCGGGTGTACCACCGGTACAATAAAAATAATAATCGTGTGGCCTCAGATACCGCGTGCAGACATTATAATTCGACGCCATCTGGTTGTCTGTTCGTCAATTTGGACATTCCGTTTTACTCTAGGCGTACTAGATGGCAGTCAGAAACAACAGGAACTCTCTTGGGCGTCAGGGGCTGAGATTTAATGAATTTTGTTGGTTAAACACCGAATGTGTCACCAGAGATCTTTTACATGCCGACATCTTACGACATGGAGTGTCGGATGGACTTTTTCCCGCCCTTCAGAAATCCGACATCCTCTGCCGGGTTTGAACCCGCTATCTTGAGATCCGGAGGCTGACACTCTATCACTGATCCACAGAGACAGCACTCAATTTCTAATGATTTAAAAATAACAGGTGTAGAACTAAACGAGGTCACAGAGCTAGTTACAGACATAGAATTGTGGAGGCGTTTAGTACATACACAGCGGCTTGTAGACTGAACACTGGAAGGTATAACAGTCTATAATGAAGATGTATGTTAGTAACAAATAAGACGATGATGTACTTTTCTGTACAAATGGACTCTTCAACCTTACAGTTAAGATGGGCTACTTCTTAAGGTATCTCTTTAAACAGCAGTCGCTACCAGTTCACTGTTTTAATACTTACTGCTTCAAGTACTGTGCTTCGAGAAGAATTCCCAGAGGGTTCTGAAATAAGTCGTTTCAATTTCTTAAGTGAGGCAATTCTACAAATCAAATTACCATTCCCCAAGGGATCTCACTAGCACCTGTGGCTTAACAGACTTTTAATTAGAATTGTGTGAGAGGGAGAAAAGTATTAGATACTTTCCGTAATGGTCCAACAGGCTTTTGTTTCTCTCTCGCTTGTCTCTACAATAAATGTTATGAACTGGTCGATGAGCTTCACAATGAAACTTTATTCTTCCTTGAGAGGTTTGATGACTGTGCTTGTAGCCTTACGATCATTATCAAGGAGCCAGTCCCTCATTCAGTACATAAGGGGAGTATCAAAGGCCTATCCTTAATTTTTTTTTTTTTGCTAGTTGCTTTACGTCGCACCGACACAGATAGGTCTTATGGCGACGATGGGACAGGAAAGGGCTAGGAGTGGGCAGGAAGCGGCCGTGACCTTACTTAAGGCACAGCCCCAGCATTTGCCTGGTGTGAAAATGGGAAACCACGGAAAACCATCTTCAGGGCTCCCGACAGTGGGGTTCGAACCTACTATCTCCCGAATACTGGATACTGGCCGCACTTAAGCGACTGCAGCTATCGAGCTCGGTCCTGATAATGTTAAAGTGAACAGATTTACATCCAGGATTTTCTTGAACTGTACAAGGTAATAAAACGAAATTTTGTAGGATATATATTTATACCTAATACACTTACTGATCTACTTTCTTGGGTCTATCTTCATTTGAAACCAAGGTATGTATATTTAAGTCATATTCTTACTTTTTTTTTTACATTTTAAAAATATTTATAATCAAACTAGAGAGAGAGATTTATTAAAGAAATAAATAATCCGTCCTCCAATCAGGGTGACCGTTTGGATCCGGAATACTGTTTCAATTTCAATGGAGTTTAAAAAATCAAAAAGTGAAAATTTAATCATTAATGCTGTTATTTTCTTTTTTCCAGGGTTAGTGGAAGAGGTATATTAGTCACGTTCTCGGGCATAGATGGAAATTAATGATTTGCAGAGAGTCCCTCAGTAGCTGTATTGCTCTTTTTCCTAACCTGAAGAATGGAACTTTCAATTTTTTTAGGAAGGTGGATGTCTCACTGGGAGGGTGCCTCTTGCTCCGAATAGCAGGCGTATGACAGTCCACCGATCGATATGTATTTGTACTTGGATGAAATGTAAGGCAAGCACGGAACATAAACAGCTTGCTTTTCTAGATCCACATCCCGAGCCTGATTTATGTCTCTTTCAATCAATTCACTCAATACTGATCTGCATTTAGGGCAGTCGCCCAGGTGGCAGATACCCTATCTGTTGTTTTCCTAGCCGTTTCTAAAATTATTTCAGTGACATTGGAAATTTATTGAACATCTCCCTTGGTAAGTTATTCCAATCCCTAACTCCCCTTCCTATAAATGAATATTTGCCCCCAATTTGTCTTCTTGAATTCCAACATCACCTTCATATTGTGATCTTTCCTACTTTTTAAGACGCCACTCAAATTTATTCGCCTACTAATGTCATTCCACGCCAATTCTCCGCTGACTGCTCGAAACATACCACTCAATCGAGCAACTCGTCTTCTTTCTTCCAGTTCTTCCCAGCCCAAACTTTGCAGCATTTTTGTAACACTTCTCTTTTGTCGGAAGTCACCCAGAACAAATCGAACTGCTTTTCTTTGGATTTTTTCCAGTTCTTGAATCAAGTAATCCTGATGAGAGTCCCATACACTGGAATCAGACTCCAGTTGGGGTCTAACCAGAGACTTATATGCCCTCTCCTTTACATCCTTACTACACCCCTAAACACCCTCATAACCATGTGCAGAAATCTGCATCCTTTATTTACAATCCCATTTATGTGATTACCCCAATGAAGATCTTTCCTTGTATTAACATCGAGATACTTACAATGATCTCCAAAAGGAAATTTCACCCCATCAACGCAGTAATTAAAACTGAGAGGACTTTTCCTATTTGTGAAGCTCACAACCTGACTTATAACCCCGTTTATCATCATACCATTGACTACTGTCCATCTCACAACATTATCGAGGTCATTTTGCAGTTGCTCACATTCTTGTAACTTATTACTCTATACAGAATAACATCATCCGCAACAAGCCTTACCTCTGATTTCACTCCTTTACTCATATCATTTATTATATAAGAAAACATAAAGGTCCAATAATACTGCCGTGAGGAATTCCCCTCTTACTTATTACAGGGAGAGAAAGCTTCGCCTACTCTAATTCTCTGAGATCTATTTTCTAGAAATATAGCAACACGTTCAGTCACTCTTTGGTCTAGTCCAATTGCACTCATTTTTTCCAGTAGTCTCCCATGATCTACCCTATCAAATGCTTTAGACAGGTCAATCACAATACAGTTCTTTTGACCTCCAGAATTCAAATTATCTGCTATACCTTGCTGGAATGCTACAAGTTGAGTTTCAGTTGAATAACCTTTCCTAAAACCGAATTCCCTTCTATTGAACCAGTTATTAATTACGCAAACATGTCTAATATAATCAGAAATAATGCCTTCCGAAAGCTTACATGCAATGAATCTCAAACTTACTGGCCTGTAATTTTCAGCTTTATGTCTGTCACCCTTTACTTTATACACAGGAGCTGCTATAGCAACTCTCAATTCATTGTGTATAGCTCCTTCAACCAAACAATAAGCAAATAAGTATTTCAGATATGGTACTATATCCCAACCCATCTTTAGTGTTGTTGTTGGAGTCATCAGTCCATAGACTGGTTTGATGCAGCTCTCCATGCCACCCTATCCTGTGCTAACCTTTTCATTTCTACGTAACTATTGCATCCTACATCTGCTCTAATCTGCTTGTCATATTCATATCTTGGTCTACCCCTACCGTTCTTACCCCCTACACTTCCTTCAAAAACCAACTGAACAAGTCCTGGGTGTCTTAAGATGTGTCCTATCATTCTATCTCTTCTTCTCGTCAAATTTAGCCAAATCGATCTCCTCTCACCAATTCGATTCAGTATCTCTTCATTCGCGATTCGATCTATCCATCTCGCCTTCAGCATTCTTCTGTAACACCACATTTCAAAAGCTTCTATTCTCTTTCTTTCTGAGCCAGTTATCGTCCATGTTTCACTTCCATACAATGCCACGCTCCACACGAAAGTCTTCAAAAACATCTTTCTAATTCCGATATCAATGTTTGAAGTGAGCAAATTTCTTTTCTTAAGAAAGCTCTTCCTTGCTTGTGCTAGTCTGCATTTTATGTCCTCCTTACTTCTGCCATCGTTATTTATTTTACTACCCAAGTAACAATATTCATCTACTTCCTTTAAGACTTCATTTCCTAATCTAATATTTCCTGCATCACCTGCCTTCGTTCGACTGCACTCCATTACTTTTGTTTTGGACTTATTTATTTTCATCTTGTACTCCTTACCCAAGACTTCATCCATACCATTCAGCAACTTCTCGAGATCTTCTGCAGTCTCAGATAAAATAACAATATCATCGGCAAATCTCAAGGTTTTGATTTCCTCTCCTTGGACTGTGATTCCCTTTCCAAATTTCTCTTTGATTTCCTTTACTGCCTGTTCTATGTAAACATTGAAAAGGAGAGGCGACAAACTGCAGCCTTGCCTCACTCCTTTCTGGATTGCTGCTTCTTTTTCAAAGCCCTCGATTCTTATCACTGCAGACTGATTTTTATACAGATTGTAGATAATTCTTCGTTCTCGGTATCTGATCCCAATCACCTTTAGAATCTTAAATAGCTTGGTCCAATCAACATTATCGAATGCCTTTTCTAGATCTACGTGGGCTTGTCCTTCTTGATTCGATCCTCTAAGATCAGACGTAAAGTCAGGATAGCTTCACGTGTTCCTCCATTTCTTCTGAAGCCAAATTGATCTTCTCCCAACTCAGCTTCAACTTGTTTTTCCATTCTGCTGTAAATAATACGTGTTAAAATTTTGCAGGCATGAGATACTAAACTAATAGTTTTCACACCTGTCAGCACCGGCTTTCTTGGGGATAGGTATAACAACATTCTGCTGAAAATCGGATGGGACTTCTCCTGTCTCATACATCTTGCAGACTAAATGAAATAACCTTGCCATGCTGGTTTCTCCTAAGGCAGTCAGTAAATCAGAGGGAATGTCATCAATTCCAGGTGCCTTGTTCCTATTGAGGTCACTCAAAGCTCTGTCAAACTCTGACCTCAAAATTGGGTCTCCCTTTTCATCAGCATCAACAGCCTCTTCATGTTCCAGAACCAAATTATCTACATCTTTACCTTGATACAACTGTTGGATATGCTCCTGCCATCTTTCTGCTTTGTCTTCTTTCCCTAGGAGTGGTTTTCCATCTGAGCTCTTAATATTCATACACCTAGATTTCCTTTCTCCAAAGGTTTCCTTGATTTTCCTGTATGCAGCATCTACCTTTCCCAGGACCATACAGCCTTCGACATCCTTGCATTTCTCCTTCAGCCATTCTTCCTTAGCTGCCTTGCACTTTCTATCCACTTCATTCTTTAATCGCCTGTATTCTTTTCTGCCCTATTCATTTCTAGCATTCTTGTATTTTCGTCGTTCATCAATCAGGTCTAGTATCTCCTGAGTTATCCACTGATTCTTAGTTGATCTTTTCTTCCTTCCTAACATTTCTTCAGCAGCCCTACTGACTTCACTTTTCATGACTCTCCACTCTTCCTCTATAGTGTTTCCTTCAGCCTTTTCATTTAGTCCTTGTGCAACATGTTCCTTGAAACAATCCCTCACATTCTTTTCTTTCAACTTGTCTAGATCCCATCTTTTTGCATTCTTTCCTTTCTTCAATTTCTTCAACTTCAGATGGCATTTCATGACCAACAAGTTGTGGTCAGAGTCCACGTCTGCTCCTGGGAAAGTTTTGCAATCCAACACCTGGTTTCTGAATCTCTGCCTAATCATAATGAAGTCTATTTGATACCTTCCAGTGTCTCCAGGTCTCGTCCACGTATACAGCCGTCGTTTGTGGTGTTTGAACCAAGTATTGGCAAGGACTAAATTATGATCAGTGCAGAATTCAACCAGACGACTTCCTCTTTCGTTCCTTCGTCCCAATCCAAATTCTCCTACTGTACTACCTTCTCTTCCTTGGCCTACCACTGCATTCCAGTCTCCCATCACAATTAGATTCTCGTCACCTTTTACATATTGTATTAAATCTTCTATCTCCTCATATATTCTTTCGATTTCTTCATCATCCGCTGAACTAGTAGGCATATAGACCTGCACTATTGTGGTGGGCATTGGTTTGGTGTCTATCTTGACGACAATAATTCTTTCACTATGCTGGTCATAGTAGCTTACCCGCTGCCCTATTTTCTTATTCATTATTAAACCAACTCCTGCATTTCCTCTGTTTGATTTTGTGTTGATAATTCGGTAGTCGCCTGACCAAAAATCTTGTTCTTCCTGCCAACGTACTTCACTTATGCCAACTACATCTAACTTTAGCCTATCCATCTTCCTTTTCAGATTCTCTAACCTACCACAACGATTCAAACTTCTAACATTCCACGCTCCGACTCGCAGAATGTCAGTATCCATCTTCCTGATGATCGCCCCCTCTCGTGTAGTCCCCACCCGGAGATCCGAATGGGGGACTAGTTTACCTCCGGAATATTTTACCCGGGAGGAAGCCATCATCAGTACATCATTCATACAGAGAGAGCTGCATGTCCTCGGGAGTTAGTTACGGCTGTAGTTTCTCGTTGCTTTCAGCCGTGTAGCAGTATCAACACAGCTAAGCCATGTTGAGTATTATTACAAGGCCGTATCAGTCAATCATCCAGACTGCCGCCCTTGCAACTACCGAAAGGCTGCTACCGCCCTTTCGATGAACCATTCGTTAGTCTGGTCTCTCAACAGATACCCATCCGATATGGTTGCACCTGCGGCTCGGCTATCTGCATCATTGGGACACGCAAGCCTCCCCACCGCGGCAAGGTCACATGGTTCGCAGAGGAGGCCATCTTTAGTATATCCCCAGAAATCTTATCAATTCCAGCCTCTTTTCTAGTTTTCAACTTTTATATCTTGTTGTAAATGTCATTGTTATCACATGCAAATTTTAATTCTTCTTTAGCATTAGTCACCTCCTCTATCTGGACAATTTCCTTGTAACCAAGAATTTTTATATACTGCTGACTGAATACTTCTGCCTTTTGAAGATCCTCACATACACACTCTCCTTGTTCATTAATTATTCCTGGAGTGTCCTTCTTGGAACCTGTTTCTGCCTTAAAGTACCTATACCTAACCTTCCATTTTTCACTAAAATTTGTATGACTGCCAATGATGAAAGTGGTATGTAGCTCTGTACCAGAAAGCCTCCTAGAGAAGAAAAGTGCTGCTAGTAGCCTGTATTTTGTAGTCACACTAGAAATTAAAATAACCGGACAAGGGAATTGATCAGGGTAATTTGATTTCTGCTTTCGTTTGCATGGCATTCATCTTGAGTAGTTTTAATTCACTCAACATGGAATGAAGCGCCTTTATTTTCAAAGAAGGGGCCGAGTTTCCTGTCATATAACATCGATGGACTTCCAATGAACACAATCTCTCTGCCTCATTTAGGCGCTGGCTTTTTGCTAACAGCCGCTCCTTTACTATTTTGAGCGTGTTATTCCAGTTTCAAAGTTTATATTTCCTGCGTAGCTTGAAAATGTGGATTTACTCGGTGTGGCGAACTCGTAGTTTCGATGATCTCGAAGTGAAATTCAGAGAGAAATCCTTTCTTGAAATAACATTTGTGCATTATTGACTTTGTTGTTCATTGAAAGGAAATTCATGTAACGAAATCCCATTCCCCGATCTGCTTATGCTCTTAAATAAGGGCACACAGCAGTAAACCATAGTATGTACATACACATTAAAACAATTCACGACCAAAGAAAAAAACCAAATAAGGCAAACACGAGTTCAGATTACACCAGCACTTTTAGCAGCGACGGGCCTGAAGGTGCTCAAATACGTATGCCTCATGTCGATAGATTTACTGGCACCTGAAAGAACTCCTGCGGGACTAAGTTTCGGCATCTCGGTGCCTTCGAAAACTGTAAAAGTAGTTAGAGAGTCGTAAAGCCAATAACATTATCATATACTCTTAGCACCGATCACCGAGCGTATCTCGTCAAGCAGACTAATGCCAGCTTTCTCAGCGCTCCAAGTGCCTGAAATCGAGGAGCAAATTTGCGGGTAAATTTATCAAAAATGTGAGTTTTAACAAACACTTTATCACATACCAACAAGTTAGTTGGTTGAAAATTTATATTATACTATTTTTTTACTTTAACATGAGGAACCTTCGGCATATTCTTTGCCTATTCCACATTTTACGAATCTGTTCACGATCTTTTCGATCCGGCAAAACATCAATTTTCAACAAATTGGACAGGGGAGAAAATGGATTAAAGGACAACATGAGGTTCATGGGTGTTTTCATATGGCCTTCATGAACTCCGGAATTGAAGGCGTAATTAACTAATGGAGACTTAAATCCGAATTCTGATGATTAACGTGATATGCATTGGAGAGTTAGCCGATCTCGTCGGAAAAATCCAGGAGAAAGGAGTATACCTGTCAATGCACACTAACATGAACTTGCTTCGGTTTTAAGTTCGTGGGAGAGGACCAACGAAATCGAAGAACATTCTCTCCGTGGGTTGCATAGCCCGAGGAGGTTCTAGCAGACCCATTTGGGTGTTTAACTGTGGCTTCTTTTTTACACTAGTTTGATAGGCTTCCACCATCTCTCTTATTAGGATGTACTGTACATAAAATTAAAGATGAAGAAATTACGAATCTTTAGTTTTGTTCTGAAAACGCCCGAATGTTCGCCAATAGGCGAGTCATGGTAGTACCGACATATAAACGGAATGAGAATTTGTAAAAACAATTCTGAATCGATGACCATAACGCGATTTACAGCAGAGTACGCCATTACATAAGGAGTATGGTTTAACAAATTTTCCAGATTTAATGTCATCAATGATCACCTTGAGTTCGGCATCCTCAGAATGATGCTTTTAGATATCCTAGTATAACAATGGGAAATAGACAAAATAGCACTGGCACAACCATAAAAACATCAGGCGCGGTTTGTGGCATTGTTGCAGGGTTGCACAACTCCCAATAATTTTGCGCTTCATTTGTCGTTTTTTCTTCTAATGTTTTAGTTTAATAAACCTAACATGTATTCAAAAACATGTTAAAAGCTACCATCTTCGGTCGTTCGCTGTACTAATGCTTCGTAACGGACCAACAAACGCTGCTGGCTTCGAATCAAACTTAGAGGGTTTGCTTTCCTACGGAAGCTCCCTAGCGGACAGCGTGGCTCAATGTAGTTCCAGAAGGGATGAGCCTAAGCCTGCACATAATCAGGTAGCATGCTCGCCAGTATCGGTCTCAGGGAGTTGCACGAAACTATCAAGTATCCTACCGAGAAACCGGTCCAAATGTCCACATTAGATTGCGTCACTCTGCAGGGATTACTTATGCCTACTTTCTCTCCTCTCTCAAAGGTAATTCATTTTCCCATTTTTTAAATCTACAACTTTCATTTACGTTGCACAGACGCAGATAGGTCTTACGGCGACTATGGGATAGGAACGGGCTAGGAGTTGGAAGGAAGCGACTGCAGCTTTAATTAAGGCACATCCACAGCATTTGCGTGGTGTGAAAATGGAGAACGGCGGGTAACCATCTTCAGGGCTTCCGACAGTGGTGTTCGAACCCACTATACCCCGAATGCAAGCTCATAGCTACGTGACCCTAACCGCATGGCCAACTTGCTGGGTAATTTATTTTCCACGCCATACCAGACAACCCACAATATTACCAACATCTTGTTTCAATGAAAAACAGGACGACAAATTTTCAATTCTAGTGAGGGAAAAGTAGCTGGGCCAGGCTGAGTGGCTTAGAAGGTTGAGGCCGCAACGTGGCAGGTTCGATCCTGGCCCAGTCCGGGGGTATCGAAGGGGCTCAAATATGTCAGCCTCGTATCAGTAGATTTACTGGAATGTAAAAGAACTCTGGCACCTCGACGTCTCCAAAAACCGTAAAATGTCGTTAGTGGGACGTAAAACCAATAACATTATTATTAAGAGTAACTATAGTTACTGTGTAAAATTAGCCTCTAATTTCCTGGGTTATCATTGCCAGATATATTACAGTTTTAGTAGAAATGCAGTTCATTACTTAGCGATAATAGAGTTTCTTGTTATCTCTGTAAGCTCTATAAACGTGACACTGAAAATGTCGGTGCAGCACCCAGATTCAGATGCAACAATTCGCCACTGACAATTAGTTACAGCATTTTGGAAGAACATGGATTCCAACATCGTCAGGATTAACAGAAGATTAATTAAAAGTTCCACTAACCCATCAGCGATAACATCATCGGACCACTTAATATGGCGAACATCAAACTTAAATGTGGAAATTCTAATTGCCCGATGCGTCAAGCGACCGGTGGGTCGAGGTCTATTTAGAACCCAGAATAATGCTTAGTTATCGGTTTGAAGATAAAAATGAGAATGTTCGACGTATATTCTACATTTTGCCAGAAATGACTACTGCAAGACATTCTAACTCATACATCGAATATTTTCGCTCTAGAGGACTCAAGAGTACGTGAAGCGTATTCAATACCTCGTCTGCCTAATTCAGTTTCGTGTAGCAAAATAAGAAGCACCAGTCTGGATGAAGAATGGTGTACCAAAATCGGGGATTGTTAACACAGACACGCTAAATAAGGCTGCTTTTAATTGATCAAAAGCACTTTGTTGAGGTTGTCGCCAGATAAATTTAGCATTTTTACGCTGGAGAGAATTTAGAGGAGCAGCAATTTCAGTAAAACTTTGCCACACCAGTAAATCGGGCAATGAACTTTTGGTACTTGGGAAATGGGAACTGAGGGATATTTGGATTCGGGACTCATCAATAGCTATGGCATTGGGCGACACAATTTGGCCAAGGAAGGATATCTGATGTTTAGTAAAACTGAACTTGGAAAGTTTAACAGTTAAACCTACCTTTCTCAGTCTTTCAAGTGCTTACTGGATATGTACCAGAATATCGTTTAAGGTCTCAGGGTAAATTATGAGACCGTCAAGATAATGATATACGAATTTGAGTTTAATATCCCCAAGTGAATCTAACAGTTTAACATTCGAGTGAGAACGGCTGCACCTGTTGATATGCAAATGGTACTCTGTTGTAATCGAACAGGTTCCAGTCGGTGGAAAACGCGTTAAGATGCTTGGATTCACTACCTAGCTTCCCAATTTATCGCATGACAAGTTACGCAACTCATATATACCTGCAAACATACGCTCCTGGAATTCCCTTCTGGCTGTAATTAGAGACATTCATAGTAGAAATGTATTTAAAAGGAAATGTTAAATGGTACATAGATCTAAGAAATTAGTATACAATATAATGCTTCTTTATAGAAACTCCCAGAAATTTACCTTACGTTTAGAACTATTATTTAAGTTTAATTTCATAATTAATTACATGTAATTAGGAACTCTAAGACTCTGTAGTTTGTACAGTGTAGCACATATAAGATGGTTTGGCGTAACTTCATGCTTGATAGCTTGAGCCACGCCATATAAAAAAAGTCAATAAATGAACAGAAGGGATATTGACTGGAGGGTGATTGAGGATTTAAATGAAACTACGGAATAGCTATGCGAGATTTGTAGATCTTAATGGGTAGGTAGGAGAT
This sequence comes from Anabrus simplex, assembly GCF_040414725.1. Classification (NCBI taxonomy): domain Eukaryota; kingdom Metazoa; phylum Arthropoda; class Insecta; order Orthoptera; family Tettigoniidae; genus Anabrus; species Anabrus simplex. Next base: position 259,680,002 of record NC_090269.1, read on the forward strand.
AGGGTCACTCAGATGGCCTTCACGTGAATCGCAATGGAACAAATAAGTTAGGGGTTTGCGTAGAAGAGTTATAGGGAGGTACATTCAGGGAAACGGGATGGGCCAGGGAGCGGTGATGACGGTATAGGAAGCATGAAGTTAAGCAAAGATGACATAAAATTGTTAGTGTTAAACTGTAGAATTATTGTAAAGAAATTACTAGAATCAAGTAATTTTATAGATATGCAATATATCTACCAGATGGTTTATGGTGTGGGTTACTATAGTCACTTCCTAGTTCTTGAAGCAAGGGGAATAGCTGAGTGGCCTAGTAAGTGGTCCTAAGAGTCGACATATCAGTTGCTATGGAATAGGAGTGAACATCTCGGACATATTCTGAATCATGGCCCTCCTTGTGCTTAGGTGGCTAAGACTATGCAATCCACCGCAGGTCCCTAACCCGTTAGAGGAGAGATCCTCACTTGGACTATGTGTAAGTAAGGTTAGTATCCTATTTCACAGAATTTTTCATTGAGTCAGCTCAGGACGTTTTAAGCAAGCCTCCGACCTATAGGAGTAATGGAGACCCACTCCCATTTGACAGGTGAGGGACTCTTTGGAAACAACTTGGCGAATGAAATGGAATTCGTTGGGGAGCTATAAGTATCAATGAGGTTTATGGGAGAAAGAAAGTAGAACTGGCTGAGTCAGAAAAGAGGATGCGTCTGGATGTGTTAGGAGTTAATGATATTCGAAGAAGAGGTAGGATATTATGAAATTAAATGTCGTATGGCTTTTAGTGCCGGGATACCCCAGAACGGGATCGGCTCGCCAGGAGCAGGTCTTCCTATATGACGTCTGTAGGCGACCTGCGCGTCGTGATGAGGATGAAATGTTGATGAAGACAACACGTACACCCAGCCCCCGGTCCATTGGAATTAACCAATTAAGGTTAAAATACCCGTCCTGGCCGGGAATCGAACTCGGGATCCTCTGAACCGAAGGCCAGTATGCTTTCCGTTCAGACAACGAGTCGGACAGGATATTATGAAGTGTACTTGACGGGTGTTAAAAAGGGAAGGTCAGAGCGTTATGTAGGACTGTTCATCAGGAGTACTATTACACGCAACATAGTTTCTGTTGGACAGGTAAATGAGTGAGTCATGCTGGTAGATTTGGCGGTTGGTGGAATTAGGACGAGAAATGTCTTGGTGTATTCACCATGTGAGGGAGAAGATGTGAATGAAGTTAACAAGTTTTATGAAGCATTGCGTGACATAGTCGTCAGGCTTATTATTATAATTAATTACATGATCGTCGTTAATTATAATTACATAACAATAATAATATAATTATAATCGTAAAGTACTACCATCAGCACTGCTACTAAGATGGCTTTGATATTTTATAACGATTATAAATCGTAGTCAGGGTCAACAGCAATGATAGAATAGGGCTACTGGGCAATTTCAATGCGAGAGTTGGAAATCGAACTGAAGGATTCGAAAAGGTGAATCGTATATGTGGGGAAGATACGGACGCTAATAGGAATGGGAAGCGTTTGCTGGAATTCTGTGCTAGTATAGGATTAGCAGTTACAAATACGTTCATCAAGTATAAGGCTATTCACCGCTACACATAGGAGAGTAGGGGCACTTGATCCCTAATATACTATATCATAACCGACTTTCAATTCAGGAAATCTGTTAGGAATAGGAGGGTATTCCGGGGATTATTTCATGATACAGACCACTATCTGATACGTAGAGAACTAAGTATCTATAGGCGTAGGATAGAGAAAGCGAAACCTGCCCGTAGACCGATAAGAGTAGAAAATCTCCAGAACAAGCAAATTAGACATAAGTACATAGATATGATTAGTTAAAAGTTCCAAACAGTGGACAGTAAGCAGGTTAGGTATTTGGACAGAGAATGGGTGGCAGTACTTTTACTAAATAAAGCCCAAGATGTGTACTTAAAATTCAGTTTTCTACGAAGAGGGCGATATGGATTTTTGTTGTAACTCTAAAGTTTCGCCAGGAAGGTCGGCTTGTGTGCGTTAAAGCAGGCGTTCCAGAGCGCTGTTCGGTTGGGCACTTTGCTGATGCTTGGTAGGTCTTGCTAGTTCACACCAGAATGTGCGTAGGTTACGTCAACAAATGGCACACAGAGAAGTCAGTGCAATCCCCAACTATTTATCCGTCAGCGACGCGTGCGTTCTGCTCGTATATAATGTAACTCACAGTAGCATGGACACTTGGCTTCTCACATTGTTGATTTTTAAAAATATTACAACAAGGCTGGTTTAGTTTAGTCAAATAAAGTTGGTAAGTTAGATGATATGTGTAAGGTTTACGTGTACGACCTTACTTTATTCTGAACTTCTTCCAAGATAATTAAACATTCTTAATCTCATTATTACCTTTCAACGTTTCCCAGAAAGTTCAATTGTACAAGGTGCATCATATTTCTTTAGTGGGTGAATTTCCTCTAATGGTGCAGGGCTTTCCGTCAGGAAACTATCATAGAAGACTACGACGGGGATCTTTGAAATGACGTTTTGTAACTAACATAGCCTTCGCAGTATGAACTGAAATATTTTCAGAACGAGGTTACTGCGGGACACCTACCTCCCTCTTCGTATGTCCACGCATTTTTTCGGCTGGGTGGCGCTCTTCTCCGCTGCAGCTCAGTCGGCCCAAGAATAAGCACACGGGCAGACGCCTAGTTCGCTGTCGCCTTTCCTCATCACGCCGTCTTCATCATGTCTCACCAAGAATGTGGACACCACTCGAACCCCCTCTGACATTCGCAAGTACCTTACCGAAGATGGCGTCGACATTCAACTGGTTCTCCGCCTCCAAGATGCTTCATCTGGTCAGCCCTCCCCAGACGTTGTGGTCTTCTTTTGTCATCCGGGGGTAGCGGATTCCTTCATCACATTCGGCGAAATCTACCTCTTTGGTGACATGCATAAAACTTTGCCTACTCCTGGACATATTATGCTACAACTGGCCTCCGATCCTGCTTTCCCTATCAATGTCACATCCCTCTGCATCGCCCCGTCTACTACTACCATCACTACATTTGTCTCGCCCACTATTACTACCACTACCGTCTCCACTTCTGTCCTTTTTTCCCCGTCTTCTTCTACCTCCACTATTACGAATAGTCATCCCTCTCCTATCATGTCGACACCTACCACCTCCCTTTCTACGACTCTCCCCAGTCCCCAGCTGACCTCTGCCAACCTCATGGATACCACCGCCGCAGCTCCGCCACTCTCCCATGGCAATGAAGACGCCTTCACTCCAGCTAGTCAACTGCTTCAACCTCCGAGCTGCATCATCCGTGGGATTGACCCTGCCGTCACCGAAAGGGATCTACTTCACGAGCTGCAATTGGCAGACGTTCCAGTTCATCGGGTGTTTCGCATCTTTAACAACGACGGCCCGACTTTCATGATTCGCCTCCAACTTTCATCCGCTGCCGATGTAGACCATCTCATCGCTACCGGCGTCCGTTTCCGTAGCCGAACATATCGAGTGGAGCCTTCTCGCTCCCCACCTCGACCCGACAACTCCCCCCTCGTAACCCTTCTCCTAGCTCTTCATCCGCCCCGCCACCCACCCCACTGCCGCACACCGTCAACCTACCCGCTCCACAACCAAATTTCCTCTTACCCCCTCTCCAGATCTTGGACCTTCTTCGTCTCTTTGCCACGTCTATTACCAATATGACCACCACCCTATACTACCTTCTCTTACAATACTACCCTCCTCCTTACTCCAACTTCCTCCCGCCCCCACACATTCTTCCATTTCAATAGTTGTAATACGTCCATGTAATTCTATGTAGCACTTTTTCGAAATGCGCGCCCGAGCTACGTGACTGAAATAAACGTCCCGTTCCCTCTCCTTCTGGTACTTGTGGGGGTTTGCTTGTGCGGGGTGCTTTGCGGGTCCTCCCTGGGTCCTGGCTTGTTGGGACGGTGCCCTTGCGCCAACTTCATTCATTGTCTCCCCCTCCGGTATGTACAATACATACCTCCTATAATTATTTTTTTCCTATAAGATTTTTCTTTCTCTATGGCCTAAGAGCTCCTTCGTTGAGCTGATGGCCCGCTTGCCCCCTTCTGGGGAAGAGTTGAAATAACCTCTTTTACGCTTACACTTACTGCGGGATAACAATTTGAGAAAAACGAGGGAAAGCCATTTTAAAAGTGACAGGGTCTACAGGGGAAAAAGGACCTGTTTTTAAAGAATTGGAGCATTTGCTGTCCTGAACTCACTTTTCTTACGACCCGAGACATAAAGCTTAAAAGACACTATCCCGTTAAAAATTTGACTCCTGGTAACCGTATGTTGCATGGTTGTGAGTGCTGGACGTTTGGGAAAGACGGCCGAAGGAGAATGGATGTAATTGAGACATGAGTACGGGGAAGGATAACTCGTGCAAACTGGACTGAAAGAGAAACACATTCGGAGTGCTCATTGCGGATCGTACATTTCAAAGCGTAATTAATAAACCCCAGCTGCACGGTTCTACTTATTAAGTTGCACTCGGGAGATTAAGGGTTCAGATCGTACTTTTAGATGTCCGTGGCTACAGATTTTCTTAACAAGGTAACTAAGGCAACGATCGCTTCTTTCTCAGTCAGTTCTTTCTCATTCCATCGCCGCCAAATAACCTGTCTCTGTTGTGAGAAATCGACGGCCTCGCGATGGAGGGGTAGCGTGCCTGTCTCTTACCGGAAGGCCCCGGGTTCGATTCCCGGACATGCCAGGGATTATTACCTGGATCTGAGAGATGGTTCATGGTTCACTTAGTCTACGTGATTACAAATGAGGATCTATCTGACGGTAAGATAGCGGCCCGGGTCTAGAACGCCAAGAATGACGGCCGAGAGGATTTGTCGTGCTGACCACACATCACCTCGTAATCTGGAGGCCTTCGGGAGGACAGCGGTCTCTTGGTATGCCAAGGCCCTTCGGGGCTCTTGTGCCATGGGGTTTTGTTTGGTTGTGCGAAATCAAACCACTAGCAAAAAAATTGCATTGCATAAAAGAACAAGAAAATTCATTGGTCTCACTGTATGACAGAAGTTTCTTTCGAACGACACGGATGGGAAAATTACTGAGGAAGTAGGAAGAGGCCGACCGAGAAGGAAATACATGGATGAGGTGAAGATCGTGATTGGATTCAAAGACACCCCTGCTTCTTCTTCTTCTTCTTCGACAGTTTCCACACTCTGATGGGTTTATGGTTGCGATTTTAGTAGCACATGTGGACTTGGCCCAGTTTTTCGTTCGCATGACCTCCATGAAGTAAACTATATTAGGATGTATTCACACTAATTGCGTACTTCTCTAGTGCTTGTTAATGTGCTGTGATGTATGTAGATTGTAGATGAAGAGCGGTATATTAAGACGAACACGAACATTCTGTTCGCGAGCCAAAGGAATGAACCATATTCAGTTTAAATCCCTGGCACGGCACGGAATCGAACGCGGGACCTTCTGAACCGAAGGCAATTTGTTCACCATTCAGCCAAGGTGTTGGACGGAATTCACAAGGCATGAAGAGTTAAAATGAGCGGTGATAAACTGAAGAGGTAGACAGCAATGACGAGACGAAGCCTTTACTCTTTTGATGAGCAAAACTAAGTGCACCCCTTTCTACTCGTGAAACTAATCCCAGTTAAAACAATGTTCTAGGATGATCGAGCTCTGCGGATCCTCGGTTGTAGTTGGAACACCGTGTCAGCTTGCAACAGCATGTGCAGACCCTTGTGTGCAGAAGGAACGGTCTATCTCTGTTATTTCAATTAATGAACGTACTTTCATCCGTACATGTACGCAAATATGTCCGCAGAATAAACGAGAAACAGACAGCGTGTCAAGTGCGACAGTTGCAACCTCCATATCGGTCATCAAGGGATGAATGTCATAGCTGTCGACCCGCTTATGTCGATATCAGTGATAAGGTAATTAGAACAATTCCTTTACACTAGACATATGGATCCAAAGGAGGCAGAAACAAATTTCTGCCTCGTTTACATCTATTAGAAATCATAACACCTCTATAGGTAGCCGCGTACAATACAAACATGGTATCTCCTGCCTACCTACCCATAAGTTTCGTCTAGGAAGTGTGGGCTTGCGAACACAAATCCCTTACGAGAATCTGACGTTGTTTCCACCTCCACATTGTTTCATATTTATATTCGATCACCATTCGTCAACTCTTGTTCTTTGCACGGCGCCGACGGTATTAGGTTTCCGAAGCCTAGAGAGTCTTTCACTTCCGCGTCCTTCGTGGCCCTGCCCTTTCTTCTGCCGATACCGTTATTATTCGAGGGATCAGACCTTTTCTCCTTTTCCTTTTTGATTCGCGTTTGGAGGGGAAGCTTGCCTAGTTGTAGCCTACTTCCACCATCATCTCAGCTTGGGAACTACTCAACTATACCAGCCGCAATCACTTCCTTTTTGCTATTGGTTTTAGGTCGCACCGATTTAGGTGGGTTTTACAGGACAATGGGAGAGGACAGGGCTAGGACTGAGTAGGAAGCGACCGCGGGTTTAATTAACGTCCAGCCCCAGCATTTGCTTGAATGGAAAACCGTCTTCAGGGCTGCTGACAGCGGGGTTCCAGCCCACCATCTTCCGAGTGTAAGCGCACAGCAACTCGCCCGGACCTCGTCACTCTCATCAATCAAGTTCAAGCTCTTTTCATCCATTCTTATTCTCTTCGATCTCGACGACATTAGGCGTGCGAGGCTTAGAGAATCTTCGAATTTCATGCAAGGGGACGAATATTCTATTTTCCCTTTAATTAGGGTTAGGGGAGGATAGTTATATACTGTACCGTAGTTGAAACTCTTCCTAAACCACTCTCACAATTACAATGTCAATCAAGGGGGCACCTGGCTCAAGCCCATTTTCGACCTCTGATTAGTGTGTTGAGGGAATTATTTCATAGTTTGCGCCCCTCACACAAATTATTACATTATTACTGCCACCATCACCTCCATCTTCCGAGCCCGAAAGTATTTTTCCCTGTGTGTGGGAGTGGTTAAATAAATCCATAATAACCCCTGATTGACTTAAGAGGTGAATAAATAGGTAACTTTTATGTGGTGTAAACGTGAGAGATTACTGTTTTTTTTGCTAGGGGCTTTACGTCGCACCGACATAGATAGGTCTTATGGCGACGATGGGATGGGAAAGGCCTAGGAGTTGGAAGGAAGCGGCCGTGGCCTTAATTAAGGTACAGCCCCAGCATTTGCCTGCTGTGAAAATGGGAAACCACGGAAAACCATCTTCAGGGCTGCCGATAGTGGGATTCGAACCTACTATCTCCCTGATGCAAGCTCACAGCCGCGCGCCTCTACGCAGAGGTTACTGTAAGTTGGCGACCATGGTGTCCCTAACGGAGTCTGGCTATAATTCCACTTACTTGTGGCAATCTCATTACATTCCTCTTTATTATTCAAACTTCCTTGATGAACTCTTGTGTTCTTTTGAGGCCTAGAGAGTCTTTCACTTTCTTACCATTTAAGCCTCTTTCATTTCTTCTTCCAATACTTCCATTTTCCGCAAGGTTGAAACTCTTTTCTGATTACTGTTCAGTTACCTAGCGGTACTTCCCCTTAAAACAAAATTCACCACTACAACCAATCTCTCGCAATGCTTCCACTTACTTGTGCTAGACCCCTCGTTTTATTCTGAGCTATCCAATCTCGCTTGGCCACCCATTGTTCTCTTTCAACCGCTATGTACGAAACCTAGGCTATCTTTCGTTACCACGCCTTTCGTGGATCTTTTCCTCCTTGTGCTGATGTTATCATTCTTCGAAGGTTCTAAACTGTTTCCAAATTTTCTTCTAATTAGCGTTAAGAGGAGATAATTACGTAGTTATACGTCCCTTTAAGACCACCATCAAAAGTGATTTTTTTGCCCTTTGGAATAGCTGACTGATTGTACGCCTCTAAGTATGTTGTTAGATAGTGTAAAGAGTGATTTCCTTGCGTCCCTTACACTTACGTTCTAAAGCACCATCCTTACCATCTGGTTTTGATAACCGGAAAGGATCAGGAAAGAAATTAACTTTTCGAAGTTGGTAAATAAATGAAAATTCGGGTGGCACCTACTGGCACCGCGCTTGGCTGCCCACCAGCTAGCGTACGGAACTGAAGTGTCTTTTCTAGTGGTTGATACCAAGACGGTCATGAGATTAGCCCTGGTAAGAAGGAACGCTGTGGGTAATTGAGTTAGGCCTCGTCATTGCATCTCTTCTGGTTTGAGAGATGTTAGTTTAGATTGTAAGATAATTATGCAATTTTTTTTGTAACCTATTGTTACATACTCATGCGACTGCCAGTCCTCTGGAAACCCCGTTTCTTATTCCCTGGATTGGATGAGTGAGTCAGGCCGGTGACCTTCCAGTCAGCCTGAGGAAATGTGGCGGTTGTATAGGGACGGGTAGTGTTTGCATTTTGCCATACTGTGACATTTATATAAGAAACGTGTCCACGATGGACGTCCGGCAGGTCTCGTACACGCCGTAACATACCACAGATCAAGTTGTCCAGGTCATATTGAGAGAGGCGATCCCACTCTTGGACGGTTGGCTCGATGACCTATTGGCAGGTTATAGGAGGGCGTGGACGCTGATCAGTAGCACGCGTCAGCATATTCCGTCGATATAGTCCATGTCCAGCGACCACGCAGGCCATTGCATTCGGGCAATGTGGGGCTGCTGGAGGAAACTTTGTACTACCCCAGCTCGATGTCGTCTTGCATTGTCGTCCACAAGGATGAATTCATCGCCGATTTCTTCACGGAATGGACGTCCAATTGGTCGCAGCACCTTACGAATGTAACGCTCACCCGACATGGTCGCCTAGTTGTACTTCCTCTTAAAACAATAATCACCTCCACCTTTATGGCATGGTGGATGGGTGGGGATGAACACGGGGTCCCTAGCTGAGTCTCACATTGCTTCCACTTAATTGCGCCAGGCTGCTCAATTCCATCTTTCCTATCCTACCTCCCCGTTCAACTCTTATTCCCAACCAACTTCGAAGAAATTAAGCCTGTGGGACTAGAGTGCGTTTCATTTGATACCCTTCGTGACCCTCTCTTTCTTCACTTTCTTCTGACAGCTGATTATTCGCTATACTTTTCACATAGACACACCGTGTCAGTACTGAATTACATAAAACCTTCAATATCGCCGTAGGTAACAGGTAAAGACAAACAGATACGCGATGACATTTGAGAGACAACACTGATCTTTGAATAGGGTGGCCCGCATATGTGAAAGAAAAATATTTGAAGACATTTCGTGTTGTCGAGAAGTACTTGTCAGATTTTGAAAATAATTTTACCCCTAAATTAGCAATGCCATATGTTTAATTTTAGGTATAAAAGTGTAGTTCTATATAAAAATAATATGGTTAGTCCTTTTATCTCAGGAGATATTGATCCTTAATATTCCTGCATTGTTCCCTTTTACAACATACTCAATACAGATATTCGCTTTAATGGTTTATGAGTTATTTGAGATGAACAACTTAGCCGACTTCCTCTATACTTACTTTCTGGTGGTTGTATGACAAATTTATTAAAACTGAGATTTCATTGTAAGAACATCTTAACAGAGCTAAAAGAAAGTAGCTGGTGGAATCCTCCTTGATATGAACAAAGAAACGCGCGGAGAAGGAATACAATGCTGTAACAGCGGGGAGTAAATGAAGAAACACGGCTCAATCGACGTCACCCTAGCAGCCTTTATATAAAGCGAACAGAAATGGTTTCTACGAAAACAACAAGTCTTGACATTCAAGACAGATGTCGTGAGTAGGATGCGATTCGCGGAGTATACTTGCGGCTGCTGAAAGCTAAGATAAAAGTATTGAATGTGTTCAATAGTATCTGGATGTTCACGTAAACGTAATAACTTCTGCGTCATAGTCATCAATACATGACAAAGTTAAAATTCATTTCGAGGATGGTCAAATTTGAAAATTCTGAAAGGGAAATATGGTGGCAGTAGACTACATCTCCATGTCGCAAGAGCCGACTAAAAGAGCACCACGTGTCCATTAGCTGTGTCGGGCATTACTTCAACTTCTTGCTTGACTATTGTTCTCGCTCTGCAAAGCCAGGCAATTTTTGAACTTCACACACTTCATGGCCCTTCCATTCATTATTCTTATAATGTCCTTCTTAGAAGGGCCGTAACTCTGGTTATTTACCTGTCGTTAGTGTTTAGAGATAATTGTTACCCGGCTGTGACGTACCTCCACTTCGCTTTCATTGACCCGGAAGAGGCCTTTGACCGAGTATGCCTACCACTCGAGTTGACCTGGCTTTCCCTCTGTGAACATGGAGTACTTGAAGAGCGAAAATAAACTGTAAACTCACTCGTGCCCTCATGCCCTCGTCCGGAGGTAGTGCAGCTTCCTTTAGACACTCCCTCCAATGAAGGTGAGCACTTGAAGAGTTAATACAATGAGTCGAACTGCATTATCATGATCCGAAGTGTCTGATACAATCATCTGCTAGTTTATGACATGTAGGAGACACTCTGGATTTTTTCTGTTTCACAAGTGATCTGCTTTCACATTTCCTTTTTCATCACATGGTACTGTCTAAAGGGGTCTGCGAAAAACTATAACCTTGACTTTTATTTTCTAATGATGTGCTGTTGGCCTCTGAAGGAAACATCGACCTTCAACATCGAGTCCAAGTATGGAACAACTACCTCGCAGAAGCCTGCCTAAAGTTCAAAGTAAAGAAAACAGTTTCTTACTACAAACCTAAAGGATTTGGGTACCATCAAAATAAGCGGTGTTGACCTATTAATGACTAGAGCATCTGCTCGACAACATTGTTTCTAACGGGACTCTCAGTGCTGAAATACCTAACCACTTCAGCAGTGTATAGCTTAAATGGTGTCTTGTGACTGATGTGCTCTGTGATGGGAAGATTTCAAAACGGCCCAATTAAAAATATGTCGTTCTATAGTCCACTCAGTTGAACTGTATGGTACTGAATGATGGTCCTCGTCAAAAGAAGTGGAACAAGGAGTTGACACCATGTAAACAACGATACTTTTTTTTTCTAGTTGCTTTACGTCGCGCCGACACAGATAGGTCTTATGGCGACGATGGGACAGGGAAGGGCTGGGAATGGGAAGGAAGCGGCTGACGCCTTAATTAAGGTACAGCCCCAGCATTTGCCTGGTGTGCAAATGGGGAAACCACTGAAAACCATTTTCAGGGCTGCCGACAGTGGGGTTCGAACCTACTATCTCCCGAATACTGGATACTGGCCGCACTTAAGCGAATGCAGCTATCGAGCTCGGTAACAAAGATACTAAGGTCGACAACTTGCCAGCTAATTCATAATCACGTTACAAACGACGAAGTTCACAGGCAGTACGCTGGCACCAATCGCTGGAAAGATTATAGAAAGCCGTCTACACTGGTATGAGTATATGCTTCGAGCAGAAGTAGAAACTGTAGCACCGGGCGGGTTGGCCGTGCGCGTAGAGGCGCGCGGCTGTGAGTTCGCATCCGGGAGATAGTAGGTTCGAATCCCACTATCGAAAGCCCTGAAGATGGTTTTCCGTGGTTTCCCATTTTCACACCAGGCAAATGCTGGTGCTGTACCTTAATTAAGGCCACGGCCGCTTCCTTCCAACTCCTAGGCCTTTCCTATCTCATCGTCGCCATAAGACCTATCTGTGTCGGTGCGACGTAAAGCCCCTAGCAAAAAAAAAAAAAAAAAAATAGAAACTGTAGCAGAGACTGGTTTTACTTTGCAAGACGGCTGGTACGATGAAGAACAAGATAACGAATTAATTTACAGTGTTATTGTAAATGAAAAGTTGGTGACATAGTAAAAATAATTGAATTGTAAACGAATTAATTTCTTACTCTATATTAAAAACAAGGCAAACTCGTGCATCCGGACGTGGTGCAGCTCTTGTCAGACACACCCTCATTGGAGGTGAGCTGCATGTACCATTTCAATCTTTAAATTTCTGGCAGTACCGGGAATCGAACCCCGACCTCCGAGGACGGCACCTAATAACATTAACCGTTACGCTACGGAGGCGGACTATAGAGATAACGAAAGCTATAGTTTACAAATTCTTCAGTTGTTGCTATTGACTATGGTCATCTTTATTGTTTGTTTGATAGATGATATCATGAGCAGCAGCACGATGGACTCTCAAGGTACCAGAAGGGACTCAGTATTGTTTGCTGAAGATAGTGTGATTTGAGGAATGGTTGTGGAGACACAGGGCCACAGCGTATTTCACTCAGAATGTGGACACACGCACACGCGTATGCACACAGGCCTGTTATAACAACCTACTGTACGCATGCAGCTTATTTACATATTTACAAAATTCCTCCTGACAGCCTCTTTAATATTTGCTGTGAATAGGAACATTATCTGGGATGAGAGAGCGTTCCAGAGTCGAATGAAACGATTGTAATACTTTTTTACTAAGTCATAATATAAGGCTAATTTTTTACAAATTTAGAAGAGGGGATCTCCCTGAAATTGCTGTGTATATGACTTTTCAGGAGTTATAAATGTGAAATAATATAAGACCTGTGTACGTTATAAAGGACACTGAATCTGTCCGGATTTTATGAAAAACCATATAGGTATGTCATACTTCCAGCTGGGTGCGTGTTCAAGGCATACGTGCTCGAGGCGTACAGACGATTTTCGTGCTTGAGGCGTACAGTGTTTTCAAGTTCAGATAGGAACAGATAACGGGAGAAACCAGAAGCATTATTTCCCAAGGAGGCAATTACAGAGTATTTAGAGAACGATTCTTCGGCATCAATATTAAATGAAGCTATCCAGTAGTATGAACGCCAGAAAAAGTACAGTTAAATTAATATCATCAGGAGGGGCTGATGACCGAAATCATCTTTAAACAACAAACATCATCATCATCATCATCATCATCATCATCTTAAATAATTGAAGAGTAGCAAAAATATAATCTTACTAATATTCCTATATAATCATATAAAATATTGCCCGGCTGAGTGGCTCAGACAGTTGAGGAGCTGGTCTTCTACCCCAACTTGGCAGGTTCGATCCTGGCTCAGTCCGGTGGAATTTGAAGGTTCTCAAATATGTCAGCGCGTATCGGTAGATTTACTGGCTCGTAAAAGAACTCCTGCGGACTAAATTTCGGCACCTCGGCGTCCCCGAAAACCGTTAAAGTAATGGGATCTAAAGCCAATAACATTAGGATAGTATTATTATTTAATATATGATAATCATTATTTAAAATATAATAATAATACATACATTATCATTATAGACTGTTATGCCTTTCAGCGTTCAGTCTGCAAGCCTCTGTGAATTTACAAAACGTCACCACAATCCTCGATTTGCAATTAGTGTTGTGGCCTCATTTAGTTCCATACCTCTTATCTTTAAATCGTTAGAAACCGAGTCTAACCATCGTCGTCTTGGTCTACCTCTACTTCTCTTACCCTCAATAACAGAGTCCATTATTCTCCTTGGTAACCTATCCTCCTCCATTCGCCTCACATGACCGCACCACCGAAGCCGGTTTATGCGTACAGCTTCATCCATCGAGTTCATTCCCATATTAGCCTTTATCTCCTCATTCTGAGTACCCTCCTGCCATTGTTCCCACCTGTTTGTACCAGCAATCATTCTTGCTACTTTCATGTCTGTTACTTCTAACTTATGAATAAGATATGCTGAGTCCACCCAGCTTTCGCTCCCGTAAAGCAAAGTTGGTCTGAAAACAGACCGATATAAAGATAGTTTCGTCCGGGAGCTGACTTCCTTCTTACAGAATACTGTTGATCGCAACTGCGAGCTCACTGCATTAGCTTTACTACACCTTGATTCAATCTCACTTACTATATTACCATCCTGGGAGAACACACAACCTAAATACTTGAAATTATCGATCTGTTCTAGCTTTGTATCATCAATCTGACATTCAATTCTGTTGAAATTCTTACCTACTGATATCAATTTAGTCTTCGGGAGGCTAATTTTCATACCATACTCATTGCACCTATTTTCAAGTTCCAAGATATTAGACTGCAGGCTTTGGGCACAATCTGCCATTAAGACCAAGTCTTCAGCATTACTACATTTCCACCTAACTGAATCCCTCCCTGCCATTTTATACCTTTCAGCCAGTGGCGTATGCTGGTATCAAGACGTGGGCTACCACTAGACTTAGGCTACCACTTTTCGATAGTTGGTTTAGAGAACATCAAGCCTTAAGTATTTTGAGCTGCAGCCAACAGCCAACGGAGTTGCCCGCTGTGTTGTCAAGGCTGCTTCACAAGCTACTGGCCTGGCCTCTGCCACCGTCAATACTCAACACCTGATCAATCGAGTTGGTAGCCTAAGGTTTAGCAAATTGAAGTCCAGCTTTGAGGCTAAGTGGATAGAATGCTTTTCTTTGGTCCAACGGCCCCGGTTCAATTTTCAGAATCAACCCCCTCATAGTGTTAATTCCCCTGACTTGGGAACTGGGTGTTTATGACGTCTTCGCCACTCATTTTATCCTTATTAGGTCACCACCAAGCCTATGTAGATGCCATGCACCATTATTATTATTATTATTATTATTATTATTATTATTATTATTATTATTATTATTATTATTATTATTATCATAATCGTTAAATAATAATGTTGAATTTTACAACGGTCGTACCCATCGTTCAGTGGTTAATTATCTTCCTCGGAAGATCAGTGGTGGTGTCCGACGCATGATAACGGGTTCGATCCCAACCAACAAAAGAGAACACTAAACCTGAAAGATTGCGTTTCATTTTAGCAGATCTACCAAGAAAGCTATATTACTCCTATAACAGCAGCCCTGCAGTGTCTTCCTACAAGTATGTAGAAGTAAACGGGAGTGAAATACCAGCACTCCGTTATCTATATATTTAAGGCAGAAGGATGAGGTGAGGAAGTATATACGATGAGTAACTCATGGATGACAGCAGTGGCGATCTGACGGACCGAAGCCTAGCACAGCTATCCTCCGCCGGTCCCCGCACCTGTAGGCAGACAGCAGCAAGCCGCGTGAGGCGAGTCGATGGGTACTAGTCTCCGAAGCCTTGTTCTCAGAAATACATGCGACGTGTTTTCTCATTGCTTTCAAGTTTTGCAAATGTAACAATGTGTCAGATGCTTACAATATAATGTGCTTTAGATTTCCATCGCTCGCATTTGAGGTTTGGGCTTCACTGATAGCCTTGGTAGCCCTCAGTATACGCCACTGCTTTCAGCAGATGATCCATGTAAACTACGAACAGCAGAGGTGAAAAATTACAACCTTGTCTAACCCCTTTAAGTACCCTGAACCAAGAACTCATTCTACCATCAATTCTCACTGAAGCCCAATTGTCAACATAAATGCCTTTGATTGATTTTAATAATCTACCTTTAATTGCATACTCCCCCAGTATATCGAACATCTTTTCCCTCGGTACCCTGTCATATGCTTACTCTAGAATTAGATCTGCAAAACATAAACACAACTGCCTATTCCTCTCGTAGCATTTTTCAATTACCTGGCGCATACTGAAAATCTGATCCTGACAGCCTCTCTGTGGTCTGAAACCACACTGGTTTTCATCCAACTTCCTCTCAACGACTGATCGCACCCTCCCTTCCAAGATGCCAGTGAATACTTTGCCTGGTACACTAATCATTGAGATACCTCGATAGTTGTTGCAATCCTTCCTGTTCCCTTGCTTATAGATAGGTGCAATTACTGTTTTTGTCCAATCTGAAGGTACCTTACCAACACTCCACGCTAATTTTACTACTCTATGAAGCCATTTCATCCCTGCCTTTCCACTATACTTCACCATTTCAGGTCTAATTTAATCTATTCCTGCTGCTTTATGAGAATGGAGTTTACTGTATTTACCATCCTTTCAACTTCCTCAAGCGTAATTTCACCAACATCATTTTTCTCCTCCCCATGAGCTTGGCTGTTCGCAACACCACCAGTCCTTTTCGCGGCCTCTTCCAAGTTTCGACGTGCTGC
The DNA here is from genome assembly GCF_040414725.1 of Anabrus simplex. Lineage (NCBI taxonomy): Eukaryota > Metazoa > Arthropoda > Insecta > Orthoptera > Tettigoniidae > Anabrus > Anabrus simplex. Next base: position 259,696,082 of record NC_090269.1, read on the forward strand.
GGGGGACCGTGGTTGAGCGAGTGGACTTCGTAAACAGGACTATAAGGGATTGGAATGAATTACCTGCAGCAGTCTTTGATACATTTACTTCCGGTATCAAGTCATATAAGAAGATCATCAGTGCTAGTGTAAAGTGAAAAGTAAAAGTTGTAAATTAAGGATAGGCCTACTGAATTTACGATTTTCTGCTTGATTTAGAATGTTATAGTAGTAGTAAGTTAGTATTTCTTGTAGTATTCTCTTTTCAGGAAATTGTGTGTTGTACTAATGTTGTTGGTTTTGTTGTTAATGTTGTTGGGTAATTACCTATGTTTTTAATTTTATTATCACGGGTAATGTTAAACTAGTAGTAAACTCTACCTATAGTATTGTAAGCTGTAGCGTTAAGACCTTCATTATTATTTATATTGTTATTTGTTTAACGTCCCACTAACTACTCTTTTACGGTTTTCGGAGACGCCGAGGTGCCGGAATTTAGTCCCGCAGGAGTTCTTTTACGTGCCAGTAAATCTACCGACGCGAGGCTGACGTATTTGAGCACCTTCAAATACCACCGGACTGAGCCAGGATCGAACCTGCCAAGTTGAGGTCAGAAGGCCAGCGCCTCAACCGTCTGAGCCACTCAGCCCGGCCGTTAAGACCTAGAAATACTTAAGTTGTGTGAGAATTTGTAGATGATGATGATGATGCTGGATTTAGAATGTTAACTAATGGTAAGTTATTTCTTGTAATATTTTATTTCCATCGATTTGTTTGTTGTAGTGTTCGTGTTGTTTCTGGGTAATTATGTTATATCTTTACTTTATCATTGTAATGTTAAGCTAGTAGTAAGATCAACTTATAGTATTGTAAGCCGTAGTGTTAAGCACTAGAAATACTTAAGTTGTGTGTGGATTTGTTAATGATGATTATGGATTTAGAATGTTAAAATATTAGTATTTTTTGTTATAATTTCTTTCCACGTAAATGCTTGTTGTACTCCTTTTGTTGTTGGGTAGTTATGTTTGAAGTTTACTTTGTTATCACTTGTAATGTTAAGGTAGTAGTAAGCTCAGCCTACAGTATTGTAAGCTGTAGTTTTAATCACTGGAAATATTTAAGTTGTGTGTGAATTCGTATATTATGATTTATTTAGAATGTTAAACTGGTAGTATTTCTTTAAATCAATACTGATCTGCATTTAGGGCAGTCGCCCAGGTGGCAGATTCTCTATCTGTTGCTTTCCTAGCCTTTTCCTAAATGATTTCAAAGAAATTGGAAATTTATTGAAGTCTCCCTTGGTAAGTTATTCCAATCCCTAACTCCCCTTCCTATAAATGAATATTTGCCCCAGTTTGTCCTCTTGAATTCCAACTTTACCTTCATATTGTGATCTTTCCTACTTTTATAAACGCCATTCAAACTTATTCGTCTACTAATGTCATTCCACGCCATCTCTCCGCTGACAGCTCTGAACATACCACTTAGTCGAGCAGCTCTTCTTCTTTCTCTCAGTTCTTCCCAACCCAAACTTTGCAACATTTTTGTAACGCTACTCTTTTGTCAGAAATCACCCAGAACAAATCGAGCTGCTTTTCTTTGGATTTTTTCCAGTTCTTGAATCAGGTAATCCTGGTGAGGGTCCCATACACTGGAACCATACTCTAGTTGGGGTCTTACCAGAGACTTATATGCCCTCTCCTTTACATCCTTACTACAACCCCTAAACACTCTCATAACCATGTGTAGAGATCGGTACCCTTTATTTACAATCATATTTATGTGATTACCCCAATGAAGATCTTTCCTTATATTAACACCTAGATACTTACAATGATCCCCAAAAGGAACTTTCACCCCATCAACGCAATTGTCTTTCCTCTCAATTGCTTGCTTGTTGTTGTTATTGTTGTATAGTTATGTTTTAACTTTATTATTACTTGTAATGTTAAGCTCGTAGTAAGTCAACCTACAGTATTGTAAGCCGTAATGTGAAGCACTGGATATACTTATGAATGTTAAATTAGTAATATTCCTTGTAATATTTTCTTTCAAAGGAACTACTTGTTGTACTTTTGTTGTTGTTGTTGTTGTTGTTGTTGTTGTTGTTGGGTAATCATGTTTTAACTTTACCTTATTATCACACTACTGCAAGTGACCATTGCCACCGGGATATTTCCCAATTGCGATGTATTTGTTAATAGTAATAAAAAGTCTAACTGGTTGTAAACACATTGCAACATACTGAGACAGAGCCACATATGGAACAACATGCTCGGCTCGCGTGGAGGCTTTTTGGGTATTTCCTCACGAACCTGCAAATTGTTAGCAACTTGGTAGCACGTTGACCAACCGGCCCACACACAAATTAACTTGGTGCCGAGACTTGTGTTGACGAGCTTGTTGGCCGCTAATGAGTGGCCTGCTAAGAATAGGAAGTATAATCTATATATATAAAATAACTTGTCCTGACTGACTGACTGATTCATCATCGCCGAGCCAAAACTACTGGACATAAAGAAATGAAATTTTGGGGATATATTCATATTAAGATGTAGATGCTCGCTAAGAGAGGATTTTTGGATATTCCGTCCCTAAGGGGGTGAAAAGGGGGTGAAATTTTAAAATGAGTGTATCTATATCTCAAAACTATAAATGTTTACAGATGTAAAAATTGGTATTTAGAATCTTCTTTAAAAATAAGGAAACACGTATTTTTTTGTTTTCAGAAAATCCCAACAGGAGGAGTGAAAAAGGGTGAAAAGGGGGTTGAATGCATTTAATCAGGATACCGGTACATATATCTCACGAACTGAAGATATTACAGACCTGAAAATTGGTATTTTTGATCTCTTTTAAAAATAAAGAAACACGAATTTTTTTGTTTTTGGAAAATCCAATTAATGGGAAGGTGAAAACGGGGGTGAATTTTTAAAATGAGTGCATCTATATCTCAAAATTTTAAAGTTTACAGATGTAAAAATTTGTATTTAGAATCTTCATTAAAAATAAAGAAACACGTATTTTTTGTTTTCGGAAAATCCCAATAGGAGGAGTGAAAAGGGGTGAAAAATGGTTTGAATGCCTTTAATGAGGATACTTATATTTCAGAACCTGAAGATATTACAGACCTGAAAATTGGCGTTTGGAATCTACTTTAAAAATAAAGAAACAGGTAATTTTTGTTTTTGGAAAATCCAAATAATGGGGGGGGGGGTGAAAAGGGAGATGAATTTTTAAAATGAGTCTGTCCACATCTTAAAACTTTAAAAGTTTACAGATGTAAAAATTGTTATTTAGAATCTCCTTTAAAAAACAAAGAAACACGTATTTTTTGTTTTTGGAAAATCCAATTAATGGCGCTTAAACAGGAGTGACAAATTGGGGTGAATTTTTTGAAAGACAATACCTACAGAATAGCTGAGAAACGTACAATGTTACAGACGTAAAAAGTGGGTATTTGGAATCTCCTGTAAATGCAAAGAAACATAGGTGATTTGTTTTTGGAAACACTACTTAAGGGGAACTAAAAAGGGGTGAAATTTTAAAATGAGGATTTCTACGGTATATCTAAAAAAAACTTAACATATTAGAAGTGAAAAATGGTATTTTTTATCTCTATTAAAACTAAGGAAACGTGTATTTTTAGTTTTCAGAAATACCACTTGGGTGGAAGGGGGGGGGGTAAATGTGACTGAAAATGGTGTTGATTTCATTTAATTAGGCTTCTGATATCTCAAAAATAAAGATGTTACAGACGTGAAATTTGATATTTGGAATCTGCTTTAAAAGTAAAGAAACACGTATTCTCGGAAAATCCAATGAAGGGGGAGGGGGAGAGAATTGAAAAATTAATTGACTTAATTGTATGAGAATACATACATCTAATAAAAACTAACGTTGTTACAGGCGTGAACATTGGTATTTGGATCTCCTTTAAAACAAAGAAAAACGCGTTTTGGCGGCGGGGAAACCATCTTGGGGGGAGGGGGGGCGGGAGTGTATAGGAGTTGAATTCCTTTCGTGAGGACACATAAATCAAAAACTGAAGAAGTAAGAGTCGTGATAATTGGTATTTAGAAGATCCTATACTATTAAAGAAACAAGAATTTTTGCCGGAAAATTCACTTTGGGGGGGGGGGGGAGGAGTATGAAAGGAATTGAAAAGAAGTTAATTATTTTTATGGGGACACTTATATCTCAAAACTGAAGGTAATAGGCGTGAACATTGGTGTTTGGAATCTCCTTTAAACATAAAGAAACGCGCCTTCATTAAATTTTTTTTTTGGGGGGGGTAAATAAACTTAACGGCGGTGGGGTGTAAAAGGAGGTGAGACCAATTGATTTTACTGTTCATAATGTACTTATAAGGAGCCCCCGTTGCTCAGGCGGCAGCGCGCCGGCCTCTCACAGCTGGGTTCCGTGGTTCAAATCCCGGTCACTCCATGTGACATTCGAGCTGGACAAAACGGATGCGGGAAAGGTTTTTCTCCGGATACTCCGGTTTTCCCAGTCATCATTCATTCCAGCAACACTGTCCAATACTTCATTTCATTTGTCATTCATCGATCATTTACCGCTAAGTAGCGGTCTAGCATCTTGCTGTGGGGTCAAGAACATCTATAATAATAATAATAATAATAATAATAATAATAATAATAATAATAATAATAATGTTCTGGACCGTCGTCAAATGTGCGGAAACGGGTCCTGGACGGGTAATGACTAAGAATGCAGTCCGGCCGCGGGTTCACTACCGCCAAGGCATCCAAGACGACACCACGCCGGATCTCCTGAAGGATTTGATCCCTATTAAAAATGCTTATAGGAAAGGATGGCAAAGATTTAGGGACCCAACTGACCGGGTGGAATACCTGGACCTAACCCGGGAAGTACGAAATCGATTGCTGGAAAGAAAAATTGAAAATGGAAGGAAACTTGCCGTAATCTAATAGAAAACGAGTCAGATCGCGAATTTAGGCGGATTATATATGTAACAGAATAAGCATTCAATTATAAATTTCAGTATAATACCGTAGCGAAGCACGGGTATCTTGCTAGTAATATAATATAATGGCGTGTGTTCTCCGAAGAGTCCTGGTACAGGTCTTTCGAGTTGACCCCGAATAGGCGACCTGCGCGTTTGTTAGAATGGGTCGTTACCTATGATGAATTCGAATGATACCGAGCTCGATAGCTGCAGTCGCTTAAGTGCGGCCAGTATCCAGTATTCGGGAGATAGTAGGTTCGAACCCCACTGTCGGCAGTCCTGAAAATGGTTTTCAGTGGTTTCCCATTTTCACACCAGGCAAATGCTGGGGCTGTACCTTAATTAAGGCCACGGCCGGTTCCTTCCCACTCCTAGCCCTTTCCTGTCCCATCGTCGCCATAAGACCTATCTGTGTCGGTGCGACGTAAAACAACTAGCAAAAAAAATCGAATGATGATTACGGCACATATCCAGCCCCGAGCCATCGTAATTAATCAATTAAGGTTTAAATTCCCGACCCGGCCTGGAATGGAACCTGGGACCCTCTAGACCAAACGCCAGCACACTAACCATTTAGCCATGGAGCCGGACAATCATTGGGAAATGAAAATGGCGTATGGCTTTTAGTGCCGGGAGTGTCTGAGGACATATTCGGCTCGCCAAGTGAAGGTCTTTTGATTTGACACCCGTAGGCGACCTGCGCGTCGTGATGAAGATGAAATGATGAAGACGACACATACACCCAATCCTCGTGCCAGCGAAATTAACCAATGATGGTTAAAATTCCCGGCCCTACCGGGAATCGAACCCGGGACCCTTCTGGCCAAAGGCCAGCACGCTAACCATTTAGCCTGGGAGCCGGACAATCATTGGGAAAAATCTTGGCCTTTGAATTGGTCCCCTGTTCGCTCTGGAGCGTGGCTCACCCGCCTCCTGTTCGTCAAAAGCCCGAGGATAGTTAACATGTGATTATCTCATGACTCACTCTTCGGCCCAACTAGCCCTCTTCGGAATTTTAATAAGCTAGAAGTTTGGTAATAATTAAGCTCTGCAACTCTGAATGTACTTTTCTGGAAAGGTTCACGCTATACTTATTTTCGAGGTCATTGAATATCTCCTTCCCTTTGGATTCCACCCTAGTTTCTGTTTAACAAATTGTTTTAAATGTAATCTGTAATCCTAGAGAGACACTTTAATCTTTATCCTTCTTTGGGCAACTTTATACCTTCTTTTAAATTTGTTATATTTTGAAATGTAGATATTTTAATGATATGCTGGTTGTAGGAATTATTGCAATTGTAATTCGAAATAATCTGTATTCTATTCATTGCCCTTTTTAATCCTTTGGCAACTTTTCTCCTTGGGCATATTCAGTTATAATGTATTTCATTGGTTTATTTCTTGAATAGTGCAAACAATTATCTTTGTTGAATATGTTATAACTTAATTATTCATTGTTAAGAAACTTTTGAATTTGAATGAGATTGCAACTCTTCTGTCTTGTAATGCTATTCCCTTTTTATGGGATTCCCTTTGAGATATTCATGATAAAGAAATATTGAGCATTATTTAAGCAAGTCAATCTGTTCTTCCTAAACTTAACTATTTCTTCGCTGGCTTATCAACATTCTGTATTAACCCAGCATTTACACGATACCAATTGTACCACCATTGTGACGAACATTGAAAGTTTATTTCAGCTGCCAGTTTTATAATTAAAACGACCAGATGCGTCTATTTTTATAAAATGAGCATCAATCTAAATTTCATTTTCTTAAAAAATGGAATTAGTACCTTCTATTAATGACTGATTCAAATACAAACTTATTTTTAGAACGTGTTTTTGAATAAAAGGCGTAGTAATTTAATCGGAAATTTGTGAATTAGAAATGTTCTTAATTTTTAGTGTTCTAACTTCCCTTTAGTCATTCTGTTATAGGAATATTCTCTCCCAGCATTATCCCCTTTTTAAATTACACATTGTTCGAAGTCTTATAATACAACATTTGTGGGTACCGTACCTTAACTTGTCTGTAGACCTTTACAGACTATTGTCTCTGAAAGTGGATACAATCTCTGAAACAAAATTAAAGTAGTGATGGAAACTTGCAATTGAATTCAGCCTCCCTTGGCAATATTTGCATTCACTGTCACACCTGACACCATGATATGTGTCTCTGTCGCACATCTATTACGGTCACACCTGAGTCTCGTGGTAAATTATAGACGGAACATGTTCACAGATAGGTTTCCAACAAACGATGGAGTTGTGAATTTTAGAAATGAATTGACGGATACATCACACCAACGTAATAATAATAATAATAATAATAATAATAATAATAATAATAATAATAATAATAATAATAATAATAATAATAATAATAATAATAATACATTAATACTCGAATACATATATACTATGCCCTTCCTGCCTGCATATTGGGCACCGGTTGCTCATCTCAGGGTCGTAAACAGGCATACCGTTGTGATATATCGAAAATTAAAAGAACGAAACTTAAATTAATAGGCAAGGAAAGAAAAAAAAAATAAACAAAAATTATGAATGAGCACTCTTTGCAAAATGAAGTTTATTTAAACGTTTGGCAGTAAGAAAACCAACAAGGCACTATAAAAATATCATTTCCGATATCACAGAGTCAATTGACATGAAAGTCACACTAATATCCACTCAGATATTTAATAACTCCGTTACATCTTCCAAGTCGTATTATTCAATTGAGCACAAAATGCATAACTTATTTGAATATATTAAAGTCGGGTTTATTTTAATTTCGTTTCCACTCATTAATTCTTTAACACTATAAAAACACTTCCCTCATAATCTTGAAATAATAAAAAAAATTCATCGAGTGGTTTAAATTTTGTTTACATTACTTTAAAATACATTCTCACGATCTGTTTACAAAAAATTACTGACATAAATAATTACAAATCCTTACAGTTTTTAACCCTATTAATGGGTTTCATTATTGCAACTATTAACATTATTATCCGGAAACATATTTGACCTGTGTTATTTTTAAAGTTAAATAATCATTTCGCCGAATCATTTCTAAAATTTATTAATGAGAACCGAATGAAGACTGAACGAGTATATCTGATTTGATTTTTTGACATCAGTAGATCTAACTAAAAATTCAATCATATAAACAAACAAACAAACAAACAAACAAACAAACAAACAAACAAACAAACAAACAAACAAACAAACAAACAAACAAACAAACAAACAAACAAACAAATAACAACTAGCTGTCTAGTAACTCTATTCCACCAAGAAGTAAATCTACGTTGCAAAATAGCACACTAATATAAAATTTGTAGCGAAGGGCTCTACGTGACATGGAAAAACAAAATCCACCTAAAACCGATAACTGCACTGGTTTTACTGCAATGGGAATGACCCCTCTGCCTAAAAGACATGGTAACCACATGGAACTGAGTCCACATATCAACAAAATAAGACAATCACAAGAGCAGAATAATTAAAACTTGTGCTGTGGTCCTACTTATTCAATTGAACAAATTGTTTACAAAGTTTACGTATTTAATATTCTTCAATGACAGTATCTCAACATAAAATGATCTTTCACAGTCAGAAACGGTCGCGAGGAAGCTCATATACTTGAGAGTAAACATTTATCTGTCAACATTTTCTTGACGTTACATACATGGCTGCATTCTCTGGCTAGCTTCATAAGAAGGCAAGTATATATTCATTATTTCTCTCTTCAGAATGCATTCTTACTTTAGGTCTATCTCTGGCTCTCTATCAACTTCGACTGGTTCAATATCTCACCAGGATTAACACAATATTCCTCAAATCACCTGAAATACACAATTCCTTGCCTTTATGTAGGTGTCTCATAGTATCTTATCTCTTGTCCCTCATTTAGTTGTCTTCCCTTCACTACCGTTCTGCTGCTTAAAATAACACTCCTATCTCAAAAGTCCCTAAATATTATTACATAAAGGAACGTCGCACCATAAATTACTTCACAGCACAGATATTTATCTCAACCAAAATCAAATCATCTATTCACATTACCAAGACTGTAAAGATAAGCTGTAATAGTCGTTGATGGTTACCACTTCGAGTTCGTAGCACAACACTGCTGGTTTTTCTCGAAGAACAAATCCACACGAAACATGCCACTATACTAACATGCCCATGCAAACTACTTTAAGTGTACATAATGCCATCTATTATTTACGTCCCCATTACAGTAACGCTAATATTTCATGAACACAGAATATTGTTTCTAACACACGATCAGGAACATATTTTGAGGATAAATCTGACATTATTACTCTAAAACTATTTACATAAAAATAAACATTCCCGAGGCATTAATGCCACATAATCACTTATTCTAACCTAACTAACCCTTGCTAAAAATGAATTCAAATAATTTCCAACGTTACATGCAATAAATAACTATATACAAATTAACATGACAACCAGATGTTATTGTTCATAGATAAATCAGATGTGCTCATTCTTGTCCACGTCGTTCCATGATTCAGCAATGCACGAATTTAGGCCAATAGGTCAGCCCAGCGATGCCACGGTTACACCATCATGGTCCTCGTACTGCTCCAATCCTTAGAATTCTTCTCCATGGTCAGATTCCGATGTACACTGTCCAGAAACGACACTATTCACGACACAGTCGGGCACAAGACGAAATACACTGAGCATAGGGAAAACAGACAATAACAATTATCAAACAGCACAGACACACACGCAATGTAATTATCCCTTTCATAATTCCTGTCTGCGTACTATTCCTGTATTAGAATAATTTCCTGTAATGTATTCACCTCCGGAATCTGGTAGTTAATTTTAGTTCAATTAATGCATATCACTTCTAATTTAATTCACGACATTGTTGCTTATCAATTTTAACTTTGATCACACAATAAGTTGCTTACTATTTCACACAGCTGTTTTAGTACCACTTTATAAAATCATCAACCATATTAATATTTCCCCTATGGGAAAATCCCTGCGGATTAAGTTCATTTCTCCAATATTAAAGTCATTATCTCTGCCTACAGAAATGCTCAGCGTACTAAATCAACGTTTTCAGGCGGCACTCGTAAAATCCGTTCAATTCAAATTATCAGAGTGCTCACCTGTTATCGCGTGGCGTCATCCGCTGCTTGCTTGCTTTCTGGTGTATATATATCAGGGATTCCCCTTAATATTTCACCACACTTCGTATCTCTGGTTGTTACATTTTTCAACTTCACAAACGGTCAGTATATCTTAATTTATACATGATTATAAGTGCCTTATTTACATTTTATAATATTTTCTTCTGGACTTCAGCCTTCCTTTTCAGTGTTGTTGTTTTGGTACTACTGCTATCATTCCGACTAGTCATTTGCACGCTGATCTGTTATTCGTTGATTCAAATTTTCCGTCAGTAAATATCTTTGGCTCTGTCTCAAATCGTTCACAAGCTTCTCTTTCTACTGAACGGAAGTTCCATTAACCTATGTGTTGCACTCCTCCGGGGTAAGGTTACAAACATAAGTTAAATCACAATCATGCAAGGGAACATCTACCAAATTAAATTTACGATTAGGGCAAAATTTAAAGAAACAATTTCTACCTTGAAGGTTCAAGACTAATTCAACACTAGACAAAAATTTAGGACCCAGAATCACATCACAAGAGAGGTTACAAGTCACTAAGCATAGAATTTTCCAGGTAAAATCACCGATTCTAGGTTCTATTCTTACAGATACCAGGATTTCTATCTTATTCCCATGAGCAGTAACCCATTTAATTTCGACATGTTGTAAAGAAGGCAGTTTACAAGCACACTTCACGAGATTATACCATATTGAATCAATTAAGGTTACAACACTCCCTGAATTAATCAAGGCTACCAATGGTTCATTGTTTACCTCAGCGTTCACAAAAGTACCCTGGGGTACGACATGAGCAGAGATTCTTTTACACTTTTGTGGACATATTACTGGTTTAAAACCATCATAAGTGTTAGATTCAACAGGTTCACACATATTACCTTTAGTCAATAGTCATTGGGCACGTTTTTGAGAAGTTGGGCAGTTCTATTTGAGATGTAGCGTATACCCACACAAATACCAACAAATACTAGCATTACGACTAACCGAAGGACATGTGTTCTTAAAATGATCCCTGGACCCGCAATTAAAGCACTTAATATTAACACTCTTGGATAACTGAGAGGGAACCGGACACAGAATTAATAGGAGGACGATAATGGATGGGTCTCGACTCGTCCCCGTGTTCCACATTTTCAGCGAAGGAGCAACCAGCTTCTAACTCCACAAAATTAGTAGGGCACTTAGTTAACAAAAGAGATGACCGATAGGAGGGTGATATCCCTTTCAGCACCCCAGCAACCGTCTCTTCCTAGGGTACAGAAATCCTAAAGACCTTACAGAAAAGTTTGAGATCAAGAATATAGCTAAGAAGTTTTTCATGGAGAACTTGGGTCCTGAATCAATGTTGGGGAATCAAGCCTTGGAGAGCTTGGGAAGGGATGAATTCAGAAAGGACTAATTCATGGAATTCACTTATCTTCCGGTTCCGCGATATAGCTTTCGATCCCTTTTGAGAATACCTGCGCAATGTGGGAACAGTGCCCGAAAAATGCCTAGATCATCAACTAAGTATACACTTCCTGATTCAGTCATTTCTACTAAAAAATTTAGGAATCTAATATATTCTTCTATTGAGTTTACAGAGAAATTCCTGACTTCGTGAAAAATTTCTATTAGGGAGTTTTGGGAAGGGGTAGAACTTAATCGAGACAAAAGACATTCTAGGAAAGGCGTAGCTACACAACATTGGCTTTGATTACTGGGAGGGGACACAACATGTTTCTGGTTATCATCGGAACTAGGCTTAGAGCAGCTTCCCTTTTCGACAATAGACATATTCTCCATTTCTCTACTGGTTATCATTGAATACAAATCGTCTGAGATGCTAGAGGAAAGAGTCAACAGTTGCGTACATTCGTTAATATATTCAGCTTCAGGTTTAATTGACAAAAGATCCTGAATACACCCTGACTGGTGGTTTACCCCAGCCTTTAGCCTATTGATCTGTGCTTTAGTGGGGGCTTGTTCGATAAACTCCTGCCTAATCACTTCAATTTCAGATAAAGCATCATTAATGGTACGCAAGGACTCACCAACGTTGTTCTTGTCAACCGAGGAGAGATTAATGGGCACCTGAACACAAGAAGACATGAAGGGATGCGCATTCGGGTACAGTACCAGCAGGTTCAGTACCACAGATGGCTAGTTCGTACATCAATTCAGGCTTCCGCAACATGTGGGCGAACAAGACCGCTCGCGTCATGAGGAAGGTACATGAAACTAATAATTAAATGTTTAAATAAGATAACTGAACTTCTTTTCACAATATTATTATTATTATTATTATTATTATTATTATTATTATTATTATTATTATTATTATTCATCGATACGGCCACCTGTGGGCCACGTTTACACAATCTTCCTCCTGTCACGCAGACTGATACCCTTCTCTTTACACTCTCGCCAAAGATTCTTGAGTCTTTGACTTCTTCTTGCTCGTTCTTCCACCGAGATGTTCCGTGGCTTCGCATGTTGCTCTTCAGACGCATCCCACAATCCCGCAAACTTCTTCCTAAATTATGTCCTTTCTTTTATATCCTCCTCTTTGATACCTATTTCTGCCAGGTCATTGTGCACCTGTGTAAGCCATCCCGGTTGTTTTTTCCACCTTTCCTGCAGAAGAAGTATCCTGTTGGCCAATCTCTCAGGGTTTATTCTTTTGATATGTCCATAAAACGTCAGTCTCCTTTTTCTCATCACAGTCGTAATTCCTTCTACTGTCTTGTATAGCTCCAAATTCCATCTAAACCGGAATGTGTTTGGGTCACTCGTCGACTTTCTAGGGCCTAACATTTTTCGCAAGAATCTTCTGTCTCTTTTTTCAAGGAGTGGGTCAGCCATCCTCGTCAAGGTTTCTTCTCCATAAAGGCACTCTTTTCTAACCACTGTGCAGTAATGTTTTAACTTGGCCTGAATTGAGAGAGACTTGGACTTATAGGTGTCATGACATAGTCTGAATGCCGACTCCATCCTTCTCACCCTCTCCTTTAATCTCTCCTTTTCATCTCCATTGGGGGTGAGTATTTCTCCCAGGTATTTACATTTTTGCACACGCTGGATATCCCCATACAATGTAACAAGTCTGTCCGTGTCGCCTTTTTTTTTATAGAATCCATGAATGCTGTTTTTTTTAAGGAGGTTCTTAACCCTGTTTTGACTGCAACATTTTTTAGTTATTCGACTTGTTTCTTGGCTGTTTGACGGTTGTCTGTAATAAGAACGACATCGTCTGCGAAGGCAAGGCAATCCAACATCATCGCATTTTTTCCACAACCTATCTTTACCCCATTCTTCATTCCATTTTCAGTCATTCTCAGCCTCCATTCCCTAATAACTTTTTCTAAAATTTCATTAAAGAGTAGTGGAGAAAGGCTGTCTCCTTGCCTCAAACCCGTTTTTATCTCAAATGGATTTGAGAGTTCGCCCATAAATTTGACTTGAGAAAAGGTGTTTGTAAGAGATTGCCGACTTATGGCCAGAGATTTCTCATCCACTCCAAACTCCTGCAGAACGTTCATGAGCACTCCACGATCTATGGAATCATATGCCTTTTTGAAATCAACGAAGGTTACGATTGTCCTCTTCTGATTTCTCATTGATCTTATTTTTATAAGTGATTTTAGAATATAAATCTGCTCAGCACATGAACGCCCTTTCCTGAACCCTGCCTGGTATTCACCAATTTGTTTATCTAGATGTGTTTCAAGCCTCCGCTGCAATGCTTTGGATATAATTTTGTATGATATAGGAAGAAGAGAGATACCTCTGTAGTTGTTGACGTTAGTTTGGTCCCCTTTTTTGTGTAAAGGATGAATGAGTGCATTTTTCCAATCACTTGGTATTTCTTCTTTTTCCCAAATAAAAGCGAATAATTCCTCTAGTTTTTCCACTATATTTTCACCTGAAAATTTGAATAACTCTGCAGTAATTGAATCTGAACGGTTAAAAGGTGTGTATCATCTGGTAAGGGTTCCAGCTCACGGTTACGGGTGAAGACCTCAACGGCAGTGAAGGCGGAGATGAAGATCATTGGTATGGCGGAACTGGCGGATGAGGCACCCTTGCTTTTTGGGATAGTAATAAAAAGCATTCACGAAGATAGTCAACAACTTAGCAGCGAATGAGGAATTTGGATCCCAGCGGTGAAGAAGGTGGAAGAACTATCTTTGAAATGTAAATCCACACATGTCTGATCTCGCAGCGGGCGGTGTTGTGGTCAGCGTCTGTATTCAGGTCAGGGTCGGCTGTTTAAGCATGCTCCAGGTCTTACCAACCTGGTTCTAATTTTTGTGGGACCTACGGGTTCCACCCTCATGTGAAATGATTCACACAATCTACCATGATGGTACAACGCTCATCGGAAACTAACCCAGCCGGTAAAATCCGGGGCCAGTTAGAGTCTGGTCTAAACAGGGCATTGGATTCTGGGGGCCCTGCACCATCATGTTGGGATCAGTCGGAGGATCCCTCACCCCGCAAGATCAGGACCAAGAAAAAACACTTCTTTGGTACAATGAATGTCAATAACCTCCTAAGAGTCGGTAAACAGATGGAACTTATCAAAGAACTGGTGAGATATCAGATAAAGTTACTCGCTGTACAGGAAACAAGATTTCCATCAAATGAAGTATCTATGATGGGCAAGTACAAGATAATAAAGGGTCAACCAGCGATCAGGGAGTATAAAATGGGTAATAAAAGAAAATCACCTTCAATTCTAGGAACAACATTTTTGTTCACAATTCAATTATAGATGCAATCATTGATTTTCGATCACCTTCCCCTAGGCTTTCCATCTTAACCTTGAAGAGTGGAAACAAATCATATGCTATCTTCAATGGGCATGCACCTATTAATGAGGACAACAAGAAAAATCCAGATAAAGTTGAAGCATTCTGGTCTCTCCTGGAAAAAGAGTTGTTGGAAACTCCGGAACATATGATTAAAATATTAATGGGTGATTTTAATGCTCAAGTTGGCAAGGAAAGAAAATACAGAAAAATAGTTGGCAGTTATCCTGGGCATATAAGAACCAATAGAAATGAGGAAAGGCTTATTGAAGTGTGTGAAACATTCAACCTCAAGTTAATGTCCAACCAATTCAAGAAAGAAAGGAAGAAATTAATGACATGGCGTTCACCAAATCCCATGTTAGGGGAGTTCCAAATAGACCATGTAGCCACATTGAACCCTGCAGAGATTTTGAACGTTAAAGTGCAAAAAGGTGCAAACATAGATTCTGACCACTACCTTGTTAGAGTCAAGATAAGATTTATTCCAAAGTCCTTCAAGAGACCTTCACCCAAAATCAAGAAATATCGAACTGATGAACTCAAGATAAACCAAGAGATTATTGAGAACTATAAACGAGAGCTTGAGGTCTTGGAATCTTCGAATTGGGACGAAATGGCAAGGAGGATACAAGAAGAAGCTGAAAAGACTATAATGATCGCCAAAAAGAAACATCCATAGTGGAATGGCGATTGTGAAATAGCCTTACGGGAAAGGTCTAAAGCGTGGAATAAATGGTGTGCTAATCACAATTTCGAAGACTTCAAGGAACAACGGAAACACACAGCAAAAATTCTTCGGAATACGAAAAGAAAGTACGAGAAAGAATAGCTGCACAACATAGAAGAAGATTTCAAGAGAAACAACACAAGAGATTTCTATAGAAGATTTAAAAACAAAATCAAAAAATTCTCCCCTGGTAATCTATGTTTTAAAAGTGAACAAGGGAAACTCATTATTGGTGACAAGAAGAATTGCGAGTATTTGGCCAACTATTTCCATAATCTTCTGAACTGTGAACCTTATGAAGATGGATTGCTGTTTGGAGAGCCTCAATTCAAGTTGAAGGATTCATTACCACCAAATAAGGAAGAAATTTGGGACATCATTAAGCAACTAAAAAACAACAAAGCTCCTGGGAAAGAGTCAATTGACATGAAAGTCACACTAACATATCCACTCTGATATTTAATAACTCCGTTACATCTTACAAGTCGTATTGTTATTATTGTTGTTCAATTGAGCACAAAATGTGTTGTATGTCCGGCGCTCCCTTCTCGCTCCGCCAGCCAGCTACACGCGCGCCAAGTGTCATTCTTCTAGCCTCGACGCGCAGCCCTCAGTGCGCGTGCCTGAACAGTCGTGTGTGTACTATAAAGAGGAACTCGCAGCCTGTCCAGATGCCCACTTGCCCCGGTGTCCAGCTCCAGAATACACCCTACGTCGAGCACGGAGGCTACTCCTCTTGAAAATGTGCTTCGACCAGGTGGACTGAATTTCTGGCAGTACGAGGTCTCACCTCTGGTCACCGCTCCTCTTCCGCTGCCCATATCCAGTCATACTATTACATACCGTTATATTTCCCTAATTAATGCAAGCTCCCTTGGTTTCGCCAAGTAAGAATTCTTCCAACATTGAACTTGCCTTTATGAACTCAACAAGGAAGGACTTTCCAAAACATTTATGTCAGTACTTCTGATAGTTTTCGACTATCGACTTTTCATATCAAGGACTATCTTTTCGAGATAGAAGTGGATGTAAAATACTGTAAACTTGTATATAGTGTACAAAAGATAGACTCTTTCTCAAGATTCCTAATTCATTTGCTTCAAGTTAAATTTCATTTTTATTTGTGTAAATAGTGTATTTTGCATTAGAAGCGAATAATAAAGTAGTGTTTTGTAAATCTCAACCTTGGTTACAACAAAATGCATAACTTATTTGAATATATTAAAGTCGGGTTTATTTTAATCTCGTTTCCACTCATTAATTCTTTAACACTATAAAAACACTCCCTCATAATCTTGAAATCCTAAAAATATTTCCATCGAATGGTTTAAATTTTGTTTACATTACTTTAAAATACATTCTCACGATCTGTTTACAAAAAATTACGGACATAAATAATTACAATTCCTTACAGTTTTTAAACCTCTTAATGGGTTTCATTATTGCAACAATTAACATTATTATTCGGAAACATATTTGATCTGTGTTATTTTTAAAGTTAAATAATCATTTCGCCGAATCATTTCTAAAATTTATTAATGAGAACCGAATGAGGACTGAACGAGTATTTCTGATTTGATTTTCTGACATCAGTAGATCTAACTAAAAATACAATCATATAAACAAACAAAGAACAACTAGCTGTCTAGTAACTCTATTCCACCACACTTGAATACCTTGCCACACAATTCAATTACCTAGCATTACCTTCTAGTGTTCCTACCAGATCATCATCCACCTTAGTACAAAGCATTCTTATTCACCGCTCAACTGGCTACAGTAGATCGTTTGTAGTCGCTGCCAGGCGAATTTGGAATTCCCTACCTGCTGAAATTAGGAGCGTGTCAAACCACCTCCGCTTTAAGAAACTCTGTCAAAACTGGTTAATAAATAATAATAATTTCTTATAACTTAGTAGTATTAGATCATAGCTAAGTTATTAAGTTAATTAAAACATTTAATTGATACCTTAAGATATTAAATTGTAGATTTAGTGTACATTTAACTCTTCGTGTAGGTGTATGTATGGTCGGACAGAATAGCAGGATTCATAGCCTGAGTCCCGCCATAAAAAACAACACAATAAATAAATAAATAAATAAATAAATAAATAAATAAATAAATAAATAAATAAATAAATAAATAAATAAATAAATAAATAAATAAATAAAATAAATAAATAAATAAATAAATAAATAAATAAATAAATAAATAAATAAATAAATAAATAAATAAAATGATGTTATTTGCTTTACGTCCCATTAACAACTTGTACGGCTTTCGGATATGATAATAATTTGAAGCAATACTTTACACTAACATTAAAAGGGTTTTATCAAGCTTTATCGTTAAAATTTTATGGATTCTAGGCCCAGGTTTATCAAATTTGTAATACCGGCACACAGTCCGCGTGAAAAATGTGCATGCTTTTTCAGAACAGCTGTTTAGTTATAAACAATTATCTACAATGAATTCGAAAACAAAGTAGAAAAAGAAGCCTAAACATTCTAAATTTCATATCCATACGTTCTTTGAATCAACCAATCTATAACCTGCCTAGTTCTCGATTATGGTAATTAAAAGTCATTAACTTATATAACAGTTCAATTTCTACACACATATGAAAAGAAATACCAGATCGCTTCTGACAGCGATTTGTACAAATAAAAGTGCAAATGAGTTCACCCTCGTGAATATCTTTCCGTTCCAAACGTAAGGCCTAACTTACTTGCCTTTAATTTTGCCGATCATTTTATCTACCGTAATGTATAAGCTCCCACATTCCTTTGTAAATATTAAACAATCCATCACATATAATACTACAACAGATCCACTAACAGATATGATTTAATTCGAAAACATGCAAGGAACTGTAAACATTATCACGCCCTAGCCATACATTAGAAGCTGAAGCGCCCACAGCGTGGCGATGCGCGAAAGTGTTCAATATTCCGCATAGCATCAGCGCGCTTTGTGAGTCTAGATAAGTAATATTAAAATCTTTGGTTTAGGTCTAGTAGTGTTGCTACAGTCACATATCGTTCGTCTATTGCATGTCCATTATCGTGTGTAATTTGGAGTAATGCTGTCGCGATACTGTGTCCTTTTTAAAAGCCAGATCTGAAAGGGTCAAGGAGGGAATTGTGGATCAGCTGGTCAGTGATTTGTGCATGAATCAGAACTTCGGGTGTCTTTGAGAGGGATGGGGGAATGTAAATTACGCGGTAATCTGCTGGAGAATCGAAGGTAGTGTTTTTCGGGTTAGGCCTTAGTAGTGCATCTTTACAAACGTCAGGGAATACCCCATTGGTGAGGCAGTAGTTAAATATGTGATTAAGTATTGGCAGTACAGCCCCGATGTTGTTTTAATTAGAATTTTATAGATACCGTCATTACCTAACGCATCGGAAGTGATAAGAGTAGGGCTCACGTTTAGCATCATTTACACTAACGATACGGAGAGAGAACTGGTTGCGCTCGAAAAGGCAAGCGGAGCTTGTGGGGTTAACAGGTAATGGAACCAGACCGACTTTGGGCTGAGAAAAGTAGACCTAATTGTTTAACGTATATAGAAATATGCTGTGTATGTGCTCCTCTACGACTTTGCCTACGCCGAAAGAGCGTAGATTCTTCCAGGTTTGGGTTTAAATATTATTTCCCGCTGACTGTTGAAAGTAGTGACACTTACCTTTCTGATTAGCTGTTTAACTTTGTTGCTAAGTTTCTTGTATTGCTCGAAGTCCTCTTTGTTACGGACGCATCTGTATTCTTTGTATCAACTGTTACGGCTGGCCATAGCAGATCTTATCTCGGTCGTCAGCGAGGGGAAGAGGGGCTGGTAAGTATTACCTACGTCTTCGAAATCTGTTTGTCATACAAATTTAGCATGAATGAGTTGAACCTGTTAACTTTTGAGTAAATGTCATGACGATTACGTGTGTCATCTCACGTTAAGTTATATGAGTCACTGCATAGGTCATCTAAATCCACAGATAAACTAGGATAGAAGGATTTATCCAGGAGAAATCTTCAGCTATTGGCCCATTCTTGTTGTACTCAACAGCGCACACACATAAACATAGACATACACGCACAGGCACACACCACACACATTACTTCCCTCTCTGTCTTGGTAACTTAGACGTGGGAACGTGCATGTTAGGGATATTTGATCTCAGCTGCACCGAGCCGTCCTAGAAATCTGAGAGACGGAGAGGCTAGCTATCTGAACTCCCAACAAGCTGAGGGCTGTTACGAATACAACTGCGGTATGATAATCGTCTTTCCGGTTATCATGGAGAAAGGCTGTAGTTTTACGCAGATTGAGATTTTGTCATGGAAATTCTGATTATTTTAACACCTTAGTGTGTTTATGAAGAGCTGATTTAACAATGGCTAGCAATACCACTGAGTGCGTGGATCTTGCTGACTCAAGACGAAACCTTAACAACACCCGAACTCATATTAGGCGGTGACGAGACCACCGTGTTGGGTTTTATTTTTCTTGAAATGTTTTACGTATTTTTCACTTATTAATACGTATACACAATCCACCGATAGTCCCTAACCCGTTAGAGGAGAGATCTTCAATTGGACTATGTGTGAGTAGGCTAGCATCCTGATTCACGAATTTACCGAGCTCAGAACATTTTAAGCAAGTCTCTGACCTATGAGAGTAACGGAGTCCTACTCCCACTTGACAGGCGAGGGACTCCTTGGAAACAATTTGGCGAACGAATTGGAATTCGATGGGGAGATATCAACATTAATTGGGCTTATGGGAGAAAGTAGAACTGGTTGAGTCACCAAAGAGGGTGCATACGGATGTGCAAGGAGTAAGTGATATTCGGGCAAGGTGAGATAACGAGGAAGAGATAGGAGATTATAAAGTGTACTTGACGGGTGTTAAAAAGGGAAGGGCAGAGTATAGGGTAGGACAGTTCATCAGGAATACTATTGAACACAACGTAGTTTCTGTTAGGCACATAAAAGAGTGAATGATGTGGATAGATTTTGTAGTTGGAGGAATTTGGAGGAGAATTGTCTCATTGTATTCACCATGTGAGGGTGCAGATGAGGATGAAATTGACAAGTTTTATGAAGCATTGAGTAACATCGTACTTAGGGTCAACAGCAAGGATAGGACAGTGCCAATGGGCGATTTCAACGCAATATTTGGAAATATAACTGAAGGATACGAAAGGGTGATTGGTAAATGTGGGGAAGATATGAAAGTTAATAGGAATAGGAAGCGTTTGCTGGGCTTCTGTGCTAGTATGAGTTTAGCAGTTAGGAATACATTCTTCAAGCATAAGGCTATTCACTGCTAAACATGGGAGGGTAGGAGTACCAGATCCATAATAAAATATATCCTAAATAACTTCGAATTCAGGAAATATGTTAGGAATGTATGGGTTTCTAGGAGATATTTCAATGATACAGACCACTATCTGATCTGTAGCGAACTAAGTATTTCTAGGCCTAGGCTGTAGAAAGTGAAATTGTTTAAGAGCCTTTCTCGTGGACAGTCGAGATTTTCTTCTGATGACGCAGAGCACAGTTGTCTGCGAAACGTAAAGAATTTCACCTTATTTTCTTGACAAAGCATAAGCACAAAAGCCTATACAGTATCATGTCTATACGTACGGGAAATGAAAGCACCAATAGCAACAAAGTGAAATCTGTCTGCAAACGAATAAGGGTAGAAAATCTCCAGGACGAGGAAATTAAACAGAAGTGCATGGATATGATTAATGAGAAGTTCCGAACAGTAGACAGTAAGCAGGTTCAGGATATAGAAAGAGAATAGGTGGCATACAGGGATGCTGTAGTCGAAACAGCAAGGGAATGCATAGGAACAACTGTGTGTAAAGATGGGAAAAAGCGAACATCTTTGTGGAACGATGAAGTGAGAGCAGCTTGTAAACGTAAAAAGAAGGCTTGTCAGAAATGGCTTCAAAGAAGGGATGATGCAGACAGGGAATTGTACGTAGATGAAAGAAACAGCGAAACAAATAGTTGTTGGATCTAAAAAGAAGTCGTGGGAAGATTTTTGTAATAACTTGGAAATGCTAAGCTAAGCAGTAGGGTCCTTTCTGGACAGTAATAAATAATCTTAGGAAGGGAGGGTAAAATGAAATGTACAGTGTTTTGAGTAATTCAGGTGAACTCATAACAGAACCCAGGAAATCACTGGACAGGTGGAGGGAATATTTTGAAAATCTGATATCTCATAAACGAGTAAATTTTTTAAAACTTGCTTTACGTCGCACATGCACAGATAAGTCTTATGGCGACAATGGGACAGGAAAGGCCTAGGAATGGGAAGGAAGCGGCTGTGGCCTTAATTAAGGTACAGCCCCAGCATTTGCCTAGTGTAAAAATGGGAAGCCACAGAAAACCATTTTCAGGGCTGCCGACAGTGGGGTTTGAACCCACTATCTCCCGCATGCGAGCTCACAGCTGCGCGCTCCTAACCGCACGGCCAACTCCCCCGGTATTGGCAGAATGAGTTCTTGGTTCAGGGTACTCACAGGGATTAGACAAGGCTGTAATATTTCATCTTTGTTGTTCGTAGTTAACATGGTATAAAGTGGCAGGGAGGGATTCAGTTAGGTGAAAATGTAGTAATCAATCTGGCCTATGCTGACGACTTGGTCTTAAAGGTAGATTGTGCCGAAAGCCTGCAGTTTAATATCTTGGAACCTGAAAATAGGTGCAATGAGTATGCTATGAAAATTAGACTTTCCAAGACTAAATTGACGTCAGCAGGTGAGAAATTCAACAGAATTGAATATCAGATTGGTGATACAAAACTGGAACAGGCATATAATTTCAAGTATTTAGGATGTGTGTTCTCCCAGGATGGTAATATAGTAAGTGAGATTGAATCAAGGTGCACTAAAGCTGATGCAGATAGATCGCAGTTCGGATAAACAGTGTTCTGTAAGAAGGAAGTCAGCTCCCGGATGAAACTATCCTTACATCGGTCTGTTTTCAGACCAAGTTTGCTTTATGGGAGCGAAAGCTGGGTGGACTCAGGATATCTTATTCATGTTAGAAGTAACGGGCATGAAAGTAGCGATAATGATTGCTGGTACAAACAGGTGGGAACAATGGCAGGAGGGTACTCGGAATGAGGAGTTGAAGGTTAAGTTAGGAATGAACTCGGTAGCTGTACGCATAAACCGGCTTCGGTGGTGGGGTAATTTGATGCGAATGGAGGAAGGTAGGTTATCTAGGAGAATAATGGACTCTGTTATTGAGGGTAAGAAAAGTAGAGGAATACGAAGACGACGATGGTTAGACTCATTTTATATTGATGTAAAGATCAGAGGCAACAGAACTAGTTGCAAGTAGAGGACTGTCGCGACGTTTTGTAAATTCACAGAGGCTTGCAGACTGAACGCTGAAAGGCATAACGGTCTGTAATGATGATGTGTGTAATATGTGTGTAGGAAACTTCCTTTCCTCTTTGCCTGTACTGTATTCATTTCTTTGGGAGGGACTGATATCTCATAAACGAATAGATTATTTCAACTTGCTTTACGTCGCACATGCACAGATAGGTCTTATGGCGACGATGGGATAGGTAATGGCTAGGAGTGGGAAGGGAGCAGTCCTGGCCTTGGTGTTAAAGTGGAAAAGCACGGGAAACATCTTCAGAGCTGCCGATAGTGGGGTACGAAGGTACTATCTTCCGAAAGCAAGCTTACAACTGCACGACCCTAACCGCACGGCCAACTCTCTCGGTACGAATAGAAACTGAGTGAACAAGAAATAATTCACAGACTCAACAATACTATAAATACTATTACGTATTGAATAAAACCGCGCCTTCCACACTCCCGTCAAGAAACACGTAATTAAAGTACTATAAATCCATCATCTACCAGTGCTAATCCACGGTGCCGAAACATGGATTCTAAATAAGAGATGTGCAGCATAGACTAACAGTTTTGAAAACAAAATTCTGACTTAAATATTTTGACATATTTATTTATGAATTACATGGAAAATAAGAAAGGCTCGAGGATTAAGGAAAATTTGCATCGATCTCAATATTTCAATAATTGTAAGAATTCGTAGACTATGTTGGTTAGGCCACATTAATTGTGGAGATGAAGAACAGCTTTCGAGAAAAACACTAGCAGAAGACCACCACATTGTAAGAGACGACCTCGAATGAGACGGGTCCAGCAAATAGAATCAGATCTAGAAGTTGCTGGGGGTAGACAAACAGAGAGAAATTGTGAATGAGGTTGAGGACCCATTGAGGTTCACATGACTACATGATAATGATGATGAAAACGAACTAATAAATTCGTTGTATTGTTCCTTGAACAATAATTACTACGACATCATTCCAGGCAAGACGAGCCACAAGACCGGAATGTGTGTATATTCACATATTATCAAAATGTTCTATAACTAATACTTCTTTTCAGTCTATTGATGTATTTGAATGGATGCAATACTTTTGCATCTGTCTCTTGGCACAGACCAGAGAGAAATGTAGTTTTCACCAAAGTCTCAGTCTCCTATATAGCTGTAAGTGAATGGAAGCTGCTGGGGTATGGATGGTGCTCAGTAATGAGATTCGGAACACAGCTCGTGGGTCTGGATGTTATGAAAGGTGCTGCTGATAGGGCCGGTCGGGCTGCAAGGAATTATTCTGACCTGCGAGGAAGTCTATGGCATACTACCTCACTCCTTATCTTGTCTTTTAGGACTTACATGGTGACACCATAGATTCCTTCGGTTTCCCTATAATCGCATGAACGGTGGGGGTAATTGGCATTTACCTTCGGAAAGGCTACTGTTACACAATTCGACGAAAACAACTTCAGGTACCGGAGCAACAAGGAGGTTACGCCTTTTTGCAGTTGCTCAACACTCTTCTTCAAACACATTACTAGAACCAGATAGTTACGCGAGTATCGACTCGTTGGGACTGTGATGACATTCCGAGACGAGACAAATAACTTGTAACAGAGCCGTCCTCCTCCATATTCTTCCAAGAAAGCCTTCAAGCTCTTGCAACAACTCCCAGAAACACAAATTACCGATTGCTCCTTCAACAAATCAAAAACATATACACTGACTGACAGAGCAAATGCAACACCAAGAAGGAGTGGTTCGAAAGGGATGAAAGTTGGGGAAAAAACAGAGACGGCACGGACGAATAATTGATGTTTATTTCAAACCGATATGCAGGTTACAGAATGCGCGTGGCATCGACTCAGTAGGATGTAGGACCACCGCGAGCGGCGATGCACGCAGAAACACGTCGAGGTACAGAGTCAATAAGAGTGCGGATGGTGTCCTGAGGGATGGTTCTCCATTCTCTGTCAACCATTTGCCACAGTTGGTCGTCCGTACGAGGCTGGGGCAGAGTTTGCAAACGGCGTCCAATGAGATCCCACACGTGTTCGATTGGTGAGAGATCCGGAGAGTACGCTGGCCACGGAAGCATCTGTACACCTCGTAGAGCCTGTTGGGAGATGCGAGCAGTGTGTGGGCGGGCATTATCATGCTGAAACAGAGCATTGGGCAGCCCCTGAAGGTACGGGAGTGCCACCGGCCGCAGCACATGCTGCACGTAGCGGTGGGCATTTAACGTGCCTTGAATACGCACTAGAGGTGACGTGGAATCATACGCAATAGCGCCCCAAACCATGATGCCGCGTTGTCTACGGTAGGGCGCTCCACAGTTACTGCCGGATTTGACCTTTCTCCACGCCGACGCCACACTCGTCTGCGGTGACTATCACTGACAGAACAGAAGCGTGACTCATCGGAGAACACGACGTTCCGCCATTCCCTCATCCAAGTCGCTCTAGCCCGGCACCATGCCAGGCGTGCACGTCTATGCTGTGGAGTCAATGGTAGTCTTCTGAACGGACGCCGGGAGTGCAGGCCTCCTTCAACCAATCGACGGGAAATTGTTCTGGTCGATATTGGAACAGCCAGGGTGTCTTGCACATGCTGAAGAATGGCGGTTGACGTGGCGTGCGGGGCTGCCACCGCTTGGCGGCGGATGCGCCGATCCTCGCGTGCTGACGTCACTCGGGCTGCGCCTGGACCCCTCGCACGTGCCACATGTCCCTGCGCCAACCCTCTTCGCCACAGGCGCTGCACCGTGGACACATCCCTATGGGTATCGGCTGCGATTTGACGAAGCGACCAACCTGCCCTTCTCAGCCCGATCACCATACCCCTCGTAAAGTCGTCTGTCTGCTGGAAATGCCTCCGTTGACGGCGGCCTGGCATTCTTAGCTATACACGTGTCCTGTGGCACACGACAACACGTTCTACAATGACTGTCGGCTGAGAAATCACGGTACGAAGTGGGCCATTCGCCAACGCCGTGTCCCATTTATCGTTCGCTACGTGCGCAGCACAGCGGCGCAGTTCACATCATGAGCATACCTCAGTGACGTCAGTCTACCCTGTAATTGGCATAAAGTTCTGACCACTCCTTCTTGGTGTTGCATTTGCTCTGTCAGTCAGTGTATATGGAAATCTTTTGCTTCACCGCAAGTTTGCACCTCTAGTGCAGATAAAATTTCGCGAGAAAAGTTGGAATCATTCCTGGGAAAATATTTACAAATAATGGATTCATTCTGACATGCGAGTGTCAATTTACACTGACATCAATGAATCGCAGCTACCGGATAAGAAATCAAGTGACTCGAACAAGTAGCCGATGCCACCAGCCCTGTGTTAAAAAACGGGCACCCTCATCCATAGCATGACTGCATACCGCAATGCATACGTCGTATGGAGATGGTCTTTGAATGGCATTACACGCATAAGCGGATCACCAGCAACTTGCATCGAGGACACTGAGATCCTGACTTTCGAACTCCGTGATGTGCAATGCGAGAAAAAGAATTCGCAGGATTCGATATTGTGTCTTTCGGCTCTGCCTAACACTGACAGCCACGAACCTGCTGCGCAGGCGTAGCAAGGGGAGAGGTGATACTCCCACGTGGCGCGTCCCAGGTGGCGGATAGGGGGGTCCTAACCGACTTGCCGGCGGACTTGAGGGAAATAAAATACCTCTCGCGGACCAAACACACTACCCCCTGCGGGTGGGGGACGCACATATATAATACACCCGCGGTATCCCCTGCCTGTCGTAAGAGGCGACTACAAGGACGACCAAGGGATCATTGAGTTAGAACCATGAAACTACTCTTGATTCGTACCATCATGCGGGGAACACCATGGGTTGCATGTACTTGCGAGTAGTATCACTAAATTGGTACGAAATAGGTTTGTGATTAGTTGCAGTAAAAAGCTTGGCCTGGTGGATTCCAGTACCCGTGCGTTGTACCCATGTGAGCAACACCGCGGGTCTGGGCGTAGCCTGTGAGTTGTACCGCTATATGAGCGGCACCGTGGGTCAGCGTTGCCTGTGATTGGTACCCACTATGTGAGGAACACCACGGGAATACCGGCGCCCGTGACTAGTACACCTAGATGAGGAAGCTTAGCGGTTAGCGTTGGCTGTGAGTGGCGCCATTGTGTGAGAAACACCATAGGTCTGCGTTCCCGGTACGAATTGCAATACTTGTGAGTAGTACCATCTTGTGTGGACCACCGTGAGTCTTCGCTACTTTTGATCAGTACCCCAAAATAACAAATACCATGGTTCTACTTTACTCGCGACTTAGGTGGGGCCTTAGACGTGAATTTAGCACCCATTCAGACATCAAGCATCATTGTGCTTTATAAATGGTCCCTTGGTCAGTAATACTCTAATTAACTACCTTCTTTTTGAGTCTGATCCACTGTTTTTTTTTTTGTAGGGTTCATATCCATCCATTCATTCATGACATTTTTTATTTTATTTTTGTCAGTGGATGAATTTGAATTTTTTGTTATTTCATTTCGTGCCACTAGGAGCCGATGACCTTGATGTTAGGCCGCTTTAAACAACAAGCATCATCATCATCATCATCATCATAACACTGACAGAATCTGTCCCTCTGAAAACTATGACTTAATTATGAAGTTGTGATGCCCTTGCGTTTATGGATACCCCGGGCAAGAAGGATATAACATGTTGTTGTTTATATCGTGCGTCATAAATTTATCTAGACGCTTGCGAGGTACAAAGCACAAGCTCATTAAAATGTGAGAGAAGACAAGTTGCTAACATCGTAACACGAGGCATTAATGCGATGAAGGTAATATCTTAGTGTTGATTGACCTGTTAAACAAAACAAACCTGTGCCACTCCTTCTGAGACTGGGATTGGGGGGGGGGAGGGGAGGGAGGGGGCGAATTGAAACACCCACAGCATTCTCTGCATGATATAGGAGGCGACTAGAATCAGGATCTTAGAGGCTTTCAGCGTCGTCTAGGAGGCACCTAATTGAATGTAGCATTACTTACAGTTTCTTATGCCAGTGTCATCGTGTAAGTCTTTCCTACCTGACCTCGCACGGTCAACCCGAATAGAATAGTTTTACGAGTCCTGAGAAGTCTTATTTTCAAGACCTTCATGGTCACCCTGTTAATTTAACGATATATTCATTGTTTGTATAAGAAACGAGATTTCCACTTCCGGAGGTGCATATGGCCCTGAGGTTCATTCAGCCTACACTAAAAATGACTACCAGGTTAATTCCTGGGGGCAAAGGCGGCCGGGCGTAGAGCTAATCACTCTACCTCGCCAAGTGCTGAGATTACGGATAGTGGAAGCCTTTGCCTTCCACTCTTCCTGGGGCCTTCATGGTCTGTAAGGAGATTGCTTTGCTTTTTGCTTTTGCATTCTTTAGAGGTTCGTAACTATTCTCTTTTCTTTCTTCTGATAATTTTCTGACAAGATAAAAGTAGAACCCTGATTGGCGAGTAATGTTAGCGATAGTTTCCGAGCCAGCGAGAGAGCTAGACTGTAACCAGAGACTATAAGTCTGCTGTATTTCTTTGTGAAAGGAACGCTCCTATGTCAGGGCTACGCAATGCGTAGAAAACGTTGTCAATTTGTATATTGTTTGACCTTGGACAGAGGAAGTGCGAACGTATATCGATCTATTCTACTGTCGTAAACACACCCTCTGCGAGAAGTACAGGATTGGTGCCAACACCTAGGATGCCAACGTGGGATAGGGGAGTTGTTCGAGTAACTCGCACATCTGTCTGGTTTCAGATGAGCTTGTCAGGTTTTAGTGTTAAGAGGGGTTGGCTGCTTAGTTGTACTTCTTAAAACAGTAATCACCGTCATCAAGAATCCCTTAAAACGTACTGTACAACTCACGTGTCTGTCCTTTTTGGACATATGAGTTGATGGTGGTGATTATTGTTTTAAGAGGTCTGATACTTCGAAGTGCGATAGTATCGGAAAATGAAAGGAAAGAGTAAGGAACAGGGTGGAAATGAAAGACATCCTAGGTCTTGCAATCTTGATATACCACTGGGATCGTGATAGAGAAATAGTTAACAATAAGTATTGGATAGAAGTCATGTACACGAGGAGATTGGTGCAAATCAAGCAATGCTAAATTTAGCTACGGACCTGCGAAACAAAGGTTTCATGTCTATATGTTGGTATGCAAATTTCCTGTGCGACTGGCCCGTTGTGGAACTCTCGATTCTGATCGTACTAGAAGTGATTTCTGATCTATTTCTGACATATTATTGCCCGTAAACTCCAGGTGAATGCTAAGCTGGTACCGAAAATCCACGCACAGGTATTATATTGACACAGGATATCGGGAAAAAAAAATCAAACACCAAGTACATGATGCTCATGATAACGATACCCTTCACCCTCGTTAAAAGATTTATTCTTCCTAGCCTTTCTGAAAATTTCTCGGAGTCGATATTCGATATCTATTTGGTTTAGGTCGGATGTCCTTCCTGATGCTAATCCTGTATGGAGGGATGCACTCACTATTAAGTGTTTCTGTAGGGGTTGTTAGTGGCGTTTGTTATGTGCATATGAAGAAAAGTGTACCGTATTAGGAAAAAACACCCACTTCCTGAGCCTGACGAAATAACCATGCGCAGTTAAAATCCTTGACGCGGCCGGGAATCAAACCCTTGGTCGTCTGAGCCGAAAGCCATTTCGCTTACCATTTAGCGAACGTGTCGGACTTTGAAATATTAATTAAAAAAGAAAGGTAAGGGAGCAGTAATTCCGTTTGCTAGTGTTTTAACGTCACACTCACAGATTCAGATTTTCGACGACACACGGATGGATTAGGACTGGGATCGGGCAGTGGTCTTAATTTATGTGCAGAATTTACATTTTTATGGTATGAAAATGGAAAACCACGGAAATACAACTTTAGGACTGCCGATGGTGGGGTTCAAACTCACAATCTCCCGAATGCGAGATCACAGGTGCACGATCTAAACCATGCAGCCAACTCATTCGGTATAAACAATGAGAAGTCAGGCTCCTTGGCTAAATAATGAACGCCGAGACCCACAATTTGAATCCCTGTCGGGTCCGGGATTTTAATCATTTCTGATTCATTTTAATACGAAGATTAGGTGTTTGTATTTATCCCAAAACACCCTATTTATATGCACACAACACACCACACTACAGCCTCCACAGAAACAAGCAATAGTGAATACATCCTCCCACGTAGTGTTGACGTCAGGAACAGTGTCTGGTCGTAAAACAGGGGCAAGTCCACTTGTATGACACATTTCACACCTAA
Organism: Anabrus simplex; assembly: GCF_040414725.1. Lineage (NCBI taxonomy): Eukaryota > Metazoa > Arthropoda > Insecta > Orthoptera > Tettigoniidae > Anabrus > Anabrus simplex. The sequence continues at coordinate 259,726,445 of NC_090269.1, forward strand.
GACTGTGCCGCGGCGTGAGGAAAGTGGTAGAATAATGATCTTGTTTAAAGAAGCACTACTCTTTTAAAGGTGGCTTCCTGCTGTCTTCCGCATCGTAAAAATTCCTAGGAACGAATTCACTCGGACATAATGATGTCAGAACATATCCCACATACAGCGCTAAGTGTTCAGAGCACGCAATAAAAGACTCAGTTAAAATTCCGGGATTCCCACGAGTATCTCATTCGTTGTTAGCCCCTGTATGTGGATGATTTATCGAGACGCAGAGAATTTCTGGCTGTACTCCCAGGCGAAAGCTACCGTCCACTGGTGTACAATTCCAACACCCCTATAAATAACAAAATGTGTTTGCTCTAGAAAGAGGTGGACATACAATGCCTCAGCCTTAAACGCGCAGTTAATTACCTTTAAGCACTGTCTGGGTGGAGCACGCCACCTCTTTCCTTGCTACTTCCTGCAAAACTAAACTCCTTCAAACACGACGGAAATAAATATGCTAGCGAACTACCGTTCAGGCAATACTCTTTATACTAATTTTATATCCGGAAGCTGCGTAGCCGCGTTAGAAAACCTAGAACGATGAGAGTTCCATTTTTCATCAAAAAGTCGGGAAATTTAGAATCAAGACTTCTGTAGAAACTCAAGGCTCTGAGTTCATTCAATCTACACATCAAAATTCAACCGGCGAACTTTCTCTTACAATCCCTTATCCCAATCCAAATTCTCCAACTGTATTACCTACTCTTTGTTGGCTTGCCACTGGAATTCAATGTCCCATTACAATTAGATTCTCGTCACCTTTTATATATTGTATTAAATCTTCTATCTCCCCATATAGTCTTCCAACTTCTTCATCATCCGCCGAATTAGTAGGCATATTGTACCGGTTACAACCTGTACATGCATATTTTTTTGAGAGTTGATCGTATTTTATCACCACGCGTATTACTCCGTGCAAGCCTGGTTTGTTTACATTCTGCAGGACGAGCGAGCAAGCTGAGAACAGCTGTATGCGTGATGTAGCCGCAGGGGCTAGTTAGATCACCCGCCTGTCATGCCACGTGCAGCTAGCCTGAACTCGTATGTTCCAGAGTCAAGCGTCACACCTTTCGGAACATTCGATGGAGAAAAAATTTAAAACTCCCATAATAATTGGGGTAGCGACTTGATCAACATGTCATTTTAAAGGGAATTACATAAACATCGCAATGCTTGAATTTCAAGAAAATCCGTCGAAGGATTCAGGAGATAACCAGCTTCACGGCATATGTGACGTAATATCCCCAAACCAAATATAAGGAGGGCTCCATATAGCCTGATGTCTCAGTCTATCAGTGACAGTCGAGTAGTTAACGTGGCCCTACTCGCTGCCCTTATCGTCGGAAAGCTATCTTCGTGTGGTTATAGTCTCACTGAGGATCTCTGAATTCTTCTAAGTCTTTATAAATGGGACTTGCAATATTTACTAGTGTTGAGGAACTCTGAATTTTTCTAAGTATTTATAAATGGGACTTGCAATATTTACGAGTGTTGAGGAACTCTGAATTTTTCTAAGTCTTTATAAATGGGACTTGCAATATTTACGAGTGTTGAGGAACTCTGAATTTTTCTAAGTATTTACGAGTGTTGTGGACTCTAATTTTTCGCCAGTAAGACTTGTAATATTTACCAGTGTTGGACTTTAACTTTTCGCCAGTGATTATTCAGACTTGTCATATTTACCAGTGTTGGACTTTAACTTTCGCCAGTGATTATTCAAAGACTTGTAATATTCACGAGTGAAGAACTCTAAATTTATTTGAAGTTTCCATGAGCATAGACTTGTGATCTTTGCCAGTGATTACTTAAAGACTTGTAATTTTATTTTTGATGAACTATAACATTATTGAAAGTCTTTTCCGTGAGTGTTAAAAGTGGATTCTTGAAAGTCTTTATGAACTTTGTCTCGTGACTTTACTAGTAGTGAGAAAACTCATTACTCAAGGTTTTCATGAACTTTGATTTATTCTGCGAGTGACGAAGAGCACATTTTCGGAGTTTGCATTAATTCCATCAACCTCATTGTACTTAGGTAATGTGATTACCCTCAACATCGTCAGGAACCAGCGGAGGTCATCACGAGCATCGGGAATTTGAGGCGTATTCCATGCAACCAACCTGGATGGTCCGTCCGCATCTTGACGGAGTACTTGGGCATCTTCTGGAACGTGTTCCAGCCGGTGCGGCCTGGTGAGCTGGAGACCCGGGCCATTTAAAGGATAATGTGGAAGACAACCCCTATCTACCATGAGGTGATGTGCAATTTAATATGCATTACATGAATAAACCCTTATCAAATCAGATTCAAACTTTTCTTGTAGATAGGACCCTGCCTCCTGTACCAAGCCCTAGCTAACATTCATCCAGTTTAGCCCTGAGAACTATTCCATGCGTACATTGAAAATAAATCTTAAAGTCGGGCTCTTTTCTGGTACAATATAGAGCTGCACTATTGTGGTAGGCATTGTTCTGGTGTCTACCTTGACAACAATAACCCTTTCACTATGTTGGTCGTAGTGGCTTAACTGCTGCCCAGTTTTCTTATTCATTATGAAACCAACTCCTGCATTTCCCCTGTTTGATTTTGTGTTGATAATTCTGTAGTCGCCTCCCCAAAATTCCTGTTCTTCCTGCCCCAAAGTACTTCACTTATACCAACTATATCTAACTTTAGTCTGCCTAGCTGAATAGCTCAGACGGTAGAGGCGTGGCCTCTTAAGCCCAATTTTGTAGGTTCGATTCTGGCTCGGTCCGATGGTATTTGAAGGTGCTGAAATATGTAAGCCTCATATCAGTAGATTTACTGGCACTTAAAAGAACTCTTGCGGGGCTAAATTCAGGCACCTCGGCATCTCCGAATGCCGAAAAAGTAGTTAGAGGGACGTAAAATAAAACATTATTAACTTCAGTCTATCCATCTCCCTTTTCAGATTCTCTAAGCTACCACAACGATTCAAACTTCTAACATTCCACGCTCCGACTCGCAGAATTCCGGTGTCCATCTTCCTGATGATTGACCCCTCTCGTGTAGTCCCCCACCCGGATATCCGAAAGGGGGATTATTTTATCCGGGAGGAAGCTATATTCGATATATCATTCATACAGAGAGAGCTGCATGTCCTCGGGAGTTAGTTACTGCTGTAGTTTCCCGTTGACTTCAGCCGTGTAGCAGTATAAACACAGCTAAGCCATGTTAAGTTTTATTACAAGGCCATCCTCACAACTTCCGAGAGGTTGATATCCATCTTTCGATGAACCATTCGTTAGTCTAGTCTCTCAACAGATACCCATTCCATATGGTTGCACCTATGGCTCGCTATCTTCTTCATTGGGACGCACAAGCCTCCCCACCGCGGCAAGGCCACATGGTTCACAGTGGAGTTCTTGGGTATTAGTATAATGTACTGTCTGATAATTCGAAAGGTGGAAGGAAGAATCAAGTCAGTGAGCAGTAAAACATGGAAATGGCGTATGGCTTTTAGTGCCGGGAGTGTCCGAGGACAAGTTTGGCTCGCCAGATGCAGATCTTTTGATTTGACCCCCGTAGGCGACCTGTGCGTCATGATGAGGATGAAATGATGATGAAGACGGCACATACACCCAGCCCCTGTGCTAGAGAAATTAACCAATTATGGTTAAAATTTCGACCCTGCCGGGAATCGAACCCTGGACCCCTGTAACCAAAGGCCAGCTTGCTAACCATTTAGCCATGGAGCCGGACTCAGTGAGCAGTGAATGAGAACATATCAGATGTAAGCGTTTTCTAAATTGAAGAGCGTTCAGTGACTAAGTTGTGGGTTCGCGACCTACGATATACTGGCAAAACAGTTTCAGGAACTATAAACTTTCAATTGCGACATCGAAAGGTAAGTTATTACCGTCAAAACGAATGCCATTGGTGAGGGAAGGGATGAAGTTTAAGGCAATATGCCTATAGAACGCACCTGTGGCTGTTGGCACGTTTGGAATATTGTGTTGCTGCTGAAGGATCAATAATACAAACTCCAAGTCAACTCATAAGCCCGCTGTAGAATTGGATATTCCCTATTTAACCGTAAGAAAAGTACCAAAAGGATTTGAAATTCAAACTCTAACTCCGTTTGCCAATGAATGATACATCGGATGCGGCCTTAACACTACATGAAGCACCATGGTAGCTGTATCTCAGCCAATTTTAACAAGAGAAGATAAGCGTATGTTATCTACCGGTTATTGTGTTATCCACCGGTTATTGTGTTACCTACAGAAGTTGGAACGACTGGAACGTTTATTTTCGGTCCACGCAGAACTTAAATTTATTTCATTTTTTTGCTAGTTGTTTTACGTCGCACCGACACAGATAGGTCTTACGGCGATGATGGGACAGGAAAGGGCTAGGAGTGGGAAGGAAGCGGCCGTGGCCTTAATTAAGGTACAGCCCCAGCATTTGCCTGGTGTGAAAATGGGAAACCACGGAAAACCATCTTCAGGGCTGCCGATAGTGGGATTCGAACCTACTATCTCCCGGATGCAAGCTCACAACCGCGTGCCTCTACGCGCACGGCCAACTCGCCCGGTAATTTATTTCATAAAATCAAACAAAAAATCGACCTCATATTATGATTTGGACAGGGGCAATGGACAACATTTTGTAAGGACCGTATGTTTCAAATCACTCGATGAATCAGATTGAGTTCGATTGTCGAATGGATGTTTCCTGAAATCCAGATGGTTACTTGCTTTACGTCGCACCGACACCGTTAGGTTTTATGGCGACGATGGGATAGGAAAGGTCTATGAGTTGGAAGGAAGTGGCCGTGGCTTTAATTAAGGTACAGCCCCAGCATTATCCTGGTGAGAAAATGGGAAACCACGGAAAACCATCTTCAGGGCTCCCGAACAGTGGCATTCGAACCCACTATCTCCTGGTTGCAAGCTCACAGCTGTGTACCCCTGATAGCACGGCCAACTCGCCAGTAAATCCAGATGGAAGGTACTATGATTTTAACAAGAATACGCACCAACTAATTTCGTCTGAACTGTGTGGCTGCGCCTTAATCAACTTTCCTGGAACCGCTAGATTTGTCGGGGATCACAGGACATCCCTATACTTCTCTTACGGCGACCATCAAGCCCAGATTTCATCATGCCACACAATTTTTTCTAGGAAATCATGGCGCAGGGTGCAGAAAAGGCGCTATATTCTAAAAGAGTTGAAACATGATGCACGTGGTCTATGTCTTCACGACTGTAATACTCTGGTGCAATATTTAATACCTTAGTTTTACCGTCCCTGAATATTTAATGTTTTGCACCGACTGTATCCCATTGCTGACCGGGCCGCTAAACGGATCTCGTGCCACCGCCTGACTCTCACCCTTCTCTTATTCTCTGACGTCATCATGTGACATGATCAGCGATCAGCTGTTCACCATCTAGAATCTTCTCAAACTTTGCGGCTCACAATATACAAGCAAGCCTGGCCCTAGCTCAGGGGGTGTCAGTAGATGCAGAGTGGGACTCGGCCCACAGGTGACCACGGCTGGTCCGTGGTCCAACAGCTTTGCACTCTGACCGGCCAACCGAGCAGAGGACGGGTGGCCTCGGCTCTACCGTGGCTCTACGCCTCTGTATTCGGGAGACGGGAAAGGGCTGGACCTCACGGCTGGGGAGGAATGAAGACATTTTAGTCGTAGCCGTTCCTGTTTGAATGCGCACTCTACTGCACCGTTATCGAGTGAGCTGGTTCTCCTATTCCGGTTGCCTACTACATTTCGTCATGAGGTGAGAGGGTGAGAGAGAAATATTGATCTGTTCTACCTTCCTGTTATTTTATATTTTTGTGTCCCTTACTCAGAACCAATTCTCACGGGGTTGATTAGACTTCGAGTAATCATATGCCATGAACGTAATCTACACTGTAGTTTAAATTTTGAACTTTGTGCGTTGAACCTTATCTAAAACAAACCACTAGGTGCTTTTTGTATGAACGAACATATGGTGCATTCGTATTAGATGATCTGTTTTGAAGCGTTTATGGCTTAAAGCATAGGTTGCCTTCTGCAATTACGGCTTCCCTGCCCCATTTTCGCCGGCTGCTACACCTATGTACCTATTCTATTTGTACCGGGAGGTACACCCCAACGCCGCGCATTCGAATTCTGCGCCAAAACTGGTGAAACTGTGAAACGGAAACTACACCAACTTGAATATTTAATCAGAAGATGTCACCACCTAAATATTGAGTATTATCGTGAAGTTTCCTGAACTGACTAAATTTCTACTAGTTTTGTTTGCTATTCATCAAGAAGTGTGGACATTGTTCCACAGATGACACTACTAAAAACTATGATCATGCACCCTGGGGCGAGGTGTAAGAACTTATAATTCAAAGAAGTTTTGTATTCATAAGTTTTTTCCGATTGATATTCATTTATTTTTGGGTTGACAATATTTCCTTTTTATTTCCGCCAGTTTTAAATCTAGCCAATCCCTAATTTCTGTAATTAATTTTCCACCTATCACCGGCTTCTTTTTCGATTCTGTGTGTAACTTTGAAATTGACCAATAAACTTGAGAGGGTGAGGCTAGTTTAATCTTGAATGGTCTCGAACCTTCCCTGAGGGTTTATAAACTGCGGATTTTCACGTTTCTTTGCCAATTGAACGTCATCTTACTAAGTGTGTGTGTCAAGCAGGAGGCGGGCGGCCTCTTTCTTCGGTCAGCAGTACATATACAAGGTAATGGCCACATAACATCTTTCTTTATTGCTAACTCCGCAATTTAACCCGAGGGAAAGGTCCGAATCGTTAATTATGTAACCTTCTTTTCTAAAAATGTAACTTTCTGCTGGCAAATGAAAAAACTTCATACATTTTTAACTGTAAATCGGGGATAGAGAGTGATGTACCCTCTCGAGCTCCCCATTCATCTTGGTTTGAGGTGACTAAGTTTTTCCCTAACTGTTTTTCTACTGTAATGTGTTTATGTAATGTCTATACGAGTCACCTCAGTAGTTTGGGAATAGCCCCTGTTTCATCGGCCTAGAGCCCTTTAGGTTTTTAAGTGTTCATTATCTTGGAGCGCAGTGTGCCTCCATTCACCTTGCGTTTGGGCCAGTTATTCAACCTTTTCTTTTCTATGAAGGCCCCGTAGGTTGGGTATTAAATACCCCTGTATATAATCATTTTTCAAATTGTAAGTTGTGCCTTGGGAGGCTAGTGATTTGTAAGTTGATGCTGCCTTGAGTTGGCTTTGAAAGCTGAGAGCCTGTTAGCTCTTTTCAAGGTTGTAATTGTGAAGATTGCCTCTGGGAGGCTTGATATTGTATTTAGGGAGCAAATGCTCTTGAATTAAGGGGACTTCTGCCCTTGGATAAATGATTCCTTTGTTTGGATTAAAGATTTTGTAAATTGAATCCGGTATCCCTGACACTGTAAACTAGGGGCTTGAGGCCCCAAAGATGTTAAAGTTCTGAATCTTGGAGTTTCCTCGTCTTGTTTTAAGACTGCTTTTGTACCTGAAAAAAAACCGGTTAAGTTTAAAGTTCTGAAAATATAACCTTCAGTTTAAGTTTTAAATTAAATTTGATTTTGTAGTTAGACCCATTCCAGCCCGCACCTTCTTTAACCTCTTTCTGCTCCACGGGTAACCCCGTAACACTATTCGTACGGGCTGTTTGCTTCAGCACCTCAACGCACTGCCAGAAAATACTAAACTGAAAATAATTTTATTCACTCAACATATGTTCAACAAAGTCTTCAGAAATCATACATCTACTATATCAGTTTACAACCATGTTAACAGAACATACAGCTTCTAATAAAGAAAAGCCCACCCATAATCTGGTATCTTTCCTATTCGTACAAGCAAACTGAACACTTGAAATAAACAAAAATGAAAGGGTTCCTGGAACATGTTAGTATCTAGTGGAATGTCCCCTAACATTTGTAACTGCCTGACATCGTCGCCGCGTAGAATACACTAATTTCTTGCACATGTCAGAGCTGATTTTCTGCCGTTCCTGAAGAATCACACTTTTAAGTTCCTCCTTCGTACGCCCACGTTGCCAACGGATATTTCTCTTTAACGTAGCCAAAAGATCTTCGATGGGATTTAACTCCGGAGACTTGGGAGGTGTTCTTAGCTTCTTAGGAATGTTCCAGGTCAACCATGTCTTATTAATGTCAGCAGTGTGTTTTGGGTCATTATCATGCTGGAACAAATAAACAGGTGGCAGTCCCATTCTTTTCGGCACTCTGCTTCACGTTTGTCCTAGGATTGCATTATAACCCTCCTTGTTCATTATTCCGTCAATGAAATATACGTTTCTCACACCTCTGGCTAACACACAGCCCCAAAACATTACAGACCCACCACCGTATTTTACATTTGGGAGTGTATTTGCCAAATCATTGTAAGTACCAATTTTTCTCCATATTCTGCGGATGCCATCTGACCCGAAAAGGTTTATTTTCGTCTCATCACACTAGATAATGTCATTACAGAATTCGTTCTCCTTAATTATATGCTCCTTAGCGAATGTCAGTCTAAGCCGCCTGTTTTTTCAACTTACGTATGGCCTTTTACCGTGGGATTCTTCCATAGTTCTCAGGATCCGACGGATGGTGGAGTTTCCGATCTTCTTTCCAGGTCGTGCATCCATGAGTTTCATCAGTACTGGTGCACTTAATTTGGAAACTGACTTTAGCAGCCGAACAAAAATGTTCTTTCCTTTCAGTTCAACACTTCTCCTGAGTTTACTTGGAGTGTTCTTAACAGTGCCTATTTAAATTTATCAACCACATATTGCACAGTAGAATGTATTATATTGACCAGCTGTCCAATTTTTCGTAATGAAAATTCTTGAAGTGGCAGTTGATGTATAGTGTAAAGCAGCAATTATTATTAAATTTCCCCAGGCAACGCGGGGTCCTACTGTGCTGTCGTATCGCTTAACAAAAGACAATAGTAAAAAATTAAATGCGGTAATTAAAATGCGCTTAAGAAAGAACAGCTAAATAACAAAACCAAGCACAAACAAAACACATGGCAAATTTTTGTATCGGTACAAGTTATGCCATGACCTATCGCTGCACACCACTGCATCAAAATCTTCAGTAACAACTTCCGTACAGTACGAAAATAACAGAATACACACAAATACTATGCAATATACAACCAAAGTAAAATATCTGCCATTAGACAACAACTTTATGTTACTTCCTTGCCGCTGCAGGCTGAAGTCCTCTATCATTCTGAATCGGGCGAAGATTCATTGCCTACAGCAATGATGAAGGGCTCAATTTCGTCCTGGATCAAATCAGATTTTCACATGTCCGCTTCAATATCTTTCACGTGTTTCACGTAGTTCGCCCAGATTTCAGTAGACACGCGTAGGAAACCTTCATCGATGAGTCTTTCCACCTCCCTTGTTTTGAAGGTGGTGTTGTTCATAGCAATATAGTGCTCCACTTGCGCCCAAACAAGTTCAATAGGATTCAGCTCACAATGGTATGGTGGTAAGCGAAGAACAGTGACACCACTTTCTTTTGCCATTTCATCGATTCCGTGGCGATCGTATTTCCATCGCACACTGTTTACGAGGGCCATCAAGTCTGTTTTCAGCATGTTCTCATCATACACTACACCACGTTCTCGAAGCCTTGACCGCAGGTTCTCTTTCTTCCATGCCTTCGTAGATAGATGTTCTTTCTTGAGGCTATGATAGGAGGTATTGTCAAGAACAATGACAGAGTTTGGCGGCAGGTTCGGTAGTATACGTTCTTTAAAATACTCCTCATAACAATCACTGTCCATTTCTTCGTGAGCATCTGTGGTATTCATCTTGCACTGAAACAAGTAGTTCGCCGCTGGCACGAACCCATTCTCATTACCGGCATGAACTAACGCGAACCGTGGACCACGACCTGTAGGTGACTTCAGACCGCAAGAGAGTCCTAACAGAAAAGCATCCCGTGGAGTTGAAATGGTCTTATCTTTCCATTCTTTCCCAACAGTGTGCCCTGTGTTAACCCATGACTCATCAGTGTAAAAGATGTTCCTTCCCTCGTCTCGATATTTCTTAACTGTTGACAGATAATTGTGACGCCAAGATATTTCTTTCTTTCCGTCAAACGAGTTGAATTCCCTTTTTTTTTTCGTACTGGAAACCCATGTCTCTCAACAAACGATACAGAGTTGTTCTTTTGAACTCATGAAGGTCTTTATCATTATTCACGGACTGTAGAACTTGTGCAAGGTTGGAGGTTGGTTTTTAAGGAAAACCTCGTGCACCTTACGCCTTACACCACTGCTAAACAATCATTGAATTGACAATTCAAAATTTAAAATTTAGTGCTTGACAATAATCTATTTTATTGTACCATTTGCCACCGAGGTAGACACCTCATTTTGCAAATAAAGAGATTTTGATTTGATTTGATTTGATGTAACATAACTGACTTAATTTCTGTTATCCCATGTGGGACATAGGACACAAAGTTTCTCTACATTGTTCTGTTAATTATTAACCTCTTTAATTCGCTCCAGGTCTTTCCTCCTTCCAAACACTCAATATGGACTGATCTTCGCTAAGATTCACTGGGTTTTCCTCTCATACTTTGCCCTTGCCGTTTCTAATTCAATGCCTGTTCCTTGATGGATTAATTGTTTTAGCTCCCTCCGTGTATCAGTGGTAGTGTGCTGGCCTGCAGGTTCCAAGATCGTGGCTTCAAACTCGGCAGAGGTCGACGGACTTTTGAATGGCGAAAGAAAAGTGCTACCAGCACTTCATGTTGTACAATGTCGGTATGTGATATATCTCTGGTGACTCATTTGCTACGCAACTGAAAATATTCATTAACACTCAGCCATAGATGCCAAAAAGTTCCGGTTTACTCTGTCACCTAGTAGGCCTAGACTAAAATGGATCATCGAAATTGAGGTGTAGGCAGACGGATGGCGTCACATAAAAATGCTTGCATAGGGTAGCTGAGGCCATACGATGTTATTGCCGACTAGGACAAAGTATACCAATGCGCATTGTAATTTAAGCACTGAAATTGTAGTTAAGTAAGGTGAAGAAACTGGAAGCAACTGATTAAGGGGAATGGGACAGTTACATGAGACTTATTGGCTATGTATTAATTCTGATGTTAAACAGGTGATTCCTCAGCATCTGGAACGACCCCCTGAAGGCGTAGAGTGCAATATCTGGAAAACCTTCGGCGGGGTCCCATGGGATTTGAAAAATACCATAACATATCTTAGGATTGCCCCACGGCTTCCAATCATCAGCCCCGTCACACGCAATTTAATATTATATGCATGCCGGAAGTAACTTATATTTGCCACGTATATTTATTTTCTTCTTCCAGTCAACAGTTGTCGGCTGTCCAGACCTTCTCGAAGTGTACCGTGGAGTCAGTCCTATTGTCTTGTCCAGCGAAATGATGTTTATTCGGCTTGTGCTTCCACACTCAGCCACGCAGCGAACCTCTTCGTGAAGTTCGTAGTTGTTATTAACAAATGCTTTAGCAATCATCTGCCATTTCAGGATATGACCTATCCATAAACACCTACATTTCACTGTCTGAATGCCCATCTCCATCTCTCTCTCGTTCTTTTCTAGAAATCGTGGGTAGAAATAATGTCTACAAATTTCTTCCAGGCTGTCGACAATCATGGAATAACTTTCTTGTATCAGAGTTCTACATCGTTGCCGTTGAACCATTGTAGGAGGTTCCACACCCACGATCATCTTCTCCGCTCAGGTCCAGGTTTCCCTTTTATCTTTCCTTATACCTTAATTGTATTATACTATATTTGTAATTTCTGAAGGTATGGCCAAAATAGGCTGCTTTTCTCTGCGTTTCTCCAGGATTAAGGTTTCACATAAATTCCCGTTGTATATGTACCTTCTCGTTTATGACGTATGCACCCATGGGCTGTGTTGAACATTAAATTCACATTTCAAAGGCTTGCAGCCGGGTAATTAGTGTCCATCCTCAGAGACCTGAAAGCAGTATCGGCAAGACATAACACTTCACAACATTACAAACGCAGGTAACGGCTGCACACACTATTCGCAAAGCCAATTCTGTTCTTGATATCTGCCTACGAATTCCAATCTTTTGTTATAATAACATTGGTGACTTTCTCTTTAATGATCGCCAAGAATTTTGATCCCTGAGTATTCGTTTTAAGTACAAATTCCTCGATTGCTTCGGTAATTGTATGTAAACGTAATTATATAGCCAACGGTGGTTCAAAATTCGTCGTACACATTGGTTGATGAAGGTTTTCAGCTTTGAGGTAATGATTTTTTGACTTTCCATTTTTCGAACTCACACAAAAGCACATATTTCTCATTTCTTCGGAAGATGCCGAATTCGATCCTAGCAGATATTCCGTTGCGAACAGAGCTGCACTAAGGCACCATTCACTTTACGTATACGGTGTGCGTCATCCTGTCCAGTTTCTCGTACTTTGAGAACTGTTCTGCAGAAATAAGTAAAGCCATCCACATTCTCTATAGCTTCACTATTTTAGGTAAACCGCTTTGTTTTAGTAGTGTTGATCCTCAGTGCCTTGGTCTTCCTGATTTGTTTGCCTTTTCCGTGTGTGCTACTGATAAAAATATATCTGAATGGACTTATTACATACATATATAATGCCAAACTATTGCAGTAACTATTGTTAATAAAATAAATTTATTACATACCAGATAGCGCCTTGTTCTCCCTCAGTCTCCCATTCAGATTTATTCACTTTCTTTTCATTGCTTTTCGCTTTCCATAATAAATAACTCCAGTTTGATTGGCTATCTGTACACTCAGGAAACACCTGCCTTTCAGGGTGTAGGGTAGGGGTGGGGGTGGGGTGGGCGTTGGTGTGGGGGTGGGTGTGATTACTTTCAGAACTTTTTACATACATCTAGGAAACCATCCCTTACAACACTAATCAGGAAAGGAAAGGGAAGATACCCGACCATTCGAAGAACGAGTACGTAGGCAAGAGAAAGGTAAGACACACGAGTGAAAGTGAAGGCTTCTCAGGCCTCGTAAACCCAGTACCGTTGGTACCGGACGGGTACAGTACAAGAGTTGACCAAGGGAGGTCAAATGGGAAATATTTAAGTGAAGAGCCTGGCAAGTAAGCTGAACATATACCGGACTCAGCTAATGGAACCGTGGTTGGCAACTTGAGAGTCCTTTCCAGTTACCGCTTTCAGTCACTTCTTAGGACATCAGGTGATACCATGGCTGTAATCTACCACTCCCACCCATAGCGCGAACATGAACAGTGTTATTACATTAAGCTGTTAATTTCAAATATCGCCCTGAGATATCGCTACTTTTTTCTTCAAGAATGCGATATGGTTCTCATAAGTTTTCGTGACTGATGGCGAGCAACCACATTGTGGAATGTGTTCTACTGTATTTACAGGAAACCTAATATTATACCCGATTTGCGAGTAACTAGTTGGAATTAGGACGAAGATTCCATATTTTTATCAATCTGTGGTATTCATCGTCTCTTTATGTCACTGTATGGCACATTCCAATCATCGTGGCTTTACTTTAATAGAATTTTAAATTAAAATTGTTACTGATTTCATGTAAAGCCATATATGCCGCAGTGTCGAAGTTATTTAAACCCAAAGCTATGGAAGTACAGTAATACTGAAAATAATTAATATTCTAATACCTTTCAAGATGTGAAACGTCCGTTATTAATAGAAACCACGAATTCAAATAAAAGTATTTTCAGAAAAGTATTGGAATCTGAGGTACATTTTATGAATGTTACTATTATAGAACCTTAACCAAGACTTTTCGTGAACGAACCTCTGATTCAAATATTATGAGGGAATTATGATTTTCATTTACCTGTTTTTTTAAGCAATTTGATTTACGTCGCACCGACACAGATAGGTCTTACGGCGACGATGGGAGAAGAAAGGGCTAGGAGTGTGAAGGAAGCGGCCGTGAATTTTTCTGGTGTGAAAATAGGAAGCCTTGGAGCAACCTTCTTCAGGGTTGCCGACAGAGGGGTTCGAACCCACTGTCTCCTGAATGCAAGCTTACATTTGCGCGGCCCTAACCGCACGGCCACTTGCTCGGTCATTTAGTTGTTTAATGGCACATGATTTCATGAAAATCATTGGAAGAAAGGCACCGGCATTTTGAAAAAGTATTTTATTAAATGATCTGGCCCAAAGTAATCTTGCAATGTGGCACGGAATTGTTTGGACTTTTATAATATTTTTATATGATTTAGTCTTCCAATGCACTCGGAAACCATAGAAGTGATTTTCAAGCACATTAAGTACTAACCAGTGACCCTCTTCGGCTTTGCACAGGCGCAGTGTTGAGTCTATTGTAGATTGGCCTTCTGAAATGTCCTTCTACTGTACACGACATTTTCCCCCTGATGTATGTACTGCGTGTTTCAAAAGCAACTCCGTAAGGTGCGTGGCCTGGAGCAACAGGAGCTTCGGAGAAGTAGATTTTAAGTCCAACTGCCGATTTAGTAGCAATCTCCTCTACTTTATCTGTGCAGCGGGATGAAATACCCCAAAGGAGAAAGACTCGAGTAATGGAATGAATAGAGCAATTTTATTAACATGTAGTTGTTTTTTTTTTTTACAAAATAGGTCAAAAAATCACCCTGAAGTCACTACTCCGTACCATAACTAACAACATGCGACTGGAAGTTTTGAAAATGCTTTATTGCAAACGAAGGTATAACGTCAAGAAATACTCCTGTTCTCCTCGTGCATAGTGTTTTCATCGCCATTATAGTGAGTCGTAGGAAGACTCGTTTACTTGCGATATGAATGTGCAGTATGCCCGTTTACTAAAAGTAGACCGTCCCGCAGCACACGTGAGGCGGTGATTCGTCATCGCCAGGGCCAGGATTCTGATGACCTAAAAATGTTTAAAAATGATCTATAAAATGACAAAAAAATTCCAGTAAATTGCTCCAAACACTTTTAAAAATGACAAAAATTTAAATGATTTTTTTACAGTTAATTTACTAATCTAGTTGGTATAGCCTATATTTGTCATAGACATGAATTATACGCTTTTGGGCTTTTGTCATGTCTAGAACACAACGTGAAATTCTTTACATTTCGCAGATAACTTTGCTCCACGCCTTCAGAAGAAAATCTCGACTGTTCACGAGAAAGCCATCTCCAGTTGGAGGTGTCTCTCCTGGAATGTGGAAATTTCCAAGAAGTAAATGGTGAACAAACTTTCTTTAGGGGCTCAAGTCTTTGTGTTCATCCTCGCTTCAGGTTGCGATAATATCCAATGCCACACGCGTAAGTGCTTCTAAATCCTCTAACATACAAAATAATAAGAAAAAAGTGTAACATAGTCTAAACCAGGGCCTCTCAAACGCCCAAAATCTCACGCGCGCAAATCGATGCGCAAGAGCTCCATGCACTGTGCATCGGTTCCACTCGGTTCGGCTCGGACTAACGCTTCGTCTCTGGGCTACTCGGCTCAACTCGGCTCAACTCGGCTCAGATTTGGAGCACTACGGAGTAAGTGAGGAAGAGGGAGACAGGCGGAGCGAGCTAGACAGGCGTGGGGAAAGAGAGAGATAGCGCTATTACTCCAAATCGAGGAGTGGGGGTCTGCACTCTGGGCAACCAAGTGAAGCCGTCTTTTGCACCGTGCACAGTGCATGCACCAGGCGCATGCACCCTGAGAGGCCCTGGTCTAATAAGTTCCATAAAATGACCAAATAATGACGTATAATTTTATAAAATACAAAATGGCAAAAAAAACTAGCAAAAGAATGATCTAATAAATGAGCATTTCTACAATGTGAGAATTATGATCAGGATTTGTGTACAAATTAACAATGTCTGCTGTGAACCAATTAGAAGATAACATGTCATGAAAATCCAAGCCCTGGTCATTACTGTTCCCTTAACAGTCTTAGGTTTGCGAGGCCTATGAAGTCTTCGTAATCCTTCCCTTCTTCTTGCCAATACCGTGGTTCCTAGAAGTGGCGGGCCGTGTCGGACATACTCCATTTCGTGATATAATTAGCGTTAAGAGAGGATGGTTGCCAGTTTTACTTCGTTCTCCACCCCCTCCCCCACCACACCACACCACACCACATCCACTTCAATCAATTCTTCACTAAAATCTGCATTTAGGGCAGTCGCACAGGTGACAGATTCAATATCTCTTCTTCTCCTAGCCTTTTCTTGAATGATTTCAAAGAAATTGGAAATTTATTGAACATCTCCTTTGGTAAGTTATTCCAATCCCTAACTTCCCTTCCTATAAATGAATGTTTGCCCCAATTTGTCTGTTTGAATTACAACTTTATCTTCACTTCATCCCATGGCGGATTTCATTTTAAAATATAATATGTACAGATTTTCATCTGACCGTGCTACAATATTAATGACATCCCGAGAAGAGTTTCAATATTTCAAATATTTCAAAACGGAATGCTACTTTTCCCCCACAATATCTTCTCCTAATAATTTTAAGGTATTTCTACACCTAAAATGGACATTTAAGAATTCAGAGCTTTCATTTAGCAAATACACGTATTATAGAGTTCGGGAGAGGCCACTGGGAGAGGCCACTGGGATAGACGCTGTTCCCAAAGTGACTCTACTATAACTGAACAGTATGACATAGCTAATAGATTATGCTCAAAAGGGCGATCTTGTTCTTCTAAACGTAGCTCATATCTTCGTGTTTAGGCTTGTACGATCTGTTTAGGGATAAGAAAGTCATTTTTCAATGTATAATTTCCTTTTAGAATGTGCATGCCTTCGTTGGAGTTACCTGTTGTTTTCAGTGCGCTATGTTCTCTGGTGTGGGTTAGTGCAAATTTATTATTTTCGTTGACGTGAATTAGTCTCATCCTTTGCTTTGATAATATGAAAATGGCTGAATATGAGAAATTCTAGTAATTCGCAACAAGTTTCCGTTACAAATAGCCTGAAAATATAGCTCATAGGTAGAGTTCGTAGTTTATAGCATTTAAAAATCAGAGATTTAGCGTTTTGATTTTCAAATTTAGCGTTTTGTAGCATCTATACTTCTCACATTATTTAGCGTTTTTTTCAAGTTGCTTTACGTCGCACTGACACAGATAGGTCTTATGGCGACGATGGGACAGGAAGGGGCTAGGAGTGGGAAGGAAGCGGCCGTGGCCTTAATTAAGGTACAGTCCCAGCATTTGCCTGGTGTGAAAATGGGAAACCACAGAAAACCATCTTCAGGGCTGGTGACAGTGGGGTTCGAACCCACTATCTCCCGAATACTGGACACTGGCCGCACCTAAGCGACTGCAGCTATCGAGCTTGGTTTAGCGTTTTGTAGCTAATTGGTTAAAATAGGCATAATTTGATTGCAAAGTCGGCACCTCAATATATTTGTATCGCTTACATAAAAATGTTCCAAATTGTAACTCTCGGCACGCTGTTTGATCGTCACTTCGCTTCTACCCATGGCTACCAGGCAATAAATCGCTACGGTGCTTTAAAACAGAACTAGTACTCAACATCTATGTCAAGAATAACCTACTATGATCAAGGGTCAATACAAATTGAATGAACGCATGTGCCTGAACGAGTATTAAGCATAGAGTTAGTAAATAATACACTAGAGGTAGAATTGGCGCTGCAGTCCCGTGCGAAGTTGAACGAGCGCGCTGTTTGGCAAAAGGTGGATTGTTTGGCACTGTCAATACTGGAGCTTCCCGCTAAATTCAAGTATATATTTCTCTGAAGGAAAATGCTAGTCTCCTGTGCAGCTTATGGCTGCATAGAGAGGTTCATAAAGGGCAGTGGCGTATCATTTCACAGGTACGTTTCCTTGAAATTCATTTCCGTGTGTATAAAATAATACTTTGCGTGACACTTACTGTCATGAATTGGCCTACTTGGGCTGACTTCGCGAGTGATTCCCCTGTCGGCGTGAATGAGATTCTTTGGATCTTTCCTTGAAGACTGAAATTAATGTATTAGGAAATATAAGGGATGACATTTTCCTTTCACTGAAAGCGAATATCCAGAAAAATCATGTGCATGATATCGAGCGAGTGGCTGTAGGCTTCAGGTCACATAGCTGTCAGCTTGAATTCAGGAGATAGTGGGTTTGAATCCCACTGTCGGGAGCCCTGAAGATGGTTTCCAATTTTTACACGAGGAAAATGCTGGAGCTGGAACCTAATTAAGGCCACAGTCGTTTCCTTCCCACTCCTAGTCCTTTCCTGTCCCATAGTCACCGTAAGATCTATATGTGTCGGTGCGACATAAAGCAAATTGGTACAAATAAGAAAAGATGTGCATGGTAGCTTGGAATTGTGCTTCGTTTTTCACTTTCTGTGTGTATTTATAGCATTAAAAGCTATTGAATATATTTTCTCTATATACCGGTACAGTTTGTTGCTTTCCCTTCGCACAATACGTGTAGCAATTCCCATTTATGCCTTACCCGATTTTAAAATTTAGAGACTAGATGTCCTGCACCGTGTGAATATCTGAGTCCTTTACTTTCGTCTATATTATTCCCTGAAATGTCATACAGAGATATAAGCATAATAAATTATTGACCAAGCAAGATTTCCGTGCGGTTAGGGCCACGCAACTGTAAGCTTGCTTTCGGGAAATAGTGGGTTCAAACTCCACTGTCGTTAACCCCGAAGATGGATTTCCGTTGTTTCCCATTTTCACACCAGGTAAATGCCGGGGATGTACCTTAATTAAGCGCACGGGCGCTTCCTTCCCACTCCTAGTCTTTTCCTATCCCATCGTCGCCATAAGGCCTATCTGTGTCGGTGTGATGTAAAACAAATTGTAAAAGTTATTATAAGTACCTCTTCAGTTCTCTTCAATCATATAATTTACCACTCTCCCTTTCCATTAACGGAAATCATGTTATAAGTTAAAATCTTAAAGCAATTAATACATTTCAGGAAAAGCTAAATAGAAACTCCATAATAGGCTGAAACCACAACTGAGTGTCATATTTCCACTTGTAATCGCGTTTAGAAAACATCGATAATAATAATAATAATAATAATAATAATAATAATAATAATAATAATAATAATAATAATAATAATCAGAAAATGAAAGCATACTGGGCCAAGAAAAAGCAGAAGACCTTAACTAAGAGTTAAGACGAGCCCCGTATTCCCTAGTAGGCCAAAACGAATAATAATAATAATAATAATAATAATAATAATAATAATAATAATAATAATAATAATAATAATAATAATAATAATAATAATAATAATAATAATAATAATAATAATAATAATAATTCTTTTTTTTCTACCGCTTATCCCACACCTGTGGGGTCGCGGGTGCGAACTGTGTCGCACATGTGGATTTGGCCCTGTTTTACGGCCGGATGCCCTTCCTGACGCCAACCCTATATGAAGGGATGTAATCACTATTGCGTGTTTCTGTGGTGGTTGGTAGTGTAGTGTGTTGTGTGAATATGAAGAGGAAAGTGTTGGGACAAACACAAACACCCAGTCCCCGGGCTAGAAGAATTAATCAGAGACGATTAAAATCCCCGACCCGACCGGGAATCGAACCCGGGACCCTCTGAACCGAAGGCCAGTACGCTGACCGTTCAGCCAACGAGTCGGACATAATAATATTAATAATAATAATAATAATAATAATAATAATAATAATAATAATAATAATAATAATAATAATAATAATAATAATAATAATAATAATAATTGTACCAGGCGGTACACCTCCGCGCCGCTAATTCAAACTTTGCGCCAGTTGAAACTCCTCTACTGGAGGAAGCCTGAACTCTAACAACCATGTTAATTCTAAAGGTTATCAGAAGATGTCGCTATCTGTAAATTTTGAAGAGTTCTGAACTGTGTCTTTTTCGATTTATTTTTGTTTTCTCTGTAGTGAGAAGTGTGAACATTCTCTTCTAGATGGCACTACTGAAGAAATACAACGGTGTACCCTAGTGCGAAGTGAAAGAACTTTTTTTGAAGAATTTTAGTATGCATAAGTTTGTTCTTTGTTAAATTTCTTTCAGTCATTGTTTAGGTTGGCTGTATAACCCTTCTATTTCCGCCAGTTTTGAATTCGACCAATGAGTAATTTTTGTAAAAAATATTCCACCAATCCTAGATGTCTTCTTCAGTTTTGAATTGTAATCTTTTGGCCGTCCAATAAAATGCTTGTGGGTGGGTGTTATCATTCATGAAAGGTTTCGAATGTTCCGCGAGGGTATATAAACTGCTGATTTTCGGGTCCCTGCGCCACTTCAGTAACATCTATCATTGTGTAAATTATGTAGCAGGGGGCGGGAAGCGCCTCTTTCGTCGGGCAGCGGTTCATCAATAAGGTAATGGCCTTTTAATAACTTCTTTTCTTGCTAGCTCAGCAGTTTAACTCTCGGGGCAGGTTCGATACCTTTTATCATGTAACTTTCCTCTAAAATGTAATAGACTCTTGGTATAAATTCTATCTCTTTAAACTACAAATTGGGATAGAGAGTGCCTAACCCTCTCGAGCTCCCTTTCATATTGTTTTTGAGGTGACTACGTTTTCTCAACCATTTTTCTTCGTTTCGTAATGTAATAAGTTTTCCTATCGTGTCACCTCTTTAGTATGGGATTAGCCCTTGCATATGCGGCCTAGTGCCAAATAGGTTTTAAATAAAGTGTATTAGGAGTGCAAGGACGCCTCCTCTCTAGTTGGTATTTTGGAGGCCATGTAATTGTCCTGTTTCTTTATTGAGTAGGCCTCAGTAGGTTGGGTATTTTTACCCCTGTTTTCATGTGCTTGGAGGTCAGCTTGAAGGTGGAGTTTGGTGTGGCCTTTGATAGGCGTGAACTTTAAGAGCGGGTTGCTCTTTCTTAAAATTTTGACTTCTGTGTGCCTCGAGCAGGCTTTACTGAGTAATAGGGAGCAAGAGCTCCTGGGCATGATTGGGGTTTTCTGCCCCTTTGTCAAACCTGGTATCTGGCTAAAGTTGGGCTAATTGCTCAAGAATTATGTGTCTGGCTCTCGGAGCCCAAATCCTGTAACACTGTAATTGTACATTCTCGATTTGTTGCTAGGCTACTGAGTACCTGTTATATTTGTTATTTCTTGATCTTAAAAAGAAAATATAACCTTGTTAAATTTTAAATTAGATTTAATTTCGTATATTGAGACCTATTCATCCCAGCACCTTCTTTCACCTCTGCTAATCCAACAAACCACGGTAACAATAATAATAATAATAATAATAATAATAATAATAATAATAATAATAATAATAATAATAATAATAATAATAATGGCTTTACGTCCCACTACCTACTTACACGGTTTTCGGAGACGCTGAGGTGCCATATTTTTTTTCCCACGGGAGTTCTTTCATGTGCCGGTAAATCTATCTACAAGAGGCTGACACATTTGAGCATCTTCAAGTATCATCGGGCTGAGCCAGGCTCGAACATGCCAACTTGGGTTTAGAAAGCCAGTATCT
Organism: Anabrus simplex; assembly: GCF_040414725.1. Classification (NCBI taxonomy): domain Eukaryota; kingdom Metazoa; phylum Arthropoda; class Insecta; order Orthoptera; family Tettigoniidae; genus Anabrus; species Anabrus simplex. The sequence goes on from NC_090269.1 coordinate 259,747,975, forward strand.
AAACCAGCGATAACAAATATTTTGTCTATCCCAAAATCTCCCCAACGCTTTTAGGCCTAAAACTCGCTCATCCGCTTCGTACGAGAGAGGACATTTTCGGTCGTTGGGCAGAACTGTACCAAAGTACTGGTCATTTACACGAAAGATAGAGAAATATACGTGCCCTCCTTCTAAACCTATGTTTTTAGAAGACTTAATATGAATAGTATATTAATTTTGTGGTACTTAACTGCACCTGAACACCGTCCTCTTTTATCACGCATTTCTCTTATATATATGCTTTTAGGGCTTTCTTTTTTACTGGAGAAAATCATCGCAAGTATACTGTAATATCTGAGAATGTTTACATGTAAGAAATTTAAACCATATCTATATCCACACAGTTTTAAAAGTCCCTTATTTACATTGGTGAGTAGAGCGGAGTGAGCTTTTTGCCAAACAGCTGCGATTTCAACATGCTCTGCTGGCTACAGCGATTCTCTCGTAGACGGTGGCGCCAATGCTACCTCTAGTGTATAATTTACTAACTCTATGGTATCAAGCTGTTTGAATGGTTGTTCTTTGCACTTCTCTTTGGCCGTTGGAAAATATTCCACACATTGAAAGATTCAATGCGTCGTAATAATTCTTTCCTTTGAAATAAATAACAACATACCCTATAACTCATTTTTAAGAAAATGTATCGTTTTAAAAAAGATATATGGTTATTTCGCATAAAAGCGAGTGTTTCGTATTCGCTTAAATTGTATAATTTCGCACTTTGAACCAATTTCGCATTTTATCGCTAATTTGAAATCGCTAAAAACCACTCGTAGGGGTCATAAAAGATGAAGGTACATACATTGACAAAGTTTCAACATATTTCGCATTTATCGCAAATGCTAAAAACCACAAACTCTACTCATAGGGTAGGATAGTGCATGCAATTTAGCGGGGTTATCTGGAATACGTGTGACAAAAACAACAACAACAACAACTTCTAGCACGACGTGGAAAGCAACAGGAAACTACGTTACTCCTTATTTCCCTAGTACGTCTCTTCGATTACCCATAGGCCATCTGTGACCGCTCACGGTGAAACTGTTCAGGATACCACCAACCTCCGGACTATCAATCAATCAATCAATCAATCAATCAATCAATCAATCAATCAATCAATCAATCAATCAATCAATCAATCAATCAATCAATCAATCAATCAATCAATCAATCAATCAATCAATCAATCAATCAATCAATCAATCAATCAATCAATCAATCAATCAATCAATCAATCAATCAATCAATCAATCAATCAATCAATCAATACTGATCTGCATTTAGGGCAGTCGCCCAGGTGGCAGATTCCCTATCTGTTGTTTTCCTAGCCTTTTCCTAAATGATTTCAAAGAAATTGGAATTTTATTGAACATCTCCCTTGGTAAGTTATTCCAATCCCTAACTCCCCTTCCTATAAATGAATATTTGCTCCAATTTGTTCTCTTGAATTCCAACTTTATCTTCATATTGTGATCTTTCCTACTTTTAAAGACGCCACTCAAACTTATTCGTCTACTAATGTCATTCCACGCCATCTCTCCGCTGACAGCTCGGAACATACCACTTAGTCGAGCAGCTCGTCTTCTTTCTTTCAATTCTACCCAGCCCAAACTTTGCAACATTTTTGTAACGCTACTCTTTTGTCGGAAATCACCCAGAACAAATCGAGCTGCTTTTCTTTGGAGTTTTTCCGTTCTTGAATCAGGTAATCCTGGTGAGGGTCCCATACACTGGAACCATACTCTAGTTGGGATCTTACCAGAGACTTATATGCCCTCTCCTTTACACCCTTACTACAACCCCTAAGCACCCTCATAACCCTGTGCAGAGATCTGTCCCTTTTATTTACAATACTGTTTATGTGATTACCTCAATGAAAATCTTTCCTTATATTATCACCTAGATACTTACAATGATCCCCAAAAGGAACTTTTACCCCATCAACGCAGTAATTAAAACTGAGAGGATTTTTCCTATTTGTGAAACTCACAACCTGAATTTTAACCCCGTTTATCAACATAGTTGCCTGCTGTCCATCTCACAACATTATCGAGGTCACGTTGCAGTTGCTCACAATCATGTAACTTATTGTGGCTATCAACACAAGAGTACATACATACATAGATACATAACACCAATAATATATATCGGCGAGATTAATGAAGTTCCGTATCTGTAGCTTTAATAATTTTCAAGAATGTGTCGGTTTTTCTGGACTGTAAATGGGGAAGTCGCTGCTACTGGTACCACACGATATATCGTCGGTGTGTCAGCGAAAACCGCTGTGATAATATTTTTAGAGAAATACTGACCCGCAGTGCATATATTATGAAGGGCGAGAATTCCTTGACAATTGACGCACACTATTGAACCTTAGATGACAGAACGTTACCGGCCATATTCCTAAGCTAAAATGCCGGGCTGAGTGGCTCAGACGGTTGAGGTGCTGGCCATCTGTCTGTAACTTGGCAGGTTAGATCCTAGCTTAGTCTGATGGTATTTGAAGGTGCTCAAATACATCAGCCTCGTGTCGGTAGATTTACTGGCACATAAATTGGCACCTCGGTGTTTCCGGAAACCGTAAAAGGGTAGTTAGTGAGACGTAAAGCTAATAACATTATTATGTATTATACTAAGCCAAAATATTTCACAAAGCTATTTTTGCTGGCGCAACGACCATATGCAATACAATATCGCATGTGTGCCAGCCAGCTGGTTTGTGGCTAAACGCTCGCGTTACGTGTAAACAACAATGTATCGACTGTTCTCCGGGCCACCTTTTAAGCAGACTAAAGCGGAAGAGGCCAGGGAAAGACGCGGGTGAGAGGGGATACACCTACAGTGTTGTCACATGGTAGGAGAGGGGCAAGAGGGGCGCGCGTTTCATGCCTTCTGTCAGCGCGAGTTACGGCAATGCTTTCGCCAATGCGGAGCTGCCATACTTATACAGTAGATGTCTTAACCACGTGGGTTAAGTCACTATCATATTACGTTTAAAACAGCAGTGGCGGTATGGGACTCCACTAATACGAATACGTTAATGCATTCATTCTTTCAAACGTGCTCAAGTTACAACCGGTGAGATGTGCTGCGTTATAGTGATGGAGTATAACTTCCAATCGCGCGCCTGTTCATTTGGCAATCAATGCGAGTGTGACGAGGCAATGACGTTACTTCCGCTTTTAGTCTGTTTAAAAGGTGGCACGGAGTAGAGTACTACATTCCCCTTGACCCCACATTCCAGTTCTAGGCAGCCTTCCCGCCTGATCACATTGGTTGCAACATAGCAAGATGTAATTAGGTAGTTTAAGCACCATTTCAGGCTTCATGTACGGCTAAGTGCTGGCATTCACAATAAAGAGAGACGTGCCGTTGTTAAAATAACTTTTACATTTCTCTTTGTATTGTCATTTTCCTCTTGTTGGAAAGCATGAGTGTGGAACACCACTGTAAATATTAGATAATTTCTAGATTAATGGTGCTTAATCCACGAAAAGTATCACACAAAGTTTGCTATAAATATCTTGAGGAAGAATCTCACGAAGTTTGGGGGTACCGTTACCTTCTAACCTCGATAACACACTTTCTATTTAGTCTCGAGGTTGTACTTTTAATTAACATAACTCCTTCCTGGCCTTTTCCCAACTGCATGAGGTTGACAGTAATGTGGATTAATGTTACGTCCGAATCCCTTTCCTGGCGCCAACTCCATGTGGAGGGATGTATTAACTACTGCGTGTTGTAGTGGCGGTTTACAGTATGATGTGTTGTTTACAAATGAAGATATTATTAACCCGGCAGTGGTCGCGTGGTTAGTGAATCCCTCACTTCTCGAAATGAAGTGTTGTCATTGCCCAACCCATGTGCGCAGCTCCCCTCCCCTCTAGGTATTCCTCGGCCAATCCCTTATCTTCCATGCAGGATGTTCAGTATGAGTTAGCCATTCACTAGAGAAGAGTTATTTCTGTTCTTAGTATGCAGTGCGCTCGGTGAGGGATTTTGTCAGCACGCGACCACTAGTGTTAGTGTTTTATTATAACTCGACAATGTATCTCTGGTGTATTGTTTTATTTGTCAGGGTGTTCTTTCATTAGTAATTTACCGAGTTGTGAACATTGTGTAGTTATTCAATGGCTAATTCACAAGAATAGCGAATCCTGCAATGGTTGGACGAAGTGGAACAGGAACTAAAGCAAGTAAGAAATACGGTTGGTGAAAATGATTTGGCACAATTTGGTGATCCTTATGACAGTGAAAATGAGGGTGAGAGTGACCTCGTGGAAAACAGTGATCATGATACTGATTCAGAGGTATCGGGAGAAGAGCTGGAAGAGGAGCAGCGTGTACCAGTACCTCGTTATATTGGAAAGGACAACTGCACTGACACATCAACCTTATCCTTAAGTTACCAGGAGTGAAAGGAAATGCCAAGTTTGTCAGATCACCACTTAAGTCCTAGAAATTATTTTTTCCCTCTGAAACGTTACATGACATAGTCTCGATAACACACATTAAAAACTTTGTATTGCTTTATATTGTATTTATGTATTATTTACATTTGTAAAATAAATACATTAGAAGTCCACTTCAAGATAATTATTAAACCAAAGAAAGATAAACAATAAACAAAACCGATTTTAGTATTGGTTTTGAAAAGAGCGAAATGCTCACAACGCGACCACTAACGTAACTGAACAAGTGAGCGAAATGCTAATGACGCGACCACTTTTGTATCAGAATAACATCATAATTCTCAGACTAGAATATTATCCTGGAAACTAACACCGTAAATAATTTGTGAAATATTTTCGTTCATATTACGTGATGGGACATGTCCGTGAACACTTCCATATCATTAACAGATGCATTTAAGTAAACTACTTATCACGATAACATAAAAATTACTGGGTGAGGGACCATTTATGTGCCACCAACCACGCGACCACTGCCGGGTTAAGACGAACACAAACAGCCAGCCCCTGAACTCGAGAAATGAATCAAACACGTTTAAAATCCATGACCCGTCCGGGGCTCTCTGAACCAAAGGTCAGTGCGCCAGACGTTCAGCCAAGGAGACGGGCAATTATTTCCTCTACTTCGAAATACATACTTTTAAACGGCAATACGATAGATATCACTTGCTACATTCCACTATGTCAAGTTTGTTGCTCATTTTCCGTAGGGTACCTTTCATTTCTACACAATTAGAAAACTGTGGAAGATATTGGTAGAGGCCTACAATATTTACAGATTCTGAAGATGATCGGCATCAGATACCGAGAAAGGAGAATTGTATACAAACTGTATAAAAATCAGTCTGCAGTGATAAAATAAGGAACAATTCAGAAAGGAGTGAGGCAAGGCTGCAGCTTGTCCCCCCTCATTTTCAATATTTATATAGAAAAGGCAGTAAAGGAAATCAAAGAGGAATTTGCAAAGGTAATCACAAAGCAAGGAGAGGAAATCAAAACTCTGAGAGTTGCCGATGATATTGTTATTTTATCTGAGACTGCAGAATATCTATAGAAATTGCTGAATGGTATGGACAGAGCCTTGGATAAGAAGTACAAGGTGATAATAAATAAGTCCAAAACAAAAGTGCAGTCGAAGGAAGTTAGGTGATGCAGGTAAAGTTAGATTAGGAAATGAACTCTTAGAAGAAGTAGATGAATATTGTTATTTGGGTAGTAAAATGACTAACGATGGCAGAAATAAGGGAAACATAAAATGCAGAGTAGCACAAGCAAGGGAGGCCTTTCTTAAAGAAAGAAATTTGCACACTTAGAATATTAATATACTAATTATAAAGAAGTTTTTGAAGACTTTCTTCTGGAGCGAGGTGTTTTATGGAAGTGAAACATGGACGATAGCTAGCTCAGAAAGAAAGAGGATAGAAGCTTTTGAAATGTGGTGTTACAAAAGAATGCTGAAGGTGAGATGGATAGATCGAATCACGGATGAAGGGATACTGAATCGACTTGGCGAGAGGAGATCGATTTGACTAAATTTGAAGAGAAGAAGAGTTAGAATGATAGGAAATATCTTAAGACATCTAGGGCTTGTTCAGTTGGCTTTAGAGGGAAGTGTAGGGCGGTAAGAACGGTCGGGATAGACCAAAGTATGAATATGACAAACAGATTAGAGCAGATACAACATGCAGCATTTACAAGAAATGAAAAGGCTAGCACAAGATAGGGTGGTTTGGACAGCTGCATCAAAACAGTCCATGGACTGATGACTATAACAACAACACAGTACTTACAACATTCACTAGACTCTTTCCTACAAAAAGTGGAGTATCAATTTCAAAAATGAGAAAAATATAAAAATCAGAAGAATGCAAAAATGAGAGACAGTAATATGACTGGTAGTGGCTAAGAGCTCTCTAAAGGAATTTACTAGATATTGTAGAATTTGTTGTTGATTCAAATGTTTAAATCATTTAAGTAGCAGAACGGCGTAAATACATTGTAAAATTTATAGTGCAAACTCCATTTTGGTGCAAAATATTATCAAAGCTTTTGATTAAATAGCATTTATTATTTATTTTAGTGTGAGGCATTCGAATTTTTCTCTGTATAAAACTCAGTAACTATTAAGAATGACTATTATAAAATGTGCACGATATTATTTTGTCAGTGCTCATTCTGTCCCTTTTTAACGTAAACTACGATTTTTCCGACGATTTATGGCCAAAAGACTGATCTCGTATGGCGTAACTTGTTAATATCAGCTGTTGATTGGCGCCTCCTTATTAAATCGCTCCTCGTGCTGTTCTGACGCCTCACTCCGTATGACCGAAAGTAATGTTCCATGATAAATACCTTCTCTGTTGTGATAACCATGAATGAAACAATTAACAACACACCGAATTCGCAATGTGTCCAAGTACAATAAATAAATACTTCGTTGCTAGGGAAACGTGGAGAGCAAATGAGCAATAATTCCTGAGTCGTTTCTTTTGCTGCATACAGAGACGTCCGACTGCACTTGCGGATGATCACATGGATCTACAACTAAGACAAAGTGCTAAACCAATAGGATAAATAGAATATTAAAATATAAACTACAAAAGAAGAAAATTAAAAGCTGAAAGACAAACAAATGTGCAGAATTCTTGAGAACCATAAGGCAAAGATGTTGTTAATCCTTCACTGTCTTAGCTTCTTAAGGGAGGAGGTTGCTCTGGCTCGTGTGTATCTCGAGGTCTCATCGCTCCCACTTGAGTGAGGGACGCATGGGCAGGAAGCAGCACCGTGCGCTTGATAGCAATAATATCAGCACGGTAATTTGAACCATTTTTCTTGATGCAATCAAATTCCTGCACTTTCCGTTGAGCTTTCCGTACGGCAGTCGCGATATTTGAACATACCTTGTGATCTCTAGTATTTATTTGCAATTCTCCCTTGGGACAGCGACCCTGCACATGTGCGAGACTCTTCACTCCTTCACAACCCAGGTAGGGACATAGAGTTAGTAAATGATACACTAGAGGTAGCATTGGCGCCACCGTCAACGAGAGAATCACTGTAGCGAGCAGAGCATGTTGAAATCGCAGCTGTTTGCCAAAACGTTCACTCCGCTATACTCATCAATGTAAATAGGGGACTTTTAAAACTGTGTGGATATAGGTAAGGTTTAAAATTCCTACATGTAAATATTCTCAGATACTACAGTATACATGCGACGCTTCTCTCCAGTAAAAGAGAAAGTCCCAAAAGCATTAATACAGGCCTAAATGCGTGATAAAAGAGAACGGTGTTCAGTTGCATTTAAGTTACACAAAATCAATTTACTATTCATATTAAGTCTTCTAACAACATACGTTTAGAAGGAGGGCTCGTATATTTCGCTATTTTTTGTGTAAATACCAGGAATTTGGTATAATTCTGCCCAACGACCAAAAATGTCCTCTCTCGTACGAAGCGGATGAGCGAATTTTTAGGCCTAAAAACGATGGCGAGATTTTAGGGTAAAGTAGACAAAATATTATCATCGCCGGTTTAGACCCTAGCTTTCTGAGCCCAAGTTGGCAGGTTCGAGCCTGGCTCAGTCCGGTGGTACTTGAAGGTGCTCAAATATGTCAGCCTATTGTAGACAGATTTACCGGCACATGAAAGAACTTCCGTGGGAAGAAAATTCTGACACCTCAGCGTCTCCAAAAACCGTGCAAGTACTTAACGGGACGTTTTTTTGCTAGTTGCTTTACGTCGCACCGACACAGATAGGTCTTATGGCGATGATGGGATAGGAAAGGACTAGGAGTGGGAGGGAAGCACCCGTGGGCTTAATTAAGGTACAGCCCCAGCATCTGCCTGGTGTGAAAATTGGAAACCATGGAAAACCATCTTCGGGGCTGCCGATAATGTGGTTTGAACCCACTATTTCCCGAAAGCAAGCTTACAGCTGCGTGGCCCTAACTGCACGGCCAACGCGCTAGCTCAATAATTTATTATGCTTGTATACAGTCTTATATGACATTTAAAGGAATAATAATATTGACGAAAGTAAAGGACTCAGATGTTCACACGGTGTTGCACATCTAGTCTCTAAATTGTCACATCTGGTAAGGTATGAATGTGAACTGCTACATGTATTGTACGAAGGGAAAGCAACAAACTGTATGTACAGAAAATATATTCAATAGCTGTTAATACTGTGCTATAAATACACTCAAAAAGTGAAAAACGGAGCACAATTCCAGGCTACCATGCACATCTTTTCTTTCGGTAGTTTTTTGTACCGATTTGCTTTACGTCGCACCGGTGCAGATAGGTCTTACGGCGACTATGGGGCAGGAAAGGGCTAGGAGTGGGAAGGAAACGACTGTGGCCTTAATTAAGGTACAGCTCCAGCTTTTGCCTGGTGTAAAATTTCGAAACCGTCTTCAGGGCTGCCGACAGTGGGGTTCAAACCCACTATCTCTTGAATGCAAGCTAAAGCCTGCAGCCACTCGCTCGGCATCATGCACATGGCCATTCAGTGAAAGGAAAATGTCATCCCTTATATTTCCTAAAACATTAATTTCAGTCTTCAAGGTAAGAGCCAAAGATTCTCATTCACGCCGACAGGGGAATCAGTCGCGAAGTCAGCCCAAGTAGGCCAATTCACATGGCAAGAAGTGTAACGCAAAGTATTACTTTATACACACGGAAATTCATTTCAAGGAAAATACCTCTGAAATGATACGCCATTGCCCTTTATGAACCTATATATGCAGCCATAAGCTACACAGGAGATTGGCATTTTACTTCAGAGAAGTACGTATATACTTCAGTTTATCGGGAAGCTCCAGTATTGACAGTGCCAAACAATCTAGCTTTTGCCAAACAGCGCGCTCGTTCAACTTCGCACGCGACTGCAGCGCCAATGCTACCTCTTGTGTATTATTTACTAACTCTATGGGTAGGGACATAGGATGATATTTTGTGACTGCCCCAGAACTGCTCTTACTACATATGCATTGCGGGATATCCACTCGGAAGACGAAAGACACTTTCTGTCACTTTTGTATGATTGAGCTAGGGATCATCTTTGTACGTTTGCACACCTTTGCCTTTCTGTGGAAGATAACACCTACTCTTAAAATATCTCTGATGATGCTCATTCCGCAAACTTCGACCAGATATTGGAAGTTATTCCTCCTTTAAGGAAGCAAACGTTGATTGATGCTGAAATTCTGAATACAAACCTCCCATTCGGCTTACATTATACATATTTCTCAAAGATTCTAAAGGAGCATAAAGCACGCCATTCAGACAATCGTGAGGTAATCCTATCGTATATTTTACTATTGAACGGATAGTCTTATTAGTGACATTTAGAAAACTTTTGGGAAGTTTGTTCAGTGGAATGCTTTTGAGTGAATTATGGGTAAATGTACTGATTTACAGTTTCAGATCAGGCTTAAGAAGTGTTTAAGTCATCTCAATTTTTTACGATTAATTTACAAGTGCCCCAAAGTTTTCCTGAATATTTTCTCGTTTCTCCTTTTTGGATGCATTCCAATTCACTGCAACTTGGCAACACTGCCTTTATTTCAATTAAAATTGAAATTTAATATTTTATATTTCAATTAATTCACTCTTAATCCACACCTACACAGCATAATTTCAACAGTTAGTTAAATCAGAGACTGCACATATTCCATGCCATCTCCTATTAAAGCAATTTAATCATTATTAGCCAACGTTGACGCACTTCCTACAACATGACACAGCTAGAATCCATAAGCATTAGATTATCTCAGGTTGCGTAATATTTTTTTAAGTATCACCAACTGACAGATTAAATAATACAGGTGACAAAGAACATCACTGAGCTACACTTTTGAGAAGCCGGATTCTCTTGATTTTATTAAACAGTGATATTATTGGAAAAAATCCAAAGAAAAGCAGCTCGATTTGTTCTGGGTGATTTCCGACAAAAGAGTAGCGTTACAAAAATGTTGCAATGTTTGGGTTTGGAAGAATTGAGAGAAAGAAGAAGAGCTGCTCGACTAAGTGGTATGTTCCGAGCTGTCAGCGGAGAGATGGCGTGGAATGACATTAGTAGACGAATAAGTTTGAATGGCATTTATAAAAGTAGGAAAGATCACAATATGAAGATAAAGTTGGAATTCAAGAGGACAAACTGGGGCAAATATTCATTTATAGGAAGGGGAGTTAGGGATTGGATTAAGTTACCAAGGGAGATGTTCAATAAATTTCCAATTTCTTTGAAATCATTTAGGAAAAGGCTAGGAAAGCAACAGATAGGGAATCTGCCACCTGGGCGACTGCCCTAAATGCAGATCAGTATTGAGTGATTGATTGATTGTTCTGAATAAGATCGATAATCAAGTTTTACGGATTATACGTTTGAAATAAGTGTATTATTTTAAGATGTTCATGACAAATACTTTCATACGCTTTAGTAACATTCCACACTGTCCCACAGCAACGCGTACTGGGAGACTTTTGCATCCTTGAGACACCCATTAATGTGGAAGTGTTAATGTGGGTCCCAGGGATTGAGATAAACCTCGAATGTAGAGAATAAAAACTCAGAAAGATTCAGATACTTTCTCTATTACCCTACCAATAACTGAGAAATTTGTAATAGGTTTCCACTTGAACACACTTTCACGGTAACCGCATTTATATGATAGAATTGTTTTTAGCCAACTTGACTGATGGAAATTTCTTAAATTTCAATATAGCATTGGCCAATAAATGTATTGATTTCGCAGTGATCAAGTACTTAAGTGCCGGGCTGAATAGCTCAGACGGTTGAGGGTCTGGCCTTCTCACCCCAACTTGCCAGGTTCGAACGTGGCTCAGTCCGGTGGTATTTGAATGTGCTCAAATACGTCAGCCTTGTGTAGGTAGATTTACTGGCACGTAAAAGAACTCCTGAGGGACAGCATTCCGGGACTTCGGCGTCTCAGAGAAACCTTCAGACGTAGTTAGTGGTACGTAAAAGCAGCAACATTCTTATTAATGATTGAAGGTGTTCTGACGATAACCGCGCCCACTCCTCACGCTGTGTCAGTTTTTATTTTGTAAATAACATTTTTACCTCTTGGCCTGTAATTTAACTATGCTCCTCTGTGCTTGTTGACTCGCTGAGTGGTTGACGGGTGTTCGGTTAGTGTTCAGAAAATATGTTTTTATGAATACCAGAATTAAGGCTAATAGAAATTCTATACACTGTACATCATTGCAATTGTTTTACACAGCGGGTCGATGACCCAAATATTAGGCCCCTTTAAAAAACAAGCAAGCATTTTTCACAGTATTCTTCACTACATCTCATCTTTGGTTATAATAGTTTTGCTTAGGAACATAATAATATCGTTGCCTACTTCTTTCTCGGTTTTATTCATCTAACCTTTGAGGAGTCCTGGATTAGTTATTTACAAATAGCCGCGGAAATTAATGTTCGACCTTACAAGTTATAAGGTAATGGCTTAAAGGGTACACATGCAGTTGGATCCCCGCCCCTAGTGGATGCTGCATGCGTGGGTGGGAGCTGTGCGCGTCTCAACGCTAGCCGTCCCGATGTCAGTCGCTCGGCCGCGCGCCAACAGGGTGGTCGACCGCGTCTCTTGCTCTCACTGTCAGCCGCCACAAGTCTTCGCGTAAACATCGTACGACATGTTTTCCAAAAGTAGGCAACACAACTAAGGAACAAAAATCGGAGATATATAATAATTTATTTTTCTTAGCTTACCTGTGTTGGAGTGGTGACGTGTTTATACTGGAAAATCGAGACAGTCAAATTTTAAAGAGGATGTTCGATTTTTGACGTTTTGGGAGAAGATTGATAAAAATATGGATATTATCGTTAGGTTACCGTAGTGTTCCCCCTTTTAAAACATATTTATTAACTGGTTACAATTGGAAGTGTATGTCAGTCTTCCACAATATGATATACTGAATTTGATGAAAATTAAACCCCAGAAGAAGTTGTTTACTTATGCCTGTTTGCGAATTAATTAAATAACATTACACTCGATAATAAACATTGTACTTTTCCACCAGACAGTAAATATTTGAGTTGTAATGGAGACGAGAAAATGTACTAATGTGATCAAGTGTTTCATCTCAGCAAAGAATGCTAGTAGAAACGTGCCCAATAAAACCGAAGTCTTACTCAGCGCTCCATGACTTTTCCTTCAGTCTGATATGAGGTGTTATTTAAATACTGATTTTGCTCAATTAATGAAAGTTTAACTAGGTATTGCATTTCTTCAGCGGTACAGAAGCAATTTGGTTTCGTTTACAGCCCGTGTGAAGTGCATTTTTTCCGTCATTTATGTAATTTGTAATGATAGCAGGATATTTTTGGACAAAATTTTAATTTCGGGATGTTATTCCGTATTTGTGCACATATTCGTATATTCATACCGTGAAAGGATGTCACTGATGGACCAGCTTTTAACTACAAACAGTACTAGTGTTAGTAGGGTGTTCAATGGTATTAACGTCCTTCCAGAGGAAGAGTGTGAACGTATTCAGAATAGTAATTCTACCTTGTGGTTGCTGTTGAATATAGAAAGTAACGCCACCAGTGGAGGACCTGTTCGATGTTTGGAACATGCTCCGCTACTGACGTATTCGTCTGCCGTCAGAGTAGTGGTGCTGGCTTCTTTGGCGGTGTTATCATTCATTGGTAACATCGCAACAATTGTGAGCATCAGGAAGAATCGTATTCGGAGGAGACTGTACCACCGCAGCCTGAATGCGGTCTACACCCTCATCTTCCACTTAGCCATCGCCGACCTGCTCGTCACCGTGTTCTGTATTGCGGGGGAAGCAGCTTGGAGTTATACGGTCGCGTGGGTGGCGGGGAATGCTATGTGTAAGGTGTTCAAGTTCCTACAGATGGTCAGCTTGTACTTATCCACCTTTATATTAGTGTTGATCGGTGTTGATAGATTTGTGGTGGTGCGCTATCCAATGCAGTCACTCAGCACAGCCAATCGACTCGACAAACTCATCGTGCTCGCATGGATCCTCAGTCTGGTGCTCAGCATACCCCAGGTAAGGTTCCTTCTCAAATTTATTTGTTGAATGTCACCAGCAGTACAAGTTCTGGACAAACTCTAAAATACATTTAAAGTAATATCATTTTAACCAATTATCATAATATGGTGTAAGTTCAGTATGCAGAGTAAATATATACAAAATATTTAATAATATATACATTTTCACATGTAAACGAGGGGTGCAGGCTCATATAAAATATGCTAATGCTGGTGTTGCCGACAGAAAATCAAACATGTCCCTTTGACATGCCTTTTTCTAGGATTCAGACTAAATATGTTCTATACAAGCACCATTAATTCACTGAGGAGAGGGAATTTTACCACACTTGCAAAGTCATTCAACACAGACTCTATGATTGCTTTTAGTACTCTTAAGGGCAGTGCATGCTTCTTTAGGGGTTCGAAACTAGGTACAGGGCTATTTCTCTTTAAATGGGATCAACATTGAGGGCTACTCCCCCTAGCGGGCAACAAATTTGTTTATATGTGTTAATTTAGCGAATCTCCTAGCTCTCTTTGCTCAATAGACGTTTCTATGAGGTGGTATGTTAATTGAATAATCAAAGTCTTATTTTGAGAATATCGGTTAATAACCGGGTATAGCTGGCGGAAAAGGTGGCATAAAACGAAATAAATTTACTGACGGTTCAGTACAGCTAACTCATTTGCAATTCACGCTATTTTGTTGGAAGGAAATGAGTATTCTGATGAAATAACCCTTACATCCACCTGTTTTTGACGCGACTAGCTATACAGTCCTCACACTGTTTTGTCATGCGTGATCCTTAGTATAGATTTTGTAAGGATTTCCTAAGGATTTGTAAAGAATAACGAATTTTATGCGTGTTAACAGAGTGAATCTACTGGCACTCTTTATCGATTGCGTGATGTGCTTCTATAGTGTGTATTGTAAAGAGTATTATTTACGACGTTAGAAATATCATGAAATATTTTTGAGGAGATAGCTGGCAGAATTGCATATAGCTAGTAAAAATGACTTTATATTGTGCAAAGTTGATGTACTTGTGATAGTAAGTGAGTTCGGTGACCAGGTAATGTTTTTCTTTTTACAATTTGTTTTTCCGTCATGGTCAGCACTATAATGGCATTCCAACTTCTTTATGCTTGGGAAAGGTACTAAATCGCTACAAATTAAACAACACCATTTGTATTTCACCATAAATATTCAGCATTCCATTCGTCGGGAAAATTGATAATTTTGGTTTCCTTTCTTACACTGGTGTCTACTGCTCAAACCATCAAAGATAAAATTCTCCTTCAGTGAATGGTTTACATATTTTAACTATCAAATTGGTCACTTTGAAGGGAGAAATTGCAGCGTTGTTAGAATGAGAGGTTTGGCAGATGCTGATGAGTTACTGTATTCTTAAATATTGAGTTTACGAATAACAACTCGAGTGGAAAATCAAGATCGTATTATGATCATAGCCGAATAAGTAGCTAACAATTTACGCACTATAGCACATTAGAATCAATTGTCACCAATAACGCAAACACAGCCACGCCAAAGAATTTAGATTACTGTTTGAGTGATTATTTAGTCATTCAAACTACTTGTTGTAGAAGGCAATAGTCACAAGACAGCAAAATATGATATTCTCACACTCACACGTATCCACACACCTATCGCACCAACGAGGAAGAAATTCCAAGCAAATGCTGGTATATTTTCTTTGTCGATTCCTTACTCCTACCAGGCATATGTGATTGATTAAAAACTGGCCGACGATCGACCAGCGATCGATGCATTGTACAGGGCTGAGATAATCCATACATCAACCGCGTTTCAGGCTGAAAGGCTGTATGGGATTGAGGGTCGAGTGAATTACGGGCACATAATGCATTAGATGGATTCAACATTTGTGAAAGTAATGAGAATTAATGTTAATATAAAGGGTAGCGTCACTACCTTCGACAGTGTCAGCCATTAACCTACAAATGGGGATGTGAAACTTTGCGTACCTAAATGATACGGTGGGCTCAAGACTGGCACCAATATAAAAATATTCATAAAATGTACATAATCTAAATGTATGTGAAAATACTAAAGAAACACTCACTGCGACACTCTCAGAAGTTATTACGTAGCCTTTTTGATAATATTATCTAATTTGATATGATTTGATATGATTAACAAAACTCAAGGAAGAATTGCAAGGTCCTAAAAAGATACTAATCTTCATATTTAAAGACACTCGTGATTACAAAATTTATAATGAGAAATCAATATTAAACCCTATCAGAGTTTAAAAATATAGAAATAAGAAACATTGCTTCGACATTTCTGCCTTTGCTGGCAGGACCTAGTGTTTACAATGCACTATGTCTTCTGGTATGGGCTAGAGCAATTTTGTTACTTTCATTGATCTGTCTCTGTCTTATCCTTGGCTTTGACAATATGAAAGTGACTGAGATATGAGTGATGCTTGTAATGCCATTCCTTCTGCAGCCAGTCCCTGCTATGAATGGTGTGAAAATATTGCTCATAGGATCGGTTGGTGCATGCATTTCAGTGGGCTTGGCAGACTGATATGTAATAGCAACTTCTGGCTCGGTGAGGAAAGCAACGGGAAACTACCTCACTCCTCATTTCCCTAGTACGCCTCTTCAGTGATGCCTAGGCCATATATGACAGCTGATGGCAGAGCTGTTGAGGATCCAACCAGCCTTAGGGCTGAAGACTGAACATTCATTTGATTTCGCAAGCTGTGAAAGTATTTCACAATAAGGTTTTCTGGACACCCGCAGAAAACTATGGAACAGCAGTTTTGACACACTGAATGGTTATAAGTGTCACATACAGTATTGATTCGTCGGATTCTGCTTTAGAACGTTGAGATTGAAACTCAGAATCATTATCTACCCATCTCTTGAACTGATTCCATCCTAAATATCATTTAGTATACCGTTCATAAAGTCTGTAAAATCGGGAACAGTGATAAGAACCTTTCATCGAGAGATGGAGGGCATACTAAAGCTGAACAGGAACATTTCAACTTCAATACTTGCAAAGTTATGAAGTTTATGGCACCAAATTCATACAAACACCTAAGAGAACTAAATTATACAGGGTGGCCCACTTAAACATTTCACCGCAGATATATCTGGGACAACAAGAGATATTGAAAAATGACTTTCACAGGCATGAAGGCAGGGAAGGGGCTAATGAAACTAAATAGTATGAGCCAGTCAAAAACGTAGGAAAATATTATTTTCAACATTAACTTACGTTTTTTCAAATGGACACTCTGTATTATTGCGTGCGCAATCGTTAACATGAAAAATTACATAAGTAATAGCGTTTGTTTCATCGCAATAGGTCAATTACATCCCGAGATATTGCAACGTGAATTTGACGCTTGAGATAAACGAAACGCGCAGCTGTTGCACATCCCGAGAGTCAAGCGCGAACCTCACGGTCCTCTTACTCGCGATATGATTGCCGTACTACGAAGCGACAGGCACTGCACTTAATGCTATTTGCACCGTTATCAAGAGGGATGAAAATAAGAGAAGGGTTTCCTGCCATAGCAAAAGGATATGTAAATAACGGTTTCTCTATTGCGTGTTTTATTTACCTACACAGTACATTGCAGTACTCTGTACTGTACTACTTCAGAATGTACATAATTCGTACAGCAAAGTTACTGTAACGAAATTCTCTTATTTTCATCCCTCTTGATAACAGTGCAAAATAGCATTAAGTACAGTGCCTGTCGCATCGTAGTACGGCAATCATATAGTGAGTAAGAGGACCGTGGGGTTCGCGCTGGAATCTCGGGATGTGCAACTGCTGAGCGTTTCGTTTATCTCAAGCGTCAACTTCACGTTGCAATATCTCGGGATGTAATTGACCTATTGCGATGAAACAAACGCCATTACTTACGTGATTTTTCATATTAACGACTGCTTAAGAAATAATACAGGATGTTCATTAAAAAAACGTAAGTTGATGTTGAAAATACTATTTTTCTACGTTTTAGACTGGCTTATAGTATTTACTTTAAATAGCCCCTTCTCTGCCTTCATGCCTGTGAAAGCCATTTTTCAATATCTCTTGATTTTCCAGATATATCTGCGGTGAAACGTTTAAGTGGGCCACCCTGTATTATAGTTACTAAAACGGTGAGGTGGGTTCAATAATGGCACCCGTATTATTTTGACACTGGGTAGAACGAAGACGAATAACGCTAGGGAACAGCCGCTTCAGGCAAGAGGTAGCCTTCGGCTGGGGGTAAAGTACAAGGTATAGCAGCAGTTAGAGATTAAAGCGAGGACTCTAGTAGAGGTGTACTCTCTAACTGGTCCCGTGAACTATCTCAACTCACAAATTGAGGGGTGATTGAGGCTGATTACAGTATTACAACCGAGTGTTGTCCACGGCACATAATTATCCAGATTTCTTTTCCAACATGCTTTTTAGATAAAAGTCATATTCACCTTGATGGCTACATCGCCCAACAAACAACTAGTTTATTTTAGGGTTTGAACTGTCTGATGTCGTTGTACACAAACTACTACACAGTGCGCAGGTTACCATTTACGGTACCGTGTCCGATGTAGCAGGCAGTGTACTGAGACCTCGTTATTACTCCTAATGTGAAAGACAAAATGCATGGTCAACAAAAGGTGAATAAGTTAATATGGGAAGGACAGCTGAATCAGAAAGCGATGGAATCTAAACGTGGTTCTGATAAAACCGGATGAGCTCTATAGAAAAACTAAAGTGATAGATGGCATAAATGATCATGAAGCTGTTTTTATTTTAGGTAAATATAAATGTGATAGAGAGGAATGTCGTAAAAGTAGGACTATTAGATAATACCATACGGCTGGTTGATAAGAGGGGCATGGGGAAATTGTTGAAAAGCAATTGTGATCAATAGAAAATTACATACATACATACATTATCATTATAGACTGTTATGCCTTTCAGCGTTCAGTCTGCAAGCCTCTGAGAATTTACTAAACGTCGCCAATAGAAAATTGTAAATAAAAATGTCCAAAGCATATTGGGCGGATTTAAAGCAATTGTTGAGGTGTGTGAAATAGATATGTACCTTTAAAAGTGGTAAGGGCCCATTATATTATGACAGAAATGAAGAGGTTAAGGAGGTGCAGATTAGAAAGAAATAGAGTTAGGAATGGTTGTGGGAGTAAGGAGAGAGGGAAGGAACTTAATGGGAAATTGAATTTAGCGAAAATATCAGTTAAAGATAGCATGATGGCAAACATAATTGGCAGCCATATTAATTTCAAGGAGCAATGGAAGGATATGTATAGATACTTTAAGGAAGAAGCAGGCTCCATGAATGACATTCCGGGAATTATTAATGAACAACGAGAATGTCTGTGTGAGGACTTACAGAAGGAAGAAATATCCAATCAGGAGTATGTAAAGGTGCTTAGATATAAGGATAATGTTCAGACAGTGAAAGCTAGAAAGGCACTAGGATTGGTAAGATTGCTGGGAATATATTAAAGGCTATAGGCTGGAGTATAATGTCATTTCGGAAATACATATTTGATTAGTGTTTGCAGGCAGGAGCAATACCAAATGAGTGGACAGTTGCAATAGTAGCCCCAGTGTACAAGGGAAAGAGCGACAAACATAAAACGGATAATTACAGGCCAGTCAGCTTGACATGTGTTGTTTGTAACCTATGAGAAAGCATTCTTCCTGATAATATAAGACACGTCCGCAAAATTCCTAACCAGTTTGATAGCAGGCGATTTAGGTTTAGGAAAGGTTATTCCAGTGAAGCTCAACTTGTAGGTTTCCAGCAACATATTGCAGATATTTTAGATTCCGGAGGTCAAATGGACCGTATCGCTATTGACCTATCCATGGCTTTTGATAGGGCAGATCACGGGAGATTATTGACAAAATGAGGGCTATTGGACTAGATAAAAGGGTTGTTGAGTGAGTGGCTACATTTCTAAAAATAGAACTCAGAGAATTATAATAGGTGAAGTGTTATCTGATCCTGTAACGATTAAGAGGGGGGCGTCCCACCGGGCAGTATTATTGGATCTTTATATTTTTTATATATAAATGATATGAGTAAACTACTGCAATCGCAGAGAAGGATATTTTAGGAAGTAAATAAGTTGCAGGTCCGCCTCTGTGGTGTAGTGGTTAGTGTGATTAGCTGCCACCCCCGGAGGCCCGGGTTCGATTCCCGGCTCTGCCACGAAATTTGAAAAGTGGTACGAGGGCTGGAACGGGGCCCACTTAGCCTCGGGAGGTCAACTGAGTAGAGGTGGGTTCGATTCCCACTTCAGCCATCCTGGAAGTGGTTTTCCGTGGTTTCCTACTTCTCCTTCAGGCAAATGCCGGATGGTACCTAACTTAAGGACACGGCCACTTCCTTCCCTCTTCCTTATGTATCCCTTCCAATCTTCCCATCCCCCCGCAAGGCCCCTGTTCAGCATAGCAGTTGAGGCCGCCTGGGCGATGTACTTGTCCTCCTTCCCATTTGTTTCCCCGACCCAAAGTCTGAAGCTCTAGGACACTGCCCTAGAGGCGGTAGAGGTGGGATCCCTCGCTGAGTCTGAGGGAAAAACCGAGCCTGGAGGGTAAACAGATTAAGAAGAAAGAAATGAGGTGCAGGATTGTGAGCAACTGAAGGGGAACCTAGAATATATTGTGTAAAGGACAGCGTATAGTGGTATGATAGTTAATGTGATATAAAGTCAAGTTGTAAGTTTCACCAAGAGTAAAATTCCTCTCAGTTTTAATTGCTATGTTGATGGGATAACAGTAATTCGTGGGGAACACTGTAAATACCTAGGTATTAACACAAGGAATTATCTTCATTGGGGTAATCATATTAACTACTAGTTAATGTACCCGTGCTTCGCTACGGGATCGTCAGAAAGAATGTCTTTGTGGTTTTCCTAACTGATGTCAACTTAGGTCATTAAAAAACGTCAGTAGGAATGTAGCGATTAAAAGCAATGCTATCATGTAAAATACTCGATCAAGTGAAAAAACCGCACATATTCTCACTTTTAACGAACGTTCTTACGGTGCCGATCTAATAGTCCAAAGTTCCAGTGCTGGAATGACCAGGCCGCAGACAGCCGTGAACACTCCTCTGCCATTATTTCATTAAATATGCACACTGCTCATTCCAATCAGTATCTCAGAGTAGGGATTGAATAGCTCGAATGCTATCATGAACCAGTTTGTTACGTACCAGTAGTATCAGAAAATTTATGAACCAGAGGAATGGCGTGCTAAAGAAGATAGTTGTCTAACTCCCCAGCTACTTCTCGCCAATATTCAGGCAGGCTGTTATACTCCGTACGACAGGGCGAGTTGGCCGTGCGGTTAGCGGCGCGCAGCTATGAGCTTGCATCCTGGAGGTAGTGGGTTCGAACCCCACTGTCAACAGCCCTGAAGATGGTTTTCCGTGGTCTCCAATTGTCACACCCGGAAAATGCTGGGGTCGTACCGTAATTAAGACCATGGCCGCTTCCTTCCCACTCCTAGCCCTTTCCTATCCCATCGTCGCCATAAGACCTATCTGTTTCAGTGCGACGTAAAGCAAATTTAAAAAATACTCGGTATACAGCAGTAATCCCACCTATCGGACATGAATGGTAACAGAGACACAAAGCACATCACAACAAACAATGGTAAATGTAATGTTATTGTTGATCAATGTTATGAACTTTCTCTATTGCAGGCCTTCACATTTAGCTTTCTTTCGACTCTGTGATATTAGGGCGTCTTACAATATTATTTATAGCGCAGACTGTAGTTCCTTATTCCCCGACTTTGCATACCGATTTTCATTAAATTCTATAAAGGGCCTACCCATTTTCTCGTGACTCGGCACTGATATGGACTTAGCAACAAAATATCAGATTCATGAAGATCTCTGTTTTCATAGCCGGTACGGCAAAAATGTATGAGTCATATATGATCGAAAATTTAATACTATATAACTTCACTTATGTAGTATTTGTCAATAGGACCACTAATAACAGAAGTATTAGAAAATTAAATTTTAGGCCTTCCTCTGAACTACCACTTCACTCATCGTAAATAAAAGTATTTATGGCCTTGATTGTAGCTACTAATTCTCCGACTTGGAATACCGATTTTCATTAAGATAGGACCACTAATGACATAAATATTTGAAAATAATTTTAAGCCTTCTCCCTAAACTACCATTTCTCTCAGCGTGAATATGATTATTTATGGCCTATATTGTAGCGACTTATTCCCGGACTTTACGTATCGATTTTCATTAAATTCTCTTCAGCCGTTTTCTGGTGATGCGTGTACAGACAGACAGACAGACAGACAGACAGACAGACAGACAGACAGACAGACAGACAGACAGACAGACAGACAGACAGACAGACAGACAGACAGACAGACAGACAGACAGACAGACAGACAGACATTACGGAAAATTAAAAACTCTATTTTCTTGTTACTATGGACACGACCGATACAGAAATACCATTCTTTTTAAAATCTGAGCAATGTACAGACAAAACTCTTATTATATATATATAGATTGTTAAGAAAGCTTACAGATCTCTTCAGATGGTTATGAGAGTATTTAGGGGTTGTAGTAAAGATGTAAAGGAGAGGGCGTATAAGTCTCTGGTAAGACGACAATTAGAGTGTATGGGACACGACGCCAGGATTACTTGATACGGGAACTGGAAAAGATGCAAAGGAAAGCAGCACGATTTGTTCCGGATGATTTCCAGCAAAGGAGTAGTGTTATGAACATGTTACAAACTTTGGGCTGGAAAGACTTGGGAGTAAGGAGACGAGCTGCTCGACTATGTGGTATGTTTCGAGCCGTCATTGGAGAGATGGCGTAGGGTGATATTAGTAGGCGAATAAGCTTAGGCGGAGCTTTTAAAGGATCATAATGTGAAGATAAAGTTGGCATTCAAGAGGATAAACTGGGACAAATATTCATTTATAGGACGAGGAGTAAGGGATTGGAATAAATTATCAAGGGAAATGGTCGATACATTTCCAAGTTCTTTGAAGACGTTTAAAAAACGTTAGGTAAACAACTGATAGGGAATCTGTCACTTGGGTGACATCCCTAAAGGCAGACCATTGATTGATTCGTGTGGGATTGGCGCCATTCGTGGTGCACCAGGAATGTTCCCCTCCAGTGACAATGGATGCAACAGGGTGGAGCTACAGCCCTCTCTGCGGGGGAGTCGCTTTTTGTATCGCATAATTTCTCGTAGAACTTCATTCCCGTTTTTTTTAATGCTATTTGTTCGGGGCGTCGACCTAGAAAGATCTTTTGCCCCTACCTTTTACCATATGTGAGGAACCTGCGTGTATTGTGTAAATAGCGGAAGTGTAAAGTGTTGAATGTTAGGAAAGGAGCGTTAAGGACGACACAAACACTCAGTCCCCAGGCCAGGGATATTAATTATTTACAATTAAAATCCCCTGACCCGGCCGGGAATCGAACCCCTACACCGCGGTGTCGGACACTCCATTCCCGTACTCTTCCTCGTCCCTGGAACTCACGGCCTCAGATGTCTACGTATTGGGCATGTTGAAAGAATAATTTTTCATGACAGATGACTCCCTTACTAATATTATTGAATTATGCCAGAAGAGTCCGCCTCCGTAGCGTAACGGTTAGTGTTATTAGCTGCTGTCCTCGGGGGCCTGGGTTCGATTCCCGGTATAGCCAGAAATTTAAGAATGGCAGGAGGGCTGGTATGTGGTTCAAATGGTACACGCAGCTCACCTCCAATGGGGGGTGTGCCTGAAAAGAGCTGCACCACCTCGGGATGAGGTCACGAGTTTACTTACTATGCCAGAATATAACGTAATTTTTGTGTCTTTACAGCAACTTTTGTGCATCCACATGTTTAACGATATTCGGAAACGTTATCAACAATGTGTGGGACGTAACTGTACAAATTTTGAACACATACTGTACCAAATCAATTAAATACCATTGCAGTGTTGTTTCCTTTGCCGCATATTGCATTTGAATACATTCACTAGTAAATGACTTTGTATAGCATGGCAACCTTGGCGTGCTCCTCTTTTGATACTTAACTTCTTTATTTAATTTAATTTCCGGGTTGAACCGTGTTGCACTTGTACGCGCGTCACGTACAGTTTGCCGACGTTTCGAATACATTGCAGTATTCTTTGTCAAGGCGACTGAAATACCCCTACTCGATCCGAGGTAATCAGTCTCCCAGGCAGAAATTACACTACTAGAGTGGCCTTGATCTTGGCCTTTTATATCCTAGCCTTTCTGGCTGACGTAAGCCCTGGCTGTCTCGTGAGAATTCTGGAAAGTATGTGTCACAGCCAGGTAGTGGAGGATTGCCCGCGCTGTTATGTAATGGGGTTGCAGAATTCTCACGAGACAGCCAGGGCTTACGTCAGCCAGAAAGGCTAGAATATAAAAGGCCAAGATCAAGGCCACTCTAGTAGTGTAATTTCTGCCTGGGAGACTGATTACCTCGGATCGAGTAGGGGTATTTCAGTCGCCTTGACAAAGAATACTGCAATGTATTCGAAACGTCGGCAAACTGTACGTGATGTGCGTACAAGTACAACACGGTTCAACCCGGAAATTAAATTAAATAATTCTTCACACCGTGGAAGCTTCACTTCTAACTTAACTTCTTTGTTCGTTTGTGGTTCGCTGGTTCCAGTAAAGATATCGAACCGTTTCTGCTGAAGAATCTCGATCATTCTTTTTATATTTGACCCTGTAGACTGCCTTCTCATAGTTAATGAAACATGCAAATACTTCTTTCCGTTATTTTTGGCATCTTTGAAGGAGAACATTGACACTGAGCAAAGACCCATTTGGTTGTCGTCCATGTCCATTTCGCACTTTGATCTTTTGCGTGCATGTATAATATGCAGCATTTGGCTCATCAGACTTATAAGAAGTAATCGTTACATTTTCTTGGGTGTGATTTCTTTAGTATGGAAGTTAATGTGATTGTAGCCAGTCACATGTGATTTCTCCTATGCTGGATATTGTTTAAAGAGCTTCGTAATCTGATCGATATTGGCTTCGATTATCAGTTTTAAAACTTCAGCTGCGATCTGATAAGGGCCTGGTGCTTTATTATTACGAGTTAAAGTTGGAGCATGAAGCAGTTCAAACTTAATTATTTCTGGACAATCAGCACTACTGAATTTCCTGTCTCGCCTCTATCACTCCCGAACTGTTGTTTAATGAATCTCTGCCTTGTGTTTTCTTTGACAAGTTGCTTTACGTTGCACCGACACAGATAGTTATTATGGCGACAATGGGATGGGAAACGGTTAGGTGTGGGAAGTAAGTGGCCGTGGCCTTGAATAAGGCACAGTCCCAGGATTTGCTTGGTATGAAAATGGGAAAACACGGAAAACCATCTTCAAGGTTACCGACAGTGGGGTTCGAACCCACTATCTTCCGAATACTGGGTACTGGCCGCACTTAACAGTCTCCCTTGTGTGCGCGATTTTCTACTCATCTAGAATTAGCCGTTAGTACTATCAAGAAGAGTGGCTGATGTTGGTTTTATGTATAAACTTGCTATCAGCTTGACCTTTTTGTGCAGTTTGCATTTATCATGTTTGTCACTTATCTCAGTCAGTTCTTTGCACATATCTGCCATCCGTTTTTCTGTAGCTATTTTGATTTTTTCCTCATTTGTGCTTTTATCTGCCGATAATCCTCTACAATGCATGTTGCAGGTCGTCTTTGTTCCATCAGCTTCAGTATCTCATCCGTCATCCGTTTCTTCCTCTTCTGTACCTCACTTGTCCTTAGATGTTTTCTACAAACACAGTGACGGCTCGTGCTGAATAATGTTGGTGGTTCTGCTCTGTGACGCCCAGTCCATTGCAGTAAGTGTAATAGACAAATCTAAATGTGTATTGCATATGGAAAGTGTCAGCTGAGCTCGTGTGAATCCGTCCTCCAACTCCGCGTAAACGCTTTACTCCATGTCCTATCAGTGTGAAGTTCTCGAAAATGTACCAAAATAATACAGGTAGACGTTCATCTCAAACATATGTATCATATGTATCATATGTATCGCTAGCCAGTAGGCGTGTAATAGCCCAACAAATGTATCTCTATAAGATGGTTAATGCATTAATTGACGATAATAGTTCGCTTCACGAGTTATGTTTTAATGTTAGAAAAGGAAATTTAAGATTTCGGCAATTGTTTATTACTCCAGTCTCCAAAACTGTATTTTTTAAGAACTCTCCGTTTATCAATATGTGTGAAACATACAATAACTTAGTTAATAAGTATCATATAGATCTTGACTTTGCTTATGAATATGACACATATGTAAATATATTAAAAGAATTTTTCTCGTCGAAGTGATTTGTTTATATGTATAATATTTACATGATTTTGTTACAATTTTTTGTTTGATTTATTAACAGGCTTCTGTATACGATATATTGTCTCATCCATTTCATACAGAGCATTATCATCTCATTTACATAGCGTTTTCACATTTTCTTCTTTTTGGTATTTCTATGTTCTTTGTTCAAATAATTTGTAAAAGCCACCTATAATTGGAGCGTGTCTCTGTTGGTGGCACATGTATTAAATAAATAAATAAATAAATAAATAAATAAATTTGTAAGACCCCGATTTCGAAACACATCGACAATATAAATAACTGACTTGTACAAAAAACAACAATTAAAAAGTTACAAAAATAAAGCCCCTCTTCCGCTTATCGAATTTTTTTGACCTATCGACACTTTCGTATTTATAAAGGTTCCGATACCTGAATACATCTTTGGCAGCCGATTTTCTTAATAGAGGGGAAACATTATCTAATGGCACTAGCGTTTCTGTTTTCATTTTCATGACTACCTGACTCGGAAGAATTCACTACCATTACGGAGAAACATAGTCATGATTACTGTTATATACTTGTAGGCCTAAGAACTTGCTCATTCGCTTTGTACGAGAGAATGTTTTCGGTCGTTGTATAGAATTTTGCTGAAGTCCTGGTCATTTACACCAAATACAGAAAAATGTACATACCCCCAATCATAAGGTACGTTGTTTGAAGAGTTAACATGGACAGTAAATTGATTTTGTGTTACTTAATCACAACCATCCCCTTTTATCACGCATTTCTCCAGTATTTAAACTATTTGGGCTTTCTTTCTAATGAACAGAAGCTTCACAACTATACTGTAGTATCTAAGAATGTTGACATGTAAGAATTTTAAACCATACCAATATCCACACAGTTTTATAAGTTCTCTATAAGTAGAGGCTTTGATAAGCTATACCATTATATTTCATTTGACAGCTTTCCCTGTCAACGATTCACAAACTTTCCAGTACGCGGACCCCGTGAAAAATGTTAGTCATGCATAAAACATTTCATTAATAACAGAATATAGCTGAATAAGTTTGCCTCTATGGCTAAATGGTTAGCCTTCTGGTTTTTGGTACAAGGGGTTCTGGGTTCCATTCCCGGCTGAATCGGGGATTTTAATCTTAATTGGTTAATTCCGATGGTTCCGGGGCTGGGCGTGTGTGTGTGTGTGTGTGTGTGTGTGTGTGTGTGTGTGTCGTTTCAAGCATTCATCACAGCCAATGTTCCACCCTCAGGAAGGCGCAGGTCGCCCGTAGGAGTCAACTCAAAAGAACTGCAACAAACCTCTCTGTAGGTTACATGCTGTTATTACCTGAACAAGAAAACATTGAATTAATCCCAGAATGACGTGTTTCGTGAGGAGCGAGAATGCGATATACCGTGAGGAACACAGTTCAAAGTGAGTTCAAGGCCCAGGCGCTCTCAACTGTAGAGACCACGGTTCACCTAGCTGAGTCTGGTATTATTTACATTGTGCCAGTCTCCGGAATTTCATATTTCCTACCTTGGTCAACTCTTGTTTATTCTAACAGGTTCTCGAGTCCTAGGGTGTGTTTTATTTTTACACCCTTCCTCGCATTCCCTTTCTTCGCCGAAATCTTCATTTTTCGGGATGCCGGACCTCTTTAATTTTGCCTCTGATTACTGTCAATGGAGGTTGATTGCTCGGTTGTGCTTCCTCTTGAAACAGTAATCACCACCACCATTAGTGTTAGAGGATGGTTCACAGTCGTACTTCCTCTTGAAACAGTAATCACCACCACCATTAGTGTTAGAGGATGGTTCACAGTAGTACTTCCTCTTGAAACAGCGATCACCACCACCATTAGTGTTAGAGGATGGTTCACAGTAGTACTTCCTCTTGAAACAATAATCACCACTACCATTAGTGTTAAAGGATGGTTCACATTTGTGCTTCCTCTTGGAACAGTAATCACCACTACCATTAGTGTTAAAGGATGGTTCACATTTGTACTTCCTCTTGAAACAATAATCTCCACCATCATTAGTGTTAGAGGATGGTTCACATTTGTACTTCCTCTTGAAACAATAATCCCCACCACCATCAGTGTTAGAGGATGGTTCACATTTGTACTTCCTCTTGAAACAATAATCCCCACCACCATCAGTGTTAAAGGATGGTTCACATTTGTGCTTCCTCTTGAAACAATAATCACCACTACCATTAGTGTTAGAGGATGGTTCACAGTCGTACTTCCTCTTGAAACAATAATCCCCACCACCATCAGTGTTAAAGGATGGTTCACATTTGTGCTTCCTCTTGAAACAGTAATCACCACTACCATTAGTGTTAGAGGATGGTTCACAGTCGTACTTCCTCTTGAAACAGTAATCACCACCACCATTAGTGTTAGAGGATGGTTCACAGTAGTACTTCCTCTTGAAACAGCGATCACCACCACCATTAGTGTTAGAGGATGGTTCACAGTAGTACTTCCTCTTGAAACAGTGATCACCACCACCATTAGTGTTAGAGGATGGTTCACATTTGTGCTTCCTCTTGAAACAATAATCATCACCATCATTAGTGTTAGAGGATGGTTCACAGTAGTACTTCCTCTTGAAACAGTGATCACCACCACCATTAGTGTTAGAGGATGGTTCACATTTGTACTTCCTCTTGAAACAATAATCTCCACCATCATTAGTGTTAGAGGATGGTTCACATTTGTACTTCCTCTTGAAACAATAATCCCCACCACCATCAGTGTTAAAGGATGGTTCACATTTGTGCTTCCTCTTGAAACAATAATCATCACCATCATTAGTGTTAGAGGATGGTTCACAGTTGTACTTCCTCTTGAAACAGTGATCACCACCACCATTAGTGTTAGAGGATGGTTCACATTTGTACTTCCTCTTGAAACAATAATCTCCACCATCATTAGTGTTAGAGGATGGTTCACATTTGTACTTCCTCTTGAAACAATAATCCCCACCACCATCAGTGTTAAAGGATGGTTCACATTTGTGCTTCCTCTTGAAACAATAATCATCACCATCATTAGTGTTAGAGGATGGTTCACATTTGTACTTCCTCTTGAAACAATAATCCCCACCACCATCAGTGTTAGAGGATGGTTCACATTTGTACTTCCTCTTGAAACAATAATCCCCACCACCATCAGTGTTAAAGGATGGTTCACATTTGTGCTTCCTCTTGAAACAATAATCACCACTACCATTAGTGTTAGAGGATGGTTCACAGTCGTACTTCCTCTTGAAACAATAATCCCCACCACCATCAGTGTTAAAGGATGGTTCACATTTGTGCTTCCTCTTGAAACAGTAATCACCACTACCATTAGTGTTAGAGGATGGTTCACAGTCGTACTTCCTCTTGAAACAGTAATCACCACCACCATTAGTGTTAGAGGATGGTTCACAGTAGTACTTCCTCTTGAAACAGTGATCACCACCACCATTAGTGTTAGAGGATGGTTCACAGTAGTACTTCCTCTTGAAACAGTGATCACCACCACCATTAGTGTTAGAGGATGGTTCACATTTGTACTTCCTCTTGAAACAATAATCTCCACCATCATTAGTGTTAGAGGATGGTTCACATTTGTACTTCCTCTTGAAACAATAATCCCCACCACCATCAGTGTTAAAGGATGGTTCACATTTGTGCTTCCTCTTGAAACAATAATCATCACCATCATTAGTGTTAGAGGATGGTTCACAGTTGTACTTCCTCTTGAAACAATAATCACCACCACTGCCCTCACGACTGGGAAGGAGCTACGTTTATGTTACGAATACACGAAAAAAGCGCATACACGGCACCTCTGTGAGAACTAGGTGGCAGGACATCATCTAAGGTGAGTCATCCCAGGAAGACAATGCGCCGGAAAATTCGGAGGTTCATT
Source organism: Anabrus simplex (assembly GCF_040414725.1). Lineage (NCBI taxonomy): Eukaryota > Metazoa > Arthropoda > Insecta > Orthoptera > Tettigoniidae > Anabrus > Anabrus simplex. The sequence continues at coordinate 259,777,846 of NC_090269.1, forward strand.
GCCCCTACCACCCACGGCATCCTGCTCCTTAAGAACTTCGGATAATTATGGACTTAAAAATCCCAAAATATACACAGAAATGCCCAAAACGTGCACTAAACGTTTTGAAATATGCATTAGAAACAAACAAATTTGATGTCAGTGAGCAGTTCACGCCATAAAAGAAAAATTGTACACTTTGAATATGGCCAAAATAACAAAATATATCCTACATAACGTCCCACAAAGAACGGTCCATTTGTTCAATGAAATTCACAAGTCTGGATTGCTCAGCGTGATGCAACAAATACTGAAGCACAAACCTGCGCCTATTTTTACTAAAAGAGTTTTTAATACTCCGGAAAGCTGTCTCTAGATCACATGCCACAAATGGAGCAAACTCCAACTTAATGAAATCAGAAACTTCAAGAATCAAGGCACCGTCAACTGTTTCTTTGCAGTGTACAACAGCACAGGTGGAGACCGAAGTTCTTTTTTACACTACATTCTGCATTTTCTCCGAGAAAAATGTATTCGCTAAGTTCATTAGGTATCGTTCGACTCCTTCAACAATTCCAGTACGAACGCATTTTCTTGATCGTCGAACGTAAGCTCGTCAAATTGGAGCGAATGAATTTAAGTTGCTCTCAGACGCCATATTTGCTCAACACTTTTGGTGTTTCTTTAACAGCAGCCGCATCTTCAGAATCTTGATCTTCAACACCGTCATAATTATCGGTATAATATGAAGCAATATTTAGCCACTTTGTATGAGCTGGCGAAGGCGGCAGTGGCACATTACTGAACGGACCCAAAAGGAAATACTTGCGACTTGGAACCTTCAGGAATACTCTCTTCACTGAAGATGTTCACTACAGTGAAGGGAGCCTGTACTGCTTCAGCGGCTCGATGAAGACCATGTGCTGCACATGTGACACAAGATCATCATCATCATCTGGAGTAGTTTTCAACCACAGGCTGGGTCTGCTTGGAACAAAAGCCTCTCCATTGTTTTCTGTCCATTCACCACTTCTCTTCTCTCACTGTCGTCCAGTTCCCTCCTCTTGCCTCGATGCTCTTCTTTACACCTTTCAGTCATCTGTCCTTCGTTCTTCCTTTAGGTCTCCTTCCCTTCAACTCTTTTCCTAACATCTTTCTTGGTAACCTCCCTTCTCTCATTCTCTTAATATGTCCATACCACAGCAGCCTTGATTTTTCTATATTCAGCTGTAGGGGAACCTCATTTACCATTTCCCGAACTCTCTCATTTCTTACTCTGTCCATTCTTGTTAAACCTACTCGACACCTTTGAAACTTCATTTCCACTGCTTGTATTCTACGTTTATCCCATTCCTTCACCACCCACGTTTCTTATCCATATGTCAAAATTGGCACAAAATAAGTCTTGTAGATACTTCCTTTACATCTCTATGGCACATCCCTGTTCCATATCAATCCTCCCACGCTCTTAAAGAATCCATTTGCACACCTTCCTCTTTCATTGATTTCAATCCTAATTCCTCCATTTTCTTCGAGTACACTTTCCAGGTATTTGAAACTTTCAGCTCTTTTCAACTGCTCCCCTCCTATTGTCATGCCATTATACACTCGATTCTTGTTTCGTGTCGTCACCAGCACTTCACTCTTTTGTGCTGAGAACTTCATAAGATGACAATTTCATCCCATACATTTAGTTGTTCCTGCACTTCACTCTCACTGTTTCCCCCATATTAGATGATCGTCTGCAAACAATACCGCATTCATTCTTCTCTCCACAATGCTCTGAATGTATGGCGAATCACCTGTAAATGCTAGACAGTTTATTATTATTATTTCAGAAGATAACAAGCTCTTACACATACATGGGATAATATAAAATTTGCGGTACAGCCCTCTCCTTGCTTTCATTTAAAATTTCCCTTTAGCCTACTATTCTACAATACGAAAGGAAAAGGCAAGATATGATTTCTTCATTTATTCCAGATTGTTTGCTTACAACACTCTCGCAATATGAGGTAACTGTCCTCAGAGGTACTGTGGAGAAATGGTAACGTAGAGCAAGTAGATATTTGGCAAACATTGCAATCACAGCATCACCTTTAAGATTACTAGGTGTATTTCCAGTTCGTCGAAGAAGTGTTGGTTCTAAGTACCTCATGCTTGAATCTTCTGGCTGTGGTCAATGCCGTAAACGCCAGAGAGCCATTTTTTGATAGCAGGAGTTGTTTGAAGACACTGGATATTTGTTCTCGGAATTCACGGTCATTCTTGATGAGTGTAGGCGAAGGGACGTCTGGTGTCTTCGTGGAGAATTGATGGTGAAATACTTCTGGAAGTTTCCAGTAGTTTCCCCCATGTGAAGTCGGTCACTGAATCGCGTGCTAGCGACGACTCGTTCCTCCAAGTGGACGCGCACCTGTAAAATAAAATGAAATTTAAAAACCTTACAACATGCCTGTGGCAAACCATGCAAGTCAGCCTCGCCGGACATAGACAGCACCACCTGGAAAGAGAAAAAATATGACATTAGCAATACTTTCTAACACCTTAAAGATCTATTCGACGTTGAAGTAGTGTGGTGATGACGAGGGTCCACCATCCCTACGGAAGCAAACTTGCTGGGTTGGAGGGTTTTAGGGAATTCGAGATGGAGGGTATGCGCAGACTTGTAGACAGGGGAAGGTGGATATTAGGTCGACGCTGTTGAGTGATGCAGCAAGTTTAACTTTCCGTAGGAGACAGTCATTCGTGATGAATCTCCTTCAAAGTGAGGGCTCCTCCCCGCCCAACACTCGTGGCAACCATCCGAAAGTCAGTACGCTTTGTTGCCCCCGAAATCCTTGCGGACGCGTACTTAAAACTAATCGATGTAGTTGTAGTCGAAGCTGTTGAGTGACGCTTCTTCTGGAGAGAATCCTGTGTGATGAATCTCCTTCAAAGTGAGGGCTCCTCCCCGCCCAACACTCGTGGCAACCATCCGGAAGTCAGTACGCTTTGTTGCCCCCGAAATCCTTGCGGACGCGTACTTAAAACTAATCGATGTAGTTGTAGTCGAAGCTGTTGAGTGACGCTTCTTCTGGAGAAAATCCTGTGTGATGAATCTCCTTCAAAGTGAGGGCTCCTCCCCGCCCAACACTCGTGGCAACCATCCGGAAGTCAGTACGCTTTGTTGCCCCCGAAATCCTTGCGGACGCGTACTTAAAACTAAGCCATGTAGTTGTAGTCGAAGCTGTTGAGTGATGCTTCTTCTGGAGAGAATCCTGTGTGATGAATCTCCTCCAAAGTGAGGGCTCCTCCCCGCCCAACACCCGTGGCAACCACCCGGAAGTCAGTACGCTTTGTTGCCCCCGAAATCCTTGCGGACGCGTACTTAAAACTAATCGATGTAGTTGTAGTCGAAGCTGTTGAGTGATGCTTCTTCTGGAGAAAATCCTGTGTGATGAATCTCCTTCAAAGTGAGGGCTCCTCCCCGCCCAACACTCGTGGCAACCATCCGGAAGTTAGTACGCTTTGTTGCCCCCGAAATCCTTGCGGACGCGTACTTAAAACTAATCGACGTAGTTGTAGTCGAAGCTGTTGAGTGATGCTTCTTCTGGAGAGAATCCTGTGTGATGAATCTCCTCCAAAGTGAGGGCTCCTCCCCGCCCAACACTCGTGGCAACCATCCGGAAGTTAGTACGCTTTGTTGCCCCCGAAATCCTTGCGGACGCGTACTTAAAAGTAATCCATGTAGTTGTAGTCGAAGCTGTTGAGTGATGCTTCTTCTGGAGAGAATCCTGTGTGATGAATCTCCTCCAAAGTGAGGGCTCCTCCCCGCCCAACACTCGTGGCAACCATCCGGAAGTCAGTACGCTTTGTTGCCCCCGAAATCCTTGCGGACGCGTACTTAAAACTAATCGATGTAGTTGTAGTCGAAGCTGTTGAGTGATGCTTCTTCTGGAGAGAATCCTGTGTGATGAATCTCCTCCAAAGTGAGGGCTCCTCCCCGCCCAACACTCGTGGCAACCATCCGGAAGTTAGTACGCTTTGTTGCCCCCGAAATCCTTGCGGACGCGTACTTAAAAGTAATCCATGTAGTTGTAGTCGAAGCTGTTGAGTGATGCTTCTTCTGGAGAGAATCCTGTGTGATGAATCTCCTCCAAAGTGAGGGCTCCTCCCCGCCCAACACTCGTGGCAACCATCCGGAAGTCAGTACGCTTTGTTGCCCCCGAAATCCTTGCGGACGCGTACTTAAAACTAATCGATGTAGTTGTAGTCGAAGCTGTTGAGTGATGCTTCTTCTGGAGAAAATCCTGTGTGATGAATCTCCTCCAAAGTGAGGGCTCCTCCCCGCCCAACACTCGTGGCAACCATCCGGAAGTCAGTACGCTTTGTTGCCCCCGAAATCCTTGCGGACGCGTACTTAAAACTAATCGATGGAGTTGTAGTCGAAGCTGTTGAGTGATGCTTCTTCTGGAGAGAATCCTGTGTGATGAATCTCCTCCAAAGTGAGGGCTCCTCCCCGCCCAACACTCGTGGCAACCATCCGGAAGTCAGTACGCTTTGTTGCCCCCGAAATCCTTGCGGACGCGTACTTAAAAGTAATCCATGTAGTTGTAGTCGAAGCTGTTGAGTGATGCTTCTTCTGGAGAGAATCCTGCGTGATGAATCTCCTCCAAAGTGAGGGCTCCTCCCCGCCCAACACTCGTGGCAACCATCCGGAAGTCAGTACGCTTTGTTGCCCCCGAAATCCTTGCGGACGCGTACTTAAAACTAATCGATGTAGTTGTAGTCGAAGCTGTTGAGTGATGCTTCTTCTGGAGAAAATCCTGTGTGATGAATCTCCTCCAAAGTGAGGGCTCCTCCCCGCCCAACACTCGTGGCAACCATCCGGAAGTCAGTACGCTTTGTTGCCCCCGAAATCCTTGCGGACGCGTACTTAAAAGTAATCCATGTAGTTGTAGTCGAAGCTGTTGAGTGATGCTTCTTCTGGAGAGAATCCTGTGTGATGAATCTCCTTCAAAGTGAGGGCTCCTCCCCGCCCAACACTCGTGGCAACCATCCTGATAGCAGCACGTTTTGTTGCCCCCGAAATCCTTGCGGACGCGTACTTTATTTATTTAGACATCACATTACAAATAAATACAGTAGTAATACATAATGTTTACAGTTTGAAGTATTTACAGGTTCAAATTATTTACATAGTGAACACACAAGGGTGAGAGCAGGTAAAAGTCTCTTGGGTTTCCCTGGTAGGACGCCGAATAATCCATGTAGTTGTAGTCGAAGCTGTTGAGTGATGCTTCTTCTGGAGAAAATCCTGTAAGATGAATCTCCTTCACAGTGAGGGCGCCTCCCCGCCCAGTACTCGTGGCAACCATTCAGGAGACTGCACGCTTTGTTGCCCCCGAAATCCTTGCGGACGCGTACTTACTTTATTTATTTAGTGAATGGCCAACGCCAACACATTACATACAAATACAGTAGTAATACATAATGTTTACAGTTTGAAGTATTTACAGGTTTCAATTATTTACATAGTCAATACACAAGGGTGAGAGCAGGTAAAAGTCTCTTGGGTTTCCCTGGTAGGACGGCGAATAATCCATGTAGTTGTAGTCGAAGCTGTTGAGTGATGCTTCTTCTGGAGAAAATCCTGTAAGATGAATCTCCTTCAAAGTGAGGGCGCCTCCCCGCTTAGCATTCGTGGCAACCATCCAGAAGTCACTATGCTTTGTTGTCCCCGAAATCCTTGCAGACGCGTACTTAAATGTCCTTTTTTTTAAGTTTGCTGCTGTGATATCCGAGCTGTGCTCATATCTAGACAGATTGCGGACCGCACAGGAAACTAAGTGCGGACCGCACAGGAAGCTAGCTGTCCGCGCAACAATGGCACATTTACTCATTGTATTAGCGATGATCATGTTTCAGAAAATATAATCTCAAATGAATCTGATTATCACACCAAAGAAAAGTTTCAGGGAGCCTTTATACAGGATGCATTTAGTGGCTCAAATTCAAGCAGCTCTAAGTACGTCTTAGTAGGGAGGGGTCCTCAAACAAACCGGTTGTGAGATAAAGGTTACCAGCCACCGCTGACTTGATTCTGTGTAAACGTCATCGTAGTTAGGAAAAGGTACTAATACAACATTCAGAAAAGTTATTAGTAGAGCCCGGAAGTTGAAGACATTTATTTTTGCTAAAGATAGGCAAGCAAAGAAGCACTCAACGTAGGCAGTAAAATAATTAAAATAGGCGTTTATAATGACAAAAATTGGGCACAAAAATAATAAAGATGCTTTAATGTAAGCTACGTAACACACATCTGCATCACATTTTAGTACTTAATCATACATCCCGCTGTGGGTGGGGATGACAGAATAAATTCAACGGTATCCCCTCTCTGTCGTAAGAGGAGGAGGGATCCTCAACTTGGGAGTGTGGGTTGGCGACCACGGTTCCTCTAGCTGAGTTTGGCGTTGCTTCCACTTACTTGTGTCAGGTTCCTGTCCGACCTCCCTTGGTCAATTCTCTTCCGACCCCGAGGGTATTAGATTAGCGAGGGAATCTTTAATTTTAGCGCTATTCGTGCCCCTTTTCTTTGTTTTTCCGATACCTTCATTTTTCGAAGTATGGAACCTCTTCCATTTTCCTTCTGATCAGTGTTGTCAGAGGATGGTTACCAAGTTGTTCTTTCTCTTAAAACAATAATCACCACCAACACTTAACGTTACGTAGAAAGGACTTAAAAGGACATTTAAGTAAATGTTATTTTTTATTTATTAAGCTAAAATGATTTTTTTCTTTATTATCAATACAGTACATTGGAATTATATAGTTTTCTTTCCAATTATTTTAATGCGTAAATAACATCAGAAAATATCCACAACAACTTAAATAAAGCATTAAGCTATCAAATAAGCTATGGAAGCTAAAATTGGCAAAAAGCAGGCAAAATACGAATTATTCCTACCATTTCCAAACGTACGGAAACATGTTTGTGTCTATGTTACACATGGATATATCCACCTTAAAAAAAGGCATTTTGCCTAACTTCTGGGCTCTTGTTATTAGATAAAAGTTCAGTTGTTTTTAACGAACAAAAAACAGTCTTACAAAGTATGTAACATGTTACAATGACGGTACAGTGTACTTACTCGTATGTAAAGGAATTGTTTGTGTACCCTTGTTTACTAAGACTGTTTTGCTTCTAGTATCGTGTACTTACAGGTTTCACTTTGCACTATTAATTATGATACACCCTACATTGTCACCGATCTCCTTGTCCTCCAGTGCAGCTATTTAAGCCTATAGTTTGCGTGAAATCCCTAGTTTTTTAAAAGAAAGTAAAAAACTGCAACAGCTGCAAAGAGCGAGGAGAGAAAATGAAATGACAACAATACTGACAAACGTATACCAGTTTTGAAGTTGCTGCGACGTAAGGTAATTTCTATTACTATTCTATTACTATTTATATTACTACTTCACTCTTTCTTTAAAGGGAAACTTAAAATTCGTGGTTACGAATTACGTCGAGATTGAAACGAGAGCTATTCGTTACTATACGGCGCGTCCCTGATCTTCCTTGTCTTGTGCCAAGCCAAAGACAGTTTCAATACACTACCGGGGGGGGGGGGGGATATTCTCTGACCCAAGCCGCACCACTGAGAGTCCTGCGTTATCCAATGTAAACCTGAGAATGCTGGATGGCAGTTTCTTGTCAAGTTCGCGTGGAGTGACGCGCTAGGTTGCCATATATTGTCTTTTCGCTTCAGAACTTGTGTGGTGGTGTTATTACTGTAAATAAAAAATCAGGCAACTACGCTTCTTTCCCTGGCCACCCCACTCACTTCCAGGCAGTCCTTTTAGGTACCGGTTTTTCACCTATAGAGAAGCACAATGATACGCCTGAATTTGTTTTATAGGAAAAGAGCCCTGCGGATGTATACACAGGTTGCTTTACGTCGCACCGACACAGAAAGGTCTCATGGCGACGATGGGACAGGAAAGGGCTAGGAGAGGGAAGGAAGCAGCCCTGGCCTTAATTAAGATACAGCCCCAGCATTTGCCAGGTGTGAAATTAGGAAGCCACGGAAAACCATCTTCAGGGCTGCCGATGGTGCGGTAACACTACAATAATCCAGGAAAATCGATTATTCTTCTATTACTACTACTACTACTACTACTACTACTACTACTACTACCGCTCTTCCCACACCTTGTGGTGTAGCACATGCGGATTTGACCCTGTCTCATGGCCGGATGCCCTTCCTGACGTTAAACCTATCTGAAGGGACATAATAACTATTGCTTGTTTCTGTGGTGTGTTGAGTCAATGTGAAGAGGAGAGTGTTGGGACAAAAGCACCCAGTCCCCGAGCCAAAAGAATTAATCATACGCGATTAACATCCCCGAGCCCGCCGGGAATCGAACCGGGGACCTCTGAACCGAAGGCCTCAACGCTGACCATTCAGCCAAGGATCAGACGGGAAAAACGACAACATTGAAAATTTCTATTGCTCCCCACAATGAATTTAATATCAATAATTAGTTTATATGTTTCCTTAGAAACGATTCCTCGCTCTCCTGTCGTTCTCCCAATTCTGAGGATCGTAGTCTACAAGGAGGCTGTTGCCAGATGTGCTGCCACCAAACAAAAAAAGCGTTGCCTACCATGGGGCTGCCTGTCGTAGGAAGAGACTAAAGGGGGCACCAGAGGCTCTTAACTTGGGAGAGTGGGTTGGAGACCACAAGGCCCTTAGCTGAGTCCTGGCATTGCTTCCACTTACTTGTGCCAGACTCCTCACTTTCATCTATCCTATACGACCTCCCTTGGTCATCTCTTGTTCTTTGCCGACCCCGTCGTATCAGAGCAATTGTGGGCTTGAAAGTCTTTCATCTTCACGCCCTTCGTGGCCCTTGTCTTTCTTTGGCCGATACCTTCATTTTTTGAAGTGTCGGATCCTTTCCATTTTTCTCTTCGATTACCGGTAGTGTTAAATAGAGGACGGTTGCCCAGTTGTACTTCCCCTTTAAACAGTAATCAACACCACCATAGACCTCGCATGTTTAGGCAGTAATACGATAAAATGCAAATTAATTTGGTTAGTAGGAATGTAGTCTATCCATAATGTAGCGAGAATTACATACATTCTGGGGATTCTGATAGGCCGTACCCCTAATGTTCATATCCGGGAGATAGTAGGTTCGAATCCCACTATCGGCAGCCCTGAAAATGGTTTTCCGTGGTTTCCCATTTTCACACCAGGCAAATGCTGGGGCTGTACCTTAATTAAGGCCACGGCCGCTTCCTTCCAACTCCTAGGCCTTTTCCATCCCATCGTCGCCATAAGACCTATCTGTGTCGGTGCGACGTAAAGCCCCTAGCAAAAAAAAACTAATGTTCATAGCATAACCCAGGGTCTCTCTTATAAGCCCAGACTGAGCGCGCGGTGTTTGTACTCTGGGCTACGGCAGCCGCAGTATGGGACTTAAAACCACAATTTAAATATTCCTGACCACTCATCGTCACGCTTCCATTTCTTTCTTGAAACTGTAACGTCCTGTAAAAAATTAATTGAAAGAGTAGATTAATCTGCTATCGGTTGCTGTTCGTGATTTTATGACGTGTAAACACTGTGGTGGATGTAACAACAACATTTGTTGTTTTCAGTAAAATGTTATGTCAAACGTTAGAATAAATTACCTCAAATCTATATTTTTGCACATAAAGATTCATTTTTATCCGAAACTACACAATATAGACGTATAACATTTTAATAGCGCGTTTGTCCAAATTAAAGGTACAAACTGCTGTAGTGTGTATGTTGATTGATTGGGGTAGAATACATTCAGGTATCCTCTGCCTGTCGTAAGAGGTGACTAAAAGGGGAATGAGCGAACTGTTAAACATGGGATGGTGACCACGTTTCCCCTCTGGTATTGCTTCCACTTACTTATGTTTGGGTTTTCAGTTTTATCTTTTCGATTTCACCTCCCCTGGTTAACTCCTTAAATTTTCCGACCTTTATGGTATTAGGGTTGAGAGGTCTAGGAAGTACTTTATTTCACGCCCTTTATAGCCTTTCCCTTTCTTTTTCCAATACCTTCATTTTGGTAATATTAGATCTCTTTCTTCTTTCTCTCTTATTAATGTTAACCTATATATGCCTTAAAGAAAATCGGATTTGTGTTCCATTCCCTGCTCCTTTTATCAAGAGTCACCGAAATACACGCGAATTCTCACAATCGTTTATGCTAGCACTGGTATTGGCTTCACATCCCAATAGCTACTTTTACGGTTTTCAGAGACGCTGATGTGCCGGAATTATGTCCCGCAGGAATTTTTTTACGTGCGATTAAATTTACCGACACGAGGCTAACGTATTTGAGAACCTTTGAATACAACCGGGCTGAGCGATGATCGAACCTACCAAATTCGGCTCAGAAGGCCACCACTCTACCGTCCGAGCTACTCAGCCCGGCAGAATCGTTTCATACCGTATAAACAAGTGTCAAAAACAATAGACATTCACATTTGTATCACGGCGAATACGACGAAGGATGTATGGCTTGTGTACACATTGTATTTCTAATAATAATTATTAATTTTATTACTCTTTGGCCAGGCTGATGAGCTCAGACAGCAGAGCGCTGGCGTTCTGAGCTAAGTTAGCGGGTTCTATTCCAGATCAGTGCAGTGGTATTTCAAAGTTCTCAAATACGCCAGCCTCATGTCGGCAGGTTTCCTGCCGCGTAAAGTACTCTTGAGGGAGAAAATTCCCTTGCTGTGCGTAAAGACTATACGGGGCTGGGTAACAGAAATTATCCTTTTCTCTTTCCGAGAAAATATTTTTCACATTAGATACAACAGTAACATGGTTACTTTTATTACATTTTGTAAGAACAATTTTGTTATCTTCTGAAAGCTTTGATTCGTAGTAATCACGTCATTTACATATCGTTTCATTTTTATTCATGAGAGAACACGGGAAGGTACGATTTTCACCAACTGTACCTATATCTCGTAGATGTTTTTCATCAAGTACTTGAACAAGGGGAATTATGGTAAATAACTTGTCAAAGAATAAATGAAACAGTGATTTGTTTGCACTCATGCCTACCAAAGTACGGCACCAAGGTTTCATCCACACCGTGATTTTCAGTTTTTTCACATATAATCATTATAAGAGTTCTTTTATTAATCGATAACTTTCATAAGATATTTATCAAATAGTGTAGAGTTCAAATATTGAACTCTAATCTGTCTGTTGACATTACTTTATCCACTGCTTTCTTATAGGTATTTATATTTCTCTCTCCTTCTTGAAACAGAAGCATAGCAACTAAGCGAAAACATTCCAATTACAATTTTCATTTTATCAACAGGAATGTCACTCAATCTGTTTTTCTTCGCAGAATATTTGTTATTCTCTAAAATCAACGAGTGAATAACAATTTCATCGAAGAAATTCGAAAATACGTGAACAGGTGTGAACAGTCCCCTCAGTGTAGTTGAAAACTCACGACACTCGTTAGTATCCGCTGAAAGACAACCCACCTTTCACTTGTACTCTCATCTTTCTGTCTTCATTTGAAGAAATACATCCTAAACCAGGCATACTTATTGATTCCACTTCACCTACTTCACCAACTCTGTGATTAAAAAATTCAGTTTCCAGTGCAATGTCAGAACCAGGCAGGTTGTTGGATGTTGTATCTTTCTCATAACCTCAATCCCCATTCTTTATATCCTCTGTATCATTCAGCTGAGGTACTACACCTACAGTACATCGTATCACCCAAGTAGTTAGTACGTTTCCCTCATCGTTCCTTTCCAGCCGGGATAGCAATTAGTCCAGGAGAAATTCGCTAAAATAAGAGTTACGGCATTTCTGCAAAATGTACCAGGATTCGCCTATTGTCCTTTTAAAAACAATCCTGATATTCAAGCCGCTCATTAGGCCCTTAACAGAATTATGTGACTGACCGTTATTTAACCGAATACGTTTATCCATTACCTGTTATTTGACGTAGAATAACCAGTTAAAAAAAAGCGCTTCACACGGGTGCGTTAGTTAAGTTTGAAGACGTAAAGACGGAGAGAATGTCATGTCAGATTCCACCAGTCTGTCTGGTGGATTCTCACGTTGTACACAACAATGATCCTTGTTGTAATTATTGGTCCTACTATTCTTTTACTGGAGATTAGTAACATTGCTAAGTGTGAAAAGAGAAATGCATGAACGAATGCATGTCCTTTTAAAATGACAATACGGTGAAGTATGGATACTCCAGTTTAAACTTCTATAAACTCGAGCTAGTTCGCCACGCAGTTAGGGCCGCGTAACTGTGAGCTTGTATTCCGAAGATGGTGGGTTAGAATCTTACCGTCGGGAAACCTGAAGGTGGTTTTCCGTGGTTTCCCATTTTCACACTAAGCAAACTCTGGGGCTGTACCGTAACTAAGGCCATGGTTGCTAACTTCCCAATCCTAACTCTTCACCATTATTACGTCGCTGAAAACCTTCGATGTGTTAGTGCGACGTTAAAACACTAGCAAAAAAATTAGAATAGTTGCTCCAATCCCAAACCTAACTGCACCAAATTATACCCCTATTCCTTTTACGTTTAACAATGTCATACAAAGTTTTTCCATGTTTATTTCTGCAGATGTAATCCGAACGGAGGAAAGAACTTTTTATTGTCATTCTACGGACAAACCTCCAATATAAAACGACGCCGATCAAAACGCTTCATCCGAACGTGACAACGTTTTAAAGTGGCATAGCCTCGTGTGCCCCATACAAGAATTCAAACTTACAATATTTTATCACTGTAGCTTAATAAGTTATCATTTTTATATCTAATGGGTTTCCCAGTTCTGCAAAGTCAGACAAAGCCGAAATCAACATCAGTTTTTCATAATCGATATTTATAAAAGAACATACACGTATCCATAGATTTCACACCATATTGTTATTTGAGCGGGAAATTTAGCGGGTGCCAATGGCTGTGTTGAGACCGCAGTGTTGCCGCATGACCATGCTATGTTTATATTCACCTGGTATTCGAACTCAGGCCTGAATCGTTTAGAATTAATCGAAAGCACGTGAAACACAGACATCTCTGTTGAGGAAAGTTTGTAAATATGAACTGTTTACTTTTTTGTACACATGTAAATACGAATGACGATGACATCTGATCTATAAATATTATGTAAAAACAAAAATAATGATATTTGTTTTAAACAATAAGCTGCACACAGTTTTAAACCTGCTGTTCGAGGTCCAAATCCCTCGTGCGAAAATATGTTGGGAAATGGTCAGTGTTTAATTTAATTAAATATGATTTATACTTTAAAGAGAGAGTTGCTAAGTATTTACTTAATAATGCACGGCCGACTGCGAGCGCGGCACACAGCGTTCTGCAGGCAGCTGGAGTGTAGCTGTATTTCCCGCTTGGCATTCACACAATTTCCCTCTCAAGTTATAATCTTAATCTGTGTCCGACTCGTTGGCTGAATAGTCAGCGTACTGGCCTTCGGTTCAGAGGGTCCCGGGTTCGATTCCCGGCCTGGTCGGGGATTTTAACCTTCATTGGTTAGTTCCAATGGCCCGGGGGCTGGGTGTTTGTGCTGTCCCCAACATCCCTGCAACTCACACACCACACATAACACTATCCTCCTCCACAATAACACGCAGTTACCTACACATGGCAGATGCCGCCCACCCTCATCGGAGGGTCTGCCTTACAAGGGCTGCACTCGGCTAGAAATAGCCACACGAAATTAAAAAAAATCTTAATCTGTATAAATCTAGGGATATGTGTAGATTTTCTGTAAATATCGATCATGAAAGCAAGATTTACAGCGCTCAAAACAACAGTTTTGTCTGACCTCACAGACTTCAGAAACCTCTTAAAAATTAAGCTGATAACAGATCTTTAAGTTATTGTGATAAACTCTTGTAAGTTTTAAATATTGTGTGGGACCGTTAAGGTTATGATAGATTAAATTGTATCACGTTTGATGACAGCTTTTGGTGTTATGTAGTTTTAAATTCATGTTTGTCCGTACAATGTAAAAAATACCCACGTTCTATTTTCGTTCCAGTAGAAGTAAACATGACATAAGGAATGTTTACAACTGTTAAACGCAACATAATTGGAGGCATAATTTGGTGCAATTAGATTGGTGCTCCCATTCATTTTTAGAGAAGTTTAAACTCAGTGCACATACGGTTGAATCCGACGAATCCCCTTAAAACAATAATCACCAACGTAATCACCAGGAAGGGCATCCAGCCATAAAAATTCAATTTATCCACATTAACGTCTTCCCTAGACAATTGGTAAAGGACCAAGAAAGAATAATAAGAATTGGTCTGTAAATAATCGTTGGAGGTACTGTTATTTGTAACATTTGATCTGATATTTGAACAAGAATAGGACTAGTATAATATTTACGCTGAACATTGGTTTAAAAGCTATTTATACCAAACAGAATAGAAATTCATATACCATGTTGGTCTTCAGAATATGAATGAAGTAAAGAGAGTGCTACTTCTGACTTCTTCGTTCTATATACGCACTTGTTTTATTCCTCAAAGAAGTAACACTACAGTATACTCTACAAAGAACTTTAAAATATGTGTAACTAAGCAAGTATTGACTAAAGAAACTGGCTTTATCATATTAACATCTCTTGGCTCAGAATATCTTCAGATTTTAGTTCCGTAACTGGATGTAACTTCTCTTCAGGTCCTTGGTGAATGGTCTAAGCTTGTTAATTCTTCTGGCACGGGAACCGAGTGGTTTACTCAAAAGCACTACTCTTTATTTGCACACAACACACCACATTACAGCCACCACAGAAACAGCACGAAGTAGAGAAATCCGTATGTCAGAGGCAGTGATGATATTTTTATTTCTCTTCTATAATGATTATACATGTAATACTTCCTATCATCGCGCACATATTTAATTGCTGCATACACACAGGGACCTTTTCAATACTGTGGAAAGAAGCTCTAGTAATCCCCCTACCGAAGGAACCCTGTCCTAACCTATCATATGATTACCGCCCCGTTTCAATTACTGCAGCATTGTCTAAAGTCTTTGAAAAATTGATTCACCGACAGCTGATGGAATGTCTGAACAAACAAAATCTTCCCGATCCTCTTCAGTCTTGTTTAGGAAAAGGACACAGCACTGAAACAGCCTTACTGAAAACTACAGGTGACGTACGACAAGCCATGGATCGAAGGCAAGTGACGATCCTTACCCTCCTTAACTTCTAGTACTTTCGATACCGTAAACTTAGATATTCTTTTGGCAAAATTGCAAGCCATGCATTTTAGTCAGATGATCCTCTAGTTTTCTTCTTATCTCACAAACTGCAGGCAACGTGTTGTCACTAACGAGAGTAACCTAAATCTCAATGGAGTGTAAGAAAAACAAGAATCAATCAAGGCAGTGTCCTAGCCCCAGTTCTGTTTAGTTTATATTTAAATGACATCTCAAAACGACTTAAATTTTGCAAATATCATCTGTATGCTGACTATCTCCAAATATACTACCATTCCCCAGTTGAAAACGTTCATTTTACAATAAAGCAAATTAATGACGATCTCAACAATTTAATGCGATATGTCAACGAAACCTTTCTCATTATTAATTCGAATAAAACACAAGCAATAATCCTTGGACAAACTAGGCTCATAACTAAACTCAGAAGCAGAAATATCCCAGACTTACAGCTAAGCGGTGTAAATATTACCTTCACAAACGTAGTAAAAACCTGGGTATCGTTATGATTGAAAATGTAAATTGGAATGAACACATAAAGTGTGTATGCAGGAGAGTACATGCTTCTCTTCATCCTATCAAATATCAGCAATTATATCTCTCACTAAATTTAAAAATCAGATTGGTTGAGACACTGATACTCCCATTATTTAAATATTGTGATGTTGTACTAATTTATGCGGCTATTGAACAGACCAGTGAGCTACAAAAAGTATTAAATTCACGTATAAGATTCACATTTTCACTCAATTACTCTGCTCACGTAACACCCTGTTATGAAAGACTAAGCTGGTTAAAATTTGACGAACTACGTTAGCTACACACAGCTACTCTAGTGTATAGAATGTTGAATGAATCACAACCACACGATCTTTCGTCTTTGTTTAACTCACTTTCCTCCTTTCATGAGCGTAATACATTTCTAGTTCCCGTACCATTGTCATTCCCAACTGTCAACATGTTCCTGACTGTCTGACTAACTTTACAACATATGTATAAATCTGGATTAAATTGAAAAATCTGAATATCTGCATTTAAAATGGAAAATCTGAAAATTAATATTCATTAAATAAAATACACACTCGTCGAACCTTGTACTCACACTTACTTGTTACCTGCTTACTTACACATACGTTATTTGAAGGGCGCCAGCTGTCACTCAGTACAGCAATAATAGAATGAGACTCTTGACTATCTCTAGGGTGTGGGGTAATAAGCTTACTTTTGACAACATACCATATAAGTTCTGGGAAAAGGAGATTGGCGTTCGGTTTCCCCATTAATTTTGAGGTTAAGATATTTTACTTTCAATGAAATGAAACTCTGAATTCGTTTGATAGAACAATATATATTCTTTAAATAATATATCAAAAAATAGTGAGTCTTGTTGCGATAAAACAGATGAGAATATGAAATTATGACATTGCAACTGACAGAAACTAGGCATGAATTTGAATTCTTCTTGACCGGACATTTAACAATTTATACGAAATATTTCCCTCACTGATTCACTTGACTGTACCTTTAACACTTTGAGTGTAATTACGACGTAATCCATTGCTCTGGTGTTTACTGTAGATGTGTCACGCCTAATGTGGTGATACATCCTTGCGACTGCTTCTTCTCCATATCATCTGACTTCTTTGTAAGTCAATATGGTATGACCTCTTGGCAGGTCCAGGGTTGCCCTCTCTGACTCCTTGGTAAGCCTTGCGTCCACGTCTTCCACTAAGTGACGGACCAACCATTTGGTCTCACTCTCTCAATGACCAATAATGGCTCACTGAGTCTTCACCATCTCTCGTTCACACTGGTTGGCTGACCACTTAAGGCCTCTTGATCTAGTAGACTACTTCACTGTACTGCATCCGTATAAGTAATGACTGACGCTACAAAGTGCATCCACCTTATATAGAAGTTGTTTGACACAGCTACGTAATCTCCAGAAATAACAATGACATACTCCCACCTACGCGACAGATATAACATCCAGTGGTGAAATAGCCCCGCGGCGACGAGTCCGATGCGCGCATATCTAAATAAATACGATGACATAGCCAAGGCGCGGCGATGACTTGGCAGAATCGCCAACAATATTGCACAATGCACCAACGTCACATCCGATCTCTGATATATACAACAATTCTCACTGTACAGGTATTGAGTGTTATACTACACATAAGTTACGTATATATGTATACATCTAAGTGCAATCTTGCAAGCAACAGGCAATTGCAAAATTGAATAAAACGGATAATTACAATAATAGTACAATATCACAGATAACATAATAATAATACTGACATAATAATAATAATAATAATAATAATAATAATAATAATAATAATAATAATAATAATAATAATAAAATCCAGATAAAATCATACAATAATAAAAATACAGATATCATCTTGTAACGGGATTTGAACCGTTACAATTCGCCTCCCTCATAAATAAATCGAACAACAAAGAATCGATTGATTTATGAACAAAATTATATATATATAACACTGACACATATAAACACTTTAAATAAGTATACAACAATAATTTTCTTTTTCAACATCCATACATTTTATAATACATCACACATGAGAATTTTTCTCGCACATTGCCATCGTAGACAACTGTGCAGTGTCCCATTCTCTTTTTCTCTCATACAAATCACAAGAGTATATAGCACTTGATTAAACACATACAAATAATTTTTAATCAATATACAACATTCTTCTCCTTTTTTTAACATATCAAAATATTTTGTGAAAATTCACTTATATGAGAACTTTTCTCGCATATAATTATCGCAGATAACTGTCCAATGTCCTGTTCTCCGTTTATTTGTCACACAGTACATGACAATGTAGCACTTATTCTTCCAATACACCAATACGACACTTGGTTCACACGCATATCGCAAATGTTAGTTTTATTTTGCCAGTTTCTCACAAAATTGAATCATCTTACTCTTATTTCAACAAATCTCACGTGAAGTACTTCTTTACATTCATTATACTATAAATACCGACAATATCCCCTTCCTGATCTTTATAAGAATATGCACACTTCCCGATACGGCTCACAATAGTGAAATACCCCTGATACAAAAACTAACTTCAACATATTTCCCGCCTCTGGAGATGATGAAATGGAACTCTGAGTAGCACTCTGTCACTCAAACTGAATCAATTTTGCCCTCATTGACTTACATATCTCAAGAAATCACATCCTCCTTGGCAACAATAATTAAAGAATCAACACTATGACTACAAAATGGTTCAATTATTCCGTAATCCAGCATAATGTTTATCTGTTCTTCGACTTCACTAGCATATTTAAGTTGAATAGGGTACTTACCTCCCACAAAAGATCAATGGTCATTTACTACAAATTTATGTTCATATACGTGTTCTTCCTCACTTACCACTAAATACATCTCGATGCTTACCTAACATCGAACACAATTACTCCTCCTGTAATTCACTCAAATTACCTCACGTCACTGCCTCATACCGACTATCCCTCGGATACTGGTCGTACAGGCACGTAACACACCCAACAAAACATTTCCTCTCACTAGGAACAACTTCACTTACCTCTCATATATTTCAAAGAACACACGTCACCAACACACTTACCTCAGACCATCGTAATTAACACGTACTTCTTTGCTAGTTTTCCTCCCAGAACAAACACACACTACCTAAATTAAAGTCTATTCTACTTCCATGATTTGCAACCAAGTCAGCTCCTAAAATAACTGAATACACAAGTTTTGGTACAACAAGGCATGACTGAAACTTACAATTATCTTTACTTATGATCGGTACCGCTATCATTTTATTTACTCACTTTGACTCACCCAACGGCTGTTATAAGATCTGATAGTACCTTCTTCATATCACAATTTCCATAATTGGAGTTACTACCTCACTACGTACATCACATTCTCGGCATTACAAGTACTTACATCACTTACCAGAACACTTCTTACGTCTAACTTACTGCTACCATTAATTACTGCATGATCTACGACTACGGCACTACTTAAATATCTCACTTAACATTACTCAGGTCACAATCACACTACTCTTAAATCTACTTTCACTACATAACTACTTATACTAAATACCTGTTCATTTTCTACCTTCAGACTGTTCACTTTATTTACCCGATTCCCTGTGAGTCTGAAATACTCTGACTCGATAACGACACCTGGATAACATTCATATTCGGCTTATCATAATCCCTCTGATCAATCAAACCCGTACGCCTCCCATCTTCCGATTCTCTCTGATTACTCCTCTGACCTTCTCTCTCATAACTCAAACACATACGCCTCCCATCTTCCGATTCTCTCTGATTACTCTACCGACCCCTACCACCATCGACACAACTCTTAATCCTTTGCTCATCATGATCACCCCCTCTCCTCTGATTCACGGCTAACATTTTTCCTCCTCTCTCTACTATACTACTTTCCTCAGCTATCATGCGCTCTCTCTCTCTCTCGCGCCCTTGCACACATTCTTTCCAAATCCTATCAATGAACACTTTAAACTCTCCTAAATCAGACATATTATTCCAGTATACTCGACACCATATTCTACTTTCACCGACAAACACATTAGACAAAATCTCCAACACGTATTCCCATTCAATAACATTATTCCTCAACTTACTTGCAAATCTTTTCTCAACTACTTTTACAAATTCTATAGAATTGAACTGTTCTCCAGAAAACCTGGTTAAATCACAATCCCTACTGAACAAACCCCTCGCTATTACCACTTCTTTCGCCGTCTCACCTGTACCTTTCTGCCATATCACTTCCTGGCAGTTTACAACTTCTTCTTTTTCTTCTTCTTCCGCTGCTCTTTCAGCATTCTCTTCCACTATTCTCACGTCTTCCTGCAATTCTTCCTCTCTCTCTCTCACCTGTTGTGATAGCATTTCCTGTTCGTTCCGTAGTTCAGTGACCTCCACAAGTTTGCTTTCAATTTGTTCGATTCTACTAGTCTGTTCCCTCGTATCTTCCCTAACTGCATTGTAAATTCTGTCCAATCTTTTCTCGACTACCTCATGAATTTCTTCCCGATTACTCGAAATTTTATTTCTTAATTCTTTGATATTCTCTGTACAAGTTCCTTTGACATGCTCAATTTGAGTATGAAGATCGCTCCGACTCGACTCCATTTCTTCTCTAAGGTCAACACACTCTTTATTTACCTTATCTTCTAACTTAGATATTTGACTAGTTACCTCTACTATCTTAGTATCTATTTTAGAATTAAGTGATTCACTTAGCCCATCTATTTTATCATTAATCGCACTGTTACTATTAATCAATTCTTCGATTTTACTACTTAAAGAGTTAATCTGTTTATTACAATTTTCATTACTATTGTCAATTAATACTTTCATCTCTTTCTTATTATTTTCATTACTAATACCAATCATTTCTTCCATTTTATTACTTATCTCTTTCTTACTATTTTCGTTACTACTAATTATTTGTTCCATTTTACTACTTAGAGAGTTAATCTGTTTATTACAATTTTCATTACTATTGTCAATTAATTCTTTCATCTCTTTCTTATTATTTTCATTACTAATACCAATCATTTCTTCCATTTTGTTACTTATCTCTTTCTTACTATTTTCGTTACTACTAATTATTTGATCCATTTTACTACTTAGAGAGTTAATCTGTTTATTACAATTTTCATTACTATTGTCAATTAATTCTTTCATCTCTTTCTTATTTTCACTACTACTACTACTAAAAAATTCTTTCATCTCTTTCATCTCTACCTTACTATTTTCACTATTCTTTTCACTGAGCTTCTTATTTTCATTACTGAGCTCGGTAAATCTGACCATCATTAAATTTATAAAATCTTGGTTCATTCCCCCCGCGATTTCCTTTTGAGTTTCAGTGTGCTTCTCAATTTCTGCACTTTCCTGAATTATCTCAGAAGCTTCCATCGTATTCACCTGCTCCCTACTCTGAATTTCACCTTGGATGTCCTCAGAAGCAATGACCTCGTC
This sequence comes from Anabrus simplex, assembly GCF_040414725.1. Taxonomy (NCBI): domain Eukaryota; kingdom Metazoa; phylum Arthropoda; class Insecta; order Orthoptera; family Tettigoniidae; genus Anabrus; species Anabrus simplex. The sequence goes on from NC_090269.1 coordinate 259,799,158, forward strand.
GTCACATGACTTGTTATTGTCTTCCTTGTCCATCTTTGGTTCACTAGTGATAGTACGCGATCTCAAATTAATTTCCCTCTTCAAATCCCTTGACATATCCCCAAAATACAAATATATATCACAAAATTACACTCCTGAAATTTACCGGTAATAATTTCCGTTGGCTTAAATGCGCACACTCCTTCCAAAATGAGCCTATGATATGCTGTCATTCAGAACAGATTCTGAATTTATTCGAGCCCCACGTTGCGTCGACACTTTGTGAGTATATTTATTACTAAAAACTAACTAACAGGGTGTGGGGTAATAAGCTTACTTTTGACAACATACCATATAAGTTCTGGGAAAAGGAGATTGGCGTTCGGTTTCCCCATTAATTTTGAGGTTAAGATATTTTACTTTCAATGAAATGAAACTCTGAATTCGTTTGATAGAACAATATATATTCTTTAAATAATATCTAAAAAATAGTGAGTCTTGTTGCGATAAAACAGATGAGAATATGAAATTATGACATTGCAACTGACAGAAACTAGGCATGAATTTGAATTCTTCTTGACCGGACATTTAACAATTTATACGAAATATTTCCCTCACTGATTCACTTGACTGTACCTTTAACACTTTGAGTGTAATTACGACGTAATCCATTGCTCTGGTGTTTACTGTAGATGTGTCACGCCTAATGTGGTGATACATCCTTGCGACTGCTTCTTCTCCATATCATCTGACTTCTTTGTAAGTCAATATGGTATGACCTCTTGGCAGGTCCAGGGTTGCCCTCTCTGACTCCTTGGTAAGCCTTGCGTCCACGTCTTCCACTAAGTGACGGACCAACCATTTGGTCTCACTCTCTCAATGACCAATAATGGCTCACTGAGTCTTCACCATCTCTCGTTCACACTGGTTGGCTGACCACTTAAGGCCTCTTGATCTAGTAGACTACTTCACTGTACTGCATCCGTATAAGTAATGACTGACGCTACAAAGTGCATCCACCTTATATAGAAGTTGGTTGACACAGCTACGTAATCTCCAGAAATAACAATGACATACTCCCACCTACGCGACAGATATAACATCCAGTGGTGAAATAGCCCCGCGGCGACGAGTCCGATGCGCGCATATCTAAATAAATACGATGACATAGCCAAGGCGCGGCGATGACTTGGCAGAATCGCCAACAATATTGCACAATGCACCAACGTCACATCCGATCTCTGATATATACAACAATTCTCACTGTACAGGTATTGAGTGTTATACTACACATACGTATATATGTATACATCTAAGTGCAATCTTGCAAGCAACAGGCAATTGCAAAATTGAATAAAACGGATAATTACAATAATAGTACAATATCACAGATAACATAATAATAATACTGACATAATAATAATAATAATAATAATAATAATAATAATAATAATAATAATAATAATAATAATAATAATAATAATAAAATCCAGATAAAATCATACAATAATAAAAATACAGATATCATCTTGTAACGGGATTTGAACCGTTACACAACAACTACAATTTTCAACTGGTCGTTCCAAGTGATGGGTGTCATACCCTGGAACGCTATTCCAGTGAACATTAGAAAATCTAAAAATTTGAAGACCTTTAGATCTACTTGTTGAAATTATTTCCTAAACTAAGTGAATGATGTATGATTGTGTAAGTAAATGGCTGTAGTTGTTCTTAAGATTTTAAGTTATAGTATATAGATATACTTACACTAATTAAATTATTTAAGATAAATGTATAATTTTATTATCCTAGGTAAGTTTAATTTTTGTTTGTTTGTAATATATCATAATCTTATTTCTATATTATGGTTAAATATAAGATAGTGCTAGGAGCCCTAATTTCGCCATTAATAAAGACATTAATAATAGTAATAATCTTAAAAATGGAGAGAGCTTCTGGACTAAATCAAAACATCTACAATAAGAAATGCATGGAATGCTAAAATAAGTCATTAAAACACTATAGTAAAACAGAATGCCTGTATGCCAGCGAATGCCTCTCGGTGAATTACAAGCTGGAGAAGCTGGAGATCCTAGAAAGAAGATACTATGGAAAATCTTGGGCCAAATCCAGACTGAAACCGGCTGGAAACTTCCAAACAACAATGAAGTCTACAAAAATATTGGAGAAAATTTCAGAGATCGTGTTAAAGAGGAGGTTATCATTTCTCGGACATTTGTGCAGAATGGACAAAATCAGACTAACTAAAAATGTATTCGACTACCTCTGGAACAAGAAGACAACGACGGTATGGATTGAGGAAGTTCGTAAAGATTTAGAGGAGTCCAATATCCAGGAAGTTCAGATGTTAGACAGGAAAACATTTCGGACCATGATTCAAACTTTAGAAAGGTTTCAAGTAGAAAGACGGGAAGAGCCTGGACGAATGAACAAAAGAAACAACATAGCGCTCATATGAAGAAGTACTGGAGGAAAATGAAACTTCAGACAAAGAAAGCATCAAATTGTAGCGTGATCCTAAGTGGTCAATTCGCAAATAAATAAAAAGATCATAATACAATAATCACTACCGTCATCACCAGGAAGGGTATCCAGCCATAACACTGCACGTTAACTGTATAAATCTACGGATACGTGTAGATTTTCTGTAAATATTGGTTATGAAAACAGCACTTATAGTGCTCATAACAACAGTTTTGTCCGACTTCGCAGACCCGAGATATACATTACAAACTAAATTGATCAAAGAATATTCAAGATAAACTTAAATATTATAATTAAGCGGTCCGCCTATTCAATACAATATATAATTTATTAATATCTAGGACATGTTTCGTCCCCTAAGGGACATCATCAGCTAATAATACATTAATATTAATATATCAGAAATAAATATTAAAATTGGAAAGACATTAAAATTTTTGACAATTTAAAATAAGATCTTCAAATTTTGTTAAAATTGTAAGTCATAAGACAGGTAAAACAGTTAAATTGTCCGTATTTCTCTTGTTGATGTTCTTGGAAAATACCAGTTTGCTTATAAAATCTTAAAATATCATTTGTTGTAAATAGCACACTTGATTTGTATTCCTTGATGAAAGATTTGTTGAAACTTAATAAGCATTCCTTAGATAGTATATTGATAGGGACTGATGATGTTCCTTAGGGGACGAAACATGTGCTAGATATTAATTAATTATATATTAATTATAATATTTAAGTTTATCTTGAATATTCTTTGAGTGATTATAGTCAATACGGGATTAGTATTACTTGAAATGAAGCTGTTAAAGCTCATCACTTGTAACTAAATTGATAACAAATTTTTAAGTTATTGTGTGACGCAAATTGCATCTGTGACTCTACCAGCGTTTGGAAAGAATGTCAGCGCGATAAAATTGAAAATAGCTACTCGGGATCTATGCACTTAAAAGAAGGTAATCCTATGGCATTTGGAGAAAATTAGGAAAGGCCAAAGTACGTTTCCAAAGTTTTACGGGAAATGAGAAAAGTAAGGGATCAGCAGTCACAACATTTATTATAGTATTTAAGAAATTAACAATAAATAATTTGAATGATTTTAACAATGGCTGAAATCAGGTAGCGTACACATGTCCTTGAGCCAAAATCGGCTACCGGCTGTGCATATGATATAAATATAAATATAAATATAAATATAAATATAAATATAAATATAAATATAAATATAAATATAAATATAAATATAAATATAACTAACAAAAGTCTGAATATCTGAAAAAATATATTAACTTGAAGGCTGGTCCAAGCCAGACCAATATTGAAATTTAATAGCGTGATTAGATATTAAAGATATCAAAAATGAGAAAGTTGAATATAAAGTGGTCTCCATGAACAATAGATTAATAAAGACTCGAAATTTAATGACAAAATTTGAAACAAGACTTGCAACACTAAATTCTCCACCAGGGAGATAACAATTGAAAGAAATGGTTGCCGAACATTAAACTGGCAAATAAATAGTCCAACACTGCAGTGCTATAGATAAATCTTCGAAGGCAAAACAATTGAATTAGAATGTCGTCTTCCAGAAACAGACATGCTGACGAAAACGTAGATTACAATATTCATAAAATTGGTGCACACGTTTCTGCAGAATGCAAAGTCCAGACTGCCGTTAGCAAAATTCGGTAAGAGAATAGAAGTGCTGTGCGGGCCAGCTACAGGAGTGTCGAAAGCGCTCGACTTGACATGCTTTAGTTCAAACAGGCGAGCAAGCCCAGGTCAACAGCCCCAAGCAAGGCGAAGCGAAATGCATGTAGTCAAAATGCCGCCTCCAGTGCGCGCGGCGAAATGTCGGCCTGGACGATAAGTCAGTATACAAGCTGCCGCGGAGCGGCAATTATGGTGAGCTGCTCGTTGAGAGTAAGGAGCCGAATCCTGGAGAGAAGGGCAATCCTTAAGAAGCAGTGCAGAAGGTTCCAGATCCTACATAAAGTAGTGCTGTAAGACTAACGGTAGCAACTACTCAAAAGTGCATAAAAAACCTTATAAAAATACAAAATAACGGGGAAAAGGAAGTCAAGAAAGAATATTGATAGCATTCAATTAATTAATAATATAACAAAGGCAAAAGACAAATAGCAAAAATGACCAATGAAAAAATAGAAAGACGCGGAAGAATACATTCTCGGTACGGTACCAATTAGAAATGAAGTTGCCGGTGACGCAAACAGTCATGTCAAGGTGATGTAACCAATCAACAAGCAAGAAGAAAAATGACGTAAGTCAGCGGAGCAATAGATATTTTTTTTTGCTAGGGGCTTTACGTCGCACTGACACAGATAGGTCTTATGGCGACGATGGGAGAGGAAAGGCCTAGGAGTTGGAAGGAAGCGGCCGTGGCCTTAATTAAGGTACAGCCCCAGCATTTGCCTGGTGTGAAAATGAGAAACCAGGGAAAACCATTTTCAGGGCTGCCGATAGTGGGATTCGAACCTACTATCTCCCGGATGCAAGCTCACAGCCGCGCGCCTCTACGCTCATGGCCAACTCGCCCGGTCGTAGCAATAGAAAGAAATAGGCAAGCAGTATTCGTATAACCTGTGACATGATTGCACGTCTAAGGGAACTTATAATAAATCAACGGACAGTAACCAAACCGAAACCAATTAAGGTAAGAGCAACATCTAACATAAATTCAGACAAGTAAGAAAGGTAACGAAAATAGTGAAAATTATAAACAAATCGTACGTTCATGGGCGCATGAAACAGCATTTGTTACCGTGTGCTGGCAAGTTTAGGTCTAGTCTACTAGATGGCAGAGAAGGCAAAATTCTACTGAATGATGCATTATTTACTCTTAGTGAATTGTTTCTTTAGTAAACAACCATCTTGATACCGGAGATCTTTACATCCCAACAGCGTACGTCATGGAGTGCAGAATGGACTTCTTTCAACATAATTTTTATGTAGCACATTACTGCATGATGATTTTGGTATGTGTTGATTATACCGTTCTCTTCTTTATTTCATTCTTTCTTCCGCTATTATTCCTGATTAAGCACATATTCTGCTACGTATATTTCATTGAAAACGAATTTCTTACTACTTTTCTGAATCACAGCAGTGAAATAGCCTTTTCTTCCCACGCGGGTTTTATTAAAATAAACTAAGACGAAAAATATACATAAATCTTCGTTGTTTAGGCCTATGGGATCTAGTTAATCTCAAAATATGATAGGCGTCTCATAACACAGAGAAAGGCACGGTAAAGGATATTAACGTTACCAGGGCTTATAGTATTTTATCCCTCCTAAGCATAAGGAATATTTCCATTAATGCCAAACTAAGACATTATGACGCTGTGGTAAAACCAGTGATTCTGTATGGGGTGGAAACAGCAACACTAACGAACTTGGGAAAACTACTAAAGATTGAAAGGAGAATATTAAGGAGGATTTACAGCCCAAGGGTGGTAGAGGGAAACTACAGATTACGATCAAATAAGGATATATACAAAAGAACAGAAGACCTGGAAACAACAATAAGGAAAAGATGGCTGCGATGCTATGGACACATGGTCAGAATGGATCCAGCAAGGTTAAATAAACAAATTTTTAATAAAATGTACTACTTGAAGAGCCAGGGGGGATTATGCCAACCAGATGAAGGAAGAACTCAAGAGGTTAGGAATTGCAGATGAGAATGTCATGATAGAGACCAATTCAGGAAAAGAATTTTCAACGTAAAAGTTCTTGTTCAAGAAAAGAAAGAGCGCAGAGGGGGAAGATGGAGTGAAGAGAGAAGAGCGCAACATTCTGAAAGAATGAAGGCACTGTGGAGAAAGAGGAAGGAATAAGGGATGATAAGAAGGAAGTGAAGTGGTATTGGCGTGGTCTTAAGTTTGGCCGGTTCGCAAGAAAGAAATAATAATAATAACAATAATAATAATAATAATAATAATAATAACTTCTTGTGGCTAATTCTAGCCTGATGCAGCACTTGTAATGTAGACTCTCCGACAAGAGTGGATGGCACCTGCTGTGGATGAGAAACTGCGTTTTATTGTGATGGTGGATAGTGTTGTGAGTGGTGTGTGTGTTTAAGGTATTTTAGGGTCACCACAAATACTCATTCCCTGAGCCAAGCGAATGAACCATAAATATTAAAATCCCAAACCCGGACGGATATCGAGCCTGGGGACTTCTGAACCAAAAGCCACGACGCTGACCATTCCGACAAGGAGCAGGACGGCCTGATAATAATATTAGACTGAAACTGAGAATAAAATACCATGTAATTGATATTTGAATTACTGTATAATCTATTCCCACTCACATTAGATATTATTATGTTAATTATATTACAATAATTCTCTTTGACTGCTCGTCAAGAAGGAATACCAATATTACTATTACTAGTAAGGTATAGTACATTTCCCTATTGAAATGCTATAAGAGTAACATGCTTTTCACACGCTTTTTTTTAGCTCTCTAATATTATTAATGTTTCAACGTTTACAAGATTAGACTCATTTTAATTAATACTCCACAGGGATAACGAACTCCCAATCTTCGAGACTTTAAGAACCTAATATCAAAATCAAGGTATCTTCTTGACTTATTCCCAGAGGGTAAAGAGAAACATTCGAAGTTTACAACTACTTACCTGAACTACACACACTTAACGTTCGCTGCTTTTATTCCACGGGGAAGCAACGACATCCAAACTCGGATCAGATGGATCCAGAACAAAACAGGAGCAAAGGCTCATACTACTAGGCCAAGATAAAATCAATTTAAATAACCAACAGGAAAACGGGCCAAACACAAAGAGAAGGGGATACTGAACCCAATCAAGCAATCTCATAACATGATCACAACAAATCCAAATGGGGCAGAAGGCCCGGTGACCTAGTGGATATTCCATACTACTCTGTGACTAAGAAGAGGAGGGGAAGGGAATTAATGATCGAAAATGCAAGGAAGTAAAATTTAAATATTGAAAACTTATTCACAAGAAATCAAAACTTAATGAGAGACGCGACGGTTCACGCTCGTGCTTCCTTATGACATGACACCCAAGGCCGAAAACTGCCTTACTTCTAATGGCGAGCTGGACTATGATTGGTTGATTTCCATTTAAACGTTCAGTAGGGTCAACTCTAGAACTAAAAAATTAAATAAGGGAGTACCAACCCTTGACCATAAAAATTTTCCTGAAAGTAGGCAGTAACTAGAAAGTTCAAGCATCGGTTCCTTGCTGGCATCGGTAATCGAAATAATGATATCTATTGGCAGGCTTCAGAATTATATTGTAACATATAGTTCAGCTTATCTCCATAAAACTTCACAATATTCAGATGTTCAAAGTTTAAACTCTTCATGACAGAATAATAATAATAATAATAATAATAATAATAATAATAATAATAATAATAATAATAATAATAATAATAATAATAATAATAATAATCTGAATACATGGTAAGCCGCCTCTGTGGTGTAGTGGTTAGCGTGATTAGCTGCCACCCCCGGAGGTCCGGGTTCGATTCCCGGCTCTGCCACGAAATTTGAAAAGTGGTACGAGGGCTGGAACGGGGTCCACTCAGCCTCGGGAGGTCAACTGAGTAGAGGTGGGTTCGATTCCCACCTCAGCCATCCTCGAAGTGGTTTTCCGTGGTTTCCCACTTCACCTCCAGGCGAATGCCGGGATGGTACCTAACTTAAGGCCACGGCCGCTTCCTTCCCTCATCCTTGCCTATCCCTTCCAATCTTCCCATCCCCCAGTCCGACTCGTTGGCTGAACGGTCAGCGTGCTGGTCTTCTGTTCGGAGGGTCCCGGGTTCGATTCCCGGCAGGGTCGGGGATTTTAACCTTAATTGGTTAATTCCAACGGCACGGGGGCTGGGTGTATGTGTTGTCTTCATCATCATTTCATCCTCATCACGACGCGCAGGTCGCCTACGGGAGTCAAATAGAAAGACCTGCACCTGGCGAGCCGAATCCGTCCTGGGATATCCCGGCACTAAAAGCCATACGACATTTCATTTTTTCCCATCCCCCTACAAGGCCCCTGTTCACCATAGCAGGTGAGGCCGCCTGGGCGAGTTACTGGTCATACTCCCCAGTTGTATCCCCCGACCAAGAGTCTGAAGCTCCAGGACACTGCCCTTGAGGCGGTAGAGGTGGGATCCCTCGCTGAGTCCGAGGGAAAAGCCGAACCTGGAGGGTAAACAGATGATGATGATGATGATGAATACATGGTAACATAAATATACTTTCTTAGTGAGGAAAAGCTAGTGCTACCCTCCAGTCACCTTTAGGGGGTGGGTAAGTAATTTATCAACGTATTGTTGGAATCCTGCAAGAGGGGAGTGAAGGTTGGCATTAGGGAGGGCGTGGTAGTGAAACATTTCTATATGGACCAAATTTTTGTTCGAACGTTTACAGTATACCTTTGGAAAAAGTGTTGTGTATAGCGTAGAGCTGTTGTTTTTTTGTTTTGCTGTTAAGCACCAATTTCAATCCCCTCAAGTAGACTCCCCGGTAAGTTTTGTCAGTCTTCTATTTCTCTAGGGATCTCGGTCGTATTAAATTAATTAATTCATGTCTATTTTCATTTTCATACATGCATTTACAGTACACATCTATTACATTTAGTATCTCCTTTATATGCAGAAAATTTTCTTCAACACTTTCTCGGGGTATTACATCAAAATTAAACCGTATTTTCAGGGCACTTTCAAAACTATGAAAACCAATGATTACCGCTATTTAAAAAAGTCTTCCCACAGAGTCCAAAACTGCTTACGTTTGTATAATTAAGTATTTTCCACTTCTGAACCCCAAATTTGAACCTCCCCAGTTCAACGCCCTTGGGGAGTTTTGGTACTTTATCCAGGGAACTCTGCAGGGATCAGGTTCTCCGGCACCAAGCTTTACAATCTCTAGATTGCCTTGAAGTATCACATTAATTCACTCTTTTATTACACCTAACATTACAAAATCGGTAAACTTCAATTTTAGTGAGATTTGGCCGCGCTTTCGTGGTCGAGTACCCATGGTAAAGTTCTATTGAAAAATTCCTCTTGAAGTCACCAGGATTCTAACTCAGGACATGGGAGCCGAGTGGCTAGACTTCTGCGTCAGAGAAATATTAATAATTTTAGTACAGGCAAAAATTGGAGGCTATGTTATTAGATAATAGCCGCGAATTAAGTGAATAATTAATCGTAAATGAAGAAAGAAGTTAAATATAATAAAGTATTTAATGCATTTTGCTCTTTTCGTTGATACAAAATTGATTAAATATAGGTCTGTGATAAATTACATAGGATACAATAAACACATTTTGAACATGTGTACAGTGGCATCCCCCTATGAGTGGGGGCGGTAGAATAACACCCACGGTATCCCCTGCCTGTCGTAAGAGGCGACTAAAAGGGGCCCCAGGGGTTCTGAACTTTGGAGCGTGGATTGGCGACCACGGGGCCCTTAGCTGAGTCCTGGAATTGCTTCCACTTACTTGTGCCAGGCTCCTCACTTTCATCTATCCTATCCGACCTCCCTTGGTCAACTCTTGTTCTTTTCCGACCCTGACGCTATTAGGTTTGCGAGGGCTAGGGAGTCTTTCATTTTCACGCCCTTCGTGGCCCTTGTCTTTCTTTGACCGATATCTTCATTTTTCGAAGTGTCGGATCCCTTCCCATTTTCCCTCTGATTAGTGTTATATAGAGGATGGGTGCCTAGTTGTACTTCCTCTTAAAACAATAATCACCACCACCACCAACCTGTACAGTAGCACGGTTCACAGTAAACTGGCATCAGAAACAATAGTGTGATTTATATTGTATACAATTCAATCAGTTTTGCAAGTAAAGACCTTGAGGTAGAATTAACCAAGAAAAATTAAATGCATACTGTTTTATTTTTTACTTTTTCTGTTTTCCATTATGTTTAACATTAACATGTAGCTATATTATTTTCAAGTGCAATTGAGTTTTACCTAAAGACTGTTTATGAAACAGGAAATATGAAATTTTACCCCTTGTATTTTGCGACTCAATGATCCGATCTTATTTATGATGAAACTGCTTTAACATCTGACGAGCGTCATTCAAACAACTCTCGTTCATTTCGATATCTCGATAATTAAGAAATTTATAGGAGGAACACGATTTCCAAGGAATATATCACATGACCTTCCAACAGAACCTTCTATACGCATGAACTGAAGGAGGGACTCGTACTAAACTTTATAAAGATTGATTCATTTCTAAAACATCTTATGACTGACGACTGACCTTTAAGAGCTCCAAATATCTATTTAATACAGAATCTCTCTTGGTGAGGAGATACACAACTTCAATTTAAGACTTGTAACTTGAGACAGGCAGAAAATTGGGTGGTAAATCTGAGAGGGTTAGAGCGCCTCTTCTTTCCGATGTAATTAGATTTGAGTGGCCATTTGATATCTCTGCCAAGCTCTGAAAACGGTGCTGGCAATCGCTACCCGTACAGAGTGAAACGTGAAAAAAAAGAAACAACCACCTCGCGGGCTAGCTCTAAATAAGAAAAGGAAGGGTTAGTGTGGTTTCTGTTGGGCAAGTAAAGGGAGGTATTTTCTCAGGCCAATAATGGTATTCAAGTGAGGATGCAAGTAAATTTTTACCGGCTGTAACCTAACAAGTAAAAATGAAATGACGTATGGCTTTTAGTGCCGGGATATCCCAGGACGGACATAACAAGGGGAACACAGCCAGATAGCAGTTTTCAAGTATAAACATGGGGCTTCCGTATTTACAATTGTAAATCGTTGAGCAGACCCCTTTTCTTCCAAATAACAATAATTCATGTTAGTATCCCTCAGTGAATTGGTGGTGGGGTGTCAGCCTCCGGATTCAAATATCGTAAGTTCAACCACGGCAGAGGATTTTTAAAGATCGGAAAAAAGGTGCAATTGGCACTTCCTTTCGTAAAGTAAAAGGTGTCTGATGACAAATTTGAAGTTCATCCGGTAAAATTAAACACACATTCAGCCATAGGTCGCCCAACTGAAATCCTGTTTCTCTTCCATATGGTACAGAAAAACGTAACGTCAAAATTATCACGCAGGCAGCCTAAATGACGTTACATTAAAATGTTTGTGCATAGGAGCTGAGGTTATACGATTATATTTTTGTAATAATTCACGGACATTTCAGTTAATGTATCAATTGTAACTCATAGTTGGCTCCTCCCTATTTTTAGACAACTGAATACTATACATTAGAAAGAGTCTATTCGCCAAAAACAAAGAAATGAGAATAAGCGATAATCATGTTTTGTTTCAATACAAGGTTAGCAGTAAGAAAATAAACTACATATTGTGACAGACACGGTTTATAGGAACGTGTAACGTAAGAAAAAATTCAAGAAAATTCACTGTTCCACTACGAAAAAACCTATCTGGAAAATGATATTTGAAAAAGGGTCTATGTACCAGGTGGACTAACATGTACTGTTACTTTCCTAACGCTCTTACTATCTTTTGAAACATATATAAAACTGCATTTAATTTGAAAATATTAAATATCTGCATTTAAAATGGAAATTATGAAAATTAAGATTCATTAAATAAAATACACACTCGTCGAACCTTGTACTCACATTTACTTGTTACCTGCTTACTTACACATACGTTATTTGAAGGGCGCCAGCTGCCACTCAGTGCAGCAATAATACAATGAGACTCTTGACTATCTCTAGGGTGTGGGGTAATAAGCTTACTTTTGACAACATACCATATAAGTTCTGGGAAAAGGAGATTGGCGTTCGGTTTCCCCATTAATTTTGAGGTTAAGATATTTTACTTTCATTGAAATAAAACTATGAATTCGTTTGATAGAACAATATATATTCTTTAAATAATATATCAAAAAATAGTGAGTCTTGTTGCGATAAAACAGATGAGAATATGAAATTATGACATTGCAACTGAAAGAAACTAGGCATGAATTTGAATTCTTCTTGACCGGACATTTAACAATTTATACGAAATATTTCCCTCACTGATTCACTTGACTGTACCTTGAACACTTTTAGTGTAATTACGACGTATTCCTTTGATCTGGTGTTTACTGTAGATGTGTCACGCCTAACTTGGTGATACATCCTTGTGACTGCTTCTTCTCCATATCATCTGACTTCTTTGTAAGTCAATATGGTATGACCTCTTGGCAGGTCCAGGGTTGCCCTCTCTGACTTCATGGTAAGCCCTTGGGTCCGTGTCTTCAACTGAGTGAGCGACCAACCATTTGGTCTCACTCTCTCAATGACCAATAATGGCTCACTGAGTCTTCACCATCTCTCGTTCACACTGGTTGACTGACCAACTAAGGCCTCTTGATCTAGTAGACTTCTTCACTGTACTGCATCCGTATAACTAATGACTGACGCTACAATGTGCATCCACCTTTTATAGACGTTGGTTGACACAGCTACGTAATCTCCAGAAATAACAATGACATACTCCCACAACGCGGCAAATATTACACGCAGTGGTGACATAGCCCGGAGCGGCCGACTCTCTGAGCGCATATCTAAATAAATACGATGCCGTAGCCATGGAGTGGCGATGACTTGGCAGAATCGCCAGTGGTATAGCAATATAACAACGTCACTTCCAATCTCTGATATATACAACAATTCTCACTGTACAGGTATTGAGTGTTATTCTACACATACGTATATATGTATACATCTAAGTACAATCTTGCAAGCAACAGGCAATTGCAAAATCGAATTGAATAAAACGGATAATTACAATAATAGTAACAATATCACAGATAAAATAATAATACTGACATAATAATAATAATAATAATAATAATAATAATAATAATAATAATAATAATAATAATAATAATAATAAAATACAGATAAAATCAAACAATAATAAAAATACAGATATCATCTTGTAACGGGATTTGAACCGTTACAGTACAAAGGTCTATGTGGAAACATATATTACTAATGTGTCTTTTTGTAGAGGATGTGGCACAGCTTAATTAACGTATATTTACGGGAGTCTACTGTGTTAGCCTATACTGTCATAAAATTGCTTGTGTTCATTTGATAAGCAGGGAATCATTGTTTTCAAATCAGTTTTCTTTTCAACTGTGAGGCGATTTCTGCACTCCAGCGGTTGTTGTTCGATCGTAAGTAGGTCTTCTGGTCTCCTTCCCTTCTTTATAATGCTGCATGTTGTCCAGGGGCAGGATTCTCCTTCGTGACTTTAATTCAAGAAACCTGGGATGTATGCAATTTTGTTCTGTTCACATAGCTATCTGCAGCTTTGTGTAAATACTTGAAATCATTCTCCTCCATATTTACGATACAAGGATGTTTTGGCCTACTAGCTGTTAATAATGTTTCGAGTTCATGTGGTACAAACGTCATACTGACATGTTTCCTCTTCTCAATCACAGAAAAGTCACGGTCACAAAGAAGAAAGGAATGGCCACTAACAAGACACCTGTGACTGATTTCATCATAGTGACCTTTGGCAACGAGATGCAGAAGAGCAACAACCATCATCTTATTTTTGTTTTGTCCGATGCACTTTCAGAGCCCCTCTTTCTCCTCTTTAGAATGTTAACATAACCACTGGACGACATTCTGTGTTACACGCGGTACACACGCTATCAACTGGTGAGAACAAGCGGCACTTACACCCTTATTAACTAAACGTACCGCTGGAGATACAGCTCCTGCCATCTTCCGAGGACATCTATAAACCCTTTGTAAAAGTATTTCACTCGGTACATATACCTCTTTAAACCATTTAATTCAAATTCGCTTACTTTGGCACTTAGACCCTTTCTAATTTATAGTATTCAACTCTTTGATCATGTTGTAATAGTGTCATCTAGGGGTGAGACGTTGAACTTTCGCAAGATATCAGTACATTAGTCTACCTATAGGTGTCACTTTTCTGTTTGGGGTTGCCACCTAGAGCGTACGTTGGAACCTTCTAGCTAAAAATTATGAAGGCTAGGAGTTAGCATCTCTTAACTTTCTCTCCTTTATACTGCCACTACCTGCTTTCTCTGCTCCCAATTAGCGGCCAGTCAGCCATAAGAAAAGTGTTCGCAGTTGCTTGTGAGGGGCATCTTCTTATGATTATCTGCTGAGGTTCGGAATTCAATTAAGGCGACTGGCTGCTGGGGCAACCACAAGGTAGGCTATTACGACTTAAACACCAAGTAACTCTAGAAATATCGAGCGACAGACGGAGTACTTACATGTAAAGTTTAGGGCCCTACCATACCCATAGTAATGCAGGGCTTTTGTTAACTTATTTTAGAATTATGTAGGCTTTTCTGGTTCCTTCGAGAAAAACACAGGTGTCCTAAGTGGCTGTAATATTTTAAGGGAAGCACGAACTTGCACCCTCGTCTCCATTTTTAATACCTCCCCTGTTACTAAAACTTTCAAAATGGTATTTGCTTTACGTCCCACTAACTACTTTTACGGTTTTGGGAGACACCGAAGTGCCGAAATTTTATCCCGCAGGAGTTATTTTACGTGCCAGTAAATCAACCGACACAAGGCTGACGTATTTGAGCATCTTCGAATGCCACCGGACTGAGGATTGAACCTGCCAAGTTGGAGTAAGAAGGCCAGCGCCTCAACAGTCTGCGCCACTCAGCCCGGCTCTATTTTCTATTTTCGGCTGTATGTTTCCCTGCCTCCTAGTCACAAAGTAGTCTAGGCTCATCCTGTGTTGATCTGGGCCTCGTTCCCATTAGATCTTGCTGAAAAGTTTGTGTGTGTTTCAGATTTTCTACATTTATTCTTGTCTCCTGTTGGAATTTAGATATGTCAAAAAATTTCTTATTAGGCTCTAAGAGCACTCTGCCTGTTGTGGGGTTCGTCTACGTTATAAATGTTATTGACTATTAAAAATTGTTTATGGAATTTTTATCAGAGTGATCGATCACCTTTTACAGTTACACAGATGTTATTTTGGTTGAAACTCTTCTTCTTCTTCTTCTTCTTCTTCTTCTTCTTCTTCTTCTTCTTCTTTATCTGTTTATCCTCCACGGACGGTTTTTCCTCGGACTCAGCGAGTGATGCCACCTCTACCACCTCAAGGGCAGTGTCCTGGAGCTTCAGACTCTGGGTCGGGGATACCACTGGGGAGGATGGCCAATACCTCGCCCAGGCGGCCTCACCTGCTATGCTAAACAGGGGCCTTGCGGGGACTGGGAAGAATGGAAGGGATACACAAGGAAGAGGGAAGGAAGCGGCCGTTCGAAGGAAAATTACTCACAATCATGACGAAGCTGTACGACCTATGCGAGACAAGTCATGAACAGTTCCGGTTTCCCTGTAACGCTTCCATGTTCGAAGCACATCACTTTGATAAAGACACACACGTCAAGCAATTGCCATTACTTGTTGACCGTACTTCTTGAGATAATGCTGGCATTGAACGTTCATCCCCCTTTCTGGTGGGTGGTGAGGGGGATTCATATTTTAAAATAATCGAAAATATTGTCGAAGCCATAGTTTTCGGGGTCGCTGAGATGAATAGTAACACTCCTGATCTTTTAAAACTCAAACCCCCTTTAGGGGGGAGGGGGGAGTGAGATAAAATAATATTCGAATATACTGCCTAATCCATAGTTTTCCGGGTCGCTGAGATGAATAGTAACATTCCGGATTTTTAAACTCCAACTTCAGCCCCCTTTGGCATAAGGGTGAGAAAGGGTGAAAAATAAACTGTCAAAGATGCCCAAGATAATAGACGTGTGTATGTTTCAGTATGACTTTCAAGTATGACTTACTACCTGGAAAACATACTGTGGGAGTAAGACGCCCTTAGAACCACTTCGGAAGCGGGTGATATATAACCCATATTAATAAATAGAAGTCAGTTTGGCGCGATCTATATATACTGTACCATATATATAAATTAAGGCATACAAATGAAAACAGACGTGAACTAATGAGACCAATCTAGGCACCCTAGAAACTGAAAAGTTGGCACCAGACAACCTGATGACTTCAGGATCCCTAGAAAAATCTAAAATTCTCAAAATTCCCTGAGAGGGACACTCTGGGAGTTTCAAACCTGCATAAGAATACAGTCGGTGATATTTATCCAGAACGATAACCTATAGGTTTCATGGGCATAAAAGTTTCCTGAAAGTCCTAATGTTTAACCCCCTCCCCCATATCAAGATGGCAGCACAATCTCTCAGAAGAGTTAGAAAATTGAAATTTGGCAAAATTATAGCTTTTAGACTGTAACCGACGGAAAATTTACGAGATGTTGAAACATTTTATTTTTCACTCCCGGAAAATATAGAAATATGGAGGCAATTTTAATGACGGTGTAGACCTTCCTTTCGAGGTATTTGGTGGCTAAACCGTAAGTCGTGTCACAAAACGGATGGCACAATCTCCGTTCAGTGATCTACAACTTTGGTCCTATGACTTTTTGTCGTATCTCTATCCTTTATGTTAAATTTGGCTGTGTTTCTGGATTTACCTAAATTTTGCACTTTGTACACGTATAATTGATGGTTTGATTCACTTATAGGAAAGATGGGATCATCAAATTCTACACGAATATTGGCCCACCCAGCCAAATTCTATGTTTGAAGCTGTCGCATAAGTATCTGAAAAGTAATTCACTATGTGAAAACCTTACACAAATTTCAGCCTATTCAACGTTTATAAAATAATCTTGCCTTTAAATAGATGAGATACGAGGAAATATCATAGGGCCAGCCATTTAGATCGCTAAATGAGGCCAGAGGCGTCTTTTCATACAATCCGTTTTTCAATATGAATGCACCGTTTAGCAGCAGTTATTCTGTAAATGAAGGTGAACATGCGTATACTTCCGTATGTCAATCTACATTTATTAATTTAAGTCGATTTGTAGCGATCTAGAAGGGGGTGTGTCTTACATTGTAATTAATACTTTACAAATCAATAGCGAATGTCAGCAGAAGGGCGTCTGCTGTTGTAATCAGTACTCCCCACATCGACTTTAACTAGCAATAGGAATGGGGTCCTTCTCCAACGCCTGAGTACCATTGTAATGTATAATTCCCTTCTTGATTTGACTAGCAGAAGGCAAGGGAGCGTGAATTTTCTTTAAAAACTCTTTTACCTGATTCTCTTTAAAATTAGGTTTAGGTGCCCCCGATTATAAACAAATTTACCCATCAAAATGTGACTGACGTTACGCATAGTGAATTGCGGCAGACAAGTGGACCTGTCGTTATCATCATAACTCTGCAACTCGCACTTTACATTGGAAACAACATCTGTGGATCTCCCTATGCTTTTTCTCGGATAACGCCAAGAGACATGCAATTAAAAAGTTCTTATTCACTTCATGTACAGCAATTTACTTCGATATCCGTATACATTGTAGAATACCGTAGCGAAGCACGGGTACATTTGCTAGTAAGATAGACTAAAATTAGATGTAGTTAGTATAAGTGAAGTGCGTTGGCGGGAATACCTATGGTCAGGCGACTGCAGAATTAGCAACACAAAATCAAACATCGGAAATGTAGGAGTTGATTTAATAAGGAACAAGAAAATATGGCAGCGGGTAAGCTACTACGACTAGCATTCTGAACGAATTATTGTTGTCGGTATAGACACCAATCCAATGGCCATCACAATAGTGCAGACAGAGGAAGGTATCAACTAGACTTTATTATGATTAGGCAGAGATTTAGAAACCAGATGCTGGATTTAAGGACGTTCCCAGCAGATGTGAAGTCTGACCACACCTTGGTGGTCATGAAATGTCATCTGAAGTTGAAGAAATTGATGAAAGGGAGGAATGCAACAAGATGGAATTTAGATAAGCTGAAAGAAAATAGTGTAAGAAATTGTTTCAAGTAACATGTTGCACAAGAACTAAATGAAAAGGATGAAGGAAACACAATAAGTGAAGAGTGTAAGAATGAAATCAGTAGGGCTGCTGAAGAAAAGTTAGGAAGAAAGGTAATATCAAGTAAGTATCTATGGGTAACTCGGGAGATACTAGATGTAACTGGTGAACGGCAAAAATAGAAGAGTGAAAAAAAATGAGAAAGGCAGGAAAGAATTCATGCGATTAAGGAATGAAGAAGACAGAAAGAGCAGGTCAGCTAAGTAAGAATGGCTGGAAGAAAAGTGCTAGAATGTTGAAGGTTTTATGGTTGTAGGAAAGATAGATGCTGCATACAGCAAAATCACGGAAACCTTTGGAGAAAGGAAAAGGTGATTGGGATCAGATACTGAGAAAGGAAAATTATGTACAATGTGTATAAAAATCAGCCTGCAATGATAACAATCGAAGGCGATAAAAGAAGCGGCAATCCAGAAATAAGTGAGGTAAAGCTGCATTTTGACACCTGTCCTTTTCAATGTTTGCTTGCATTAAACAAGCAGTAAATGAAATCAAGGAGCAATTTGGAAAAGTAAAACACAATCCAAGGAGAGGAAATCAAAACTCTGAGATTTGGCGGGGATATTGTTATTTTATCTGAGACTGCAGAAGATCTGGAGAAATATTGCTATACGGTATGGACACAGTATTGGAGGAGTACAAGATGAAAATAAATAAATAAATAAATAAATAAATAAATAAATAAATAAATAAATAAATAAATAAATAAATAAATAAATAAATCCAAAACAAAAGTAATCTCGTGCAGTCGAATGAAGTCAGGTAATGCAGAAAATATTAGATTAGAAATTGAAGTCTTAAAGGAAGTAGATGAATATTGTTATTTCGAATCCTACTACGTGAAGACATTTTAATGGTTTTTTTTGCAAGTTGCTTTACGTCGTACCGACACAGACAGGTCTTATGGCGACGATTGGACAGGAAAGGGCTAGGAGTGGGAAGGAAGCGGCCGTGGCCTTAATTAAGGTACAGCCGCGGCATTTGCCTGGTGTGAAAATAGGAAAACACGGAAAACCATCTTCAGGGCTGCCGACAGTGGGGTTCGAACCCACTATCTCCCGAATACTGGATACTGGCCGCACTTAAGCGACTGCAGCTATCCCGCTCGGTTTTAATGGTATTAATGCTGACTATTGTAATAATGATATAATTATTGGATTTACGTCCCACTAACTATTTTTACGGTTTTCGGATATGCCGAAGTGCTGGAATTTTGTCCAGCAAAAAATCTACCGATACGAGACAGTAGTATTTTGGCATCTTGAAGTCCCAGTGGGCTGAGCCGGGATCGAACTCGCCAACTTGAGTTCAGCAGGTGAGCACTCTACCGCATGAGATATTCACCCCAACAGTGACTATTGTCCTAATGTGCCTAGCATTCTCATTTTACCCAGGTAAGGCAGAGCGTCTCTCTTTAAAACGATAACTCCGGACCTGTGAGGGAAAGCTTGTTCATTCACTCGTCAAGAGGAAGCGAACACGAGTTATTACTAATCTACACTCGCAATGCATTCCAGTCACGAGTACGTTGATATGTTATTAATCTCCCTATTGAGAAACATGACAGAAACCATCACAGTCACACAACGTCAGCATGGCAACCGTTTGGCTGAGTTACGAGAACAGACAAGCAGTACGTTTCAAGGCCTTGAACGAAGTGGAACTGTGGCACTGGGATGAAATCCTCCTATTAAAGATGTTCCCAGGTCAAAATGAAAAACTGGTAATTGATGATATCTGAAATGCCCTCATACGGGCTCATTGGTATACAGGAACTTGTACAACAGACTAACATCAGTCGGTCTTCTGTTACGCGAGAAAGACATTTCACCCACACCATCGACAGTAAACTCACTTGTTCTACGACCTGACTCCCATATTTCGAGAGCATTTTCATGAATATACATCACACAAAGTGGCCAATACAGTAGCCTTTATATGGAGAGTCCTCTTTTCGGATGAATCGTGATTTCGCAATGGCGCTACGGAACAATCAATGCATACAGACCTCTTCAGGCCAAAATGAATACCAATTTCTTTGGATATGAGTAGGAATGTGCCCGTACAATGTCTGCAGTAAAGGACGTAACAAGGAAAACATACAGGCTGAAGTTGAACCTGTCTCTACCGGGCCTGCGTTCTTAATGTTAGCAGTGCACACTTCAGCTAGTCCGAGGCCTGGCAGCTTCCCGTTCTGTCGCGTTATTCACAACAGTGATTGATTCATTATTTCATTAGAGTTTCTGTAACAGAATTACCATAGCCACAAATCTGTATTGTCGAGTTTAAAACTAAACATATCGTTGTTCTAGTCCTGTATATGAACGAAATCCTATCTATAAATAGTTTATGAATAGTGGTTTGTACAAACCTACATTTCAACAGCACGCTGAATCACTCTGTACATTTGATGTGTAATTGGTTGAAATGCTTTCAATGAGATTGACAAATTCATTTGTGAAATAAAAATTCGCGGAAAGGTAATTAAATCGTAATGCTGAAGCAGTGAATGGCATGATATCGCACAACTGAAATCTTTATATTCGCCGAGCCAGCAATAGCTACGTTTTAAAGATGCGTGATCTGACATCCGAAACGACGCATTGTCTACAGGCCCTCAACATAACATATATTAACCGATTCTCCAATAAAGGCAGTGAGTGACCTTCCAAATCCAAGAAAAATCCGCCAAGAACTAAGAAGTCGTGAAATGGCAACTTGGTGCTTTTTGCCTCAGAAGGGGATCGGTGTAGAGTTGTATAAAGAGTACACTCCGGCCAATAATTGGATTAGGCATCACCAGGGACTTTCTTGTACTGAATGGCGAGAGGCAATCAAGATGACATCGAATGTTTCTGCAGTACGAACTATCCCGGGCAGAACTCAGGACGGAAACCTCTGTCGCAGATGCGACAGAGAGAAAGAAACACTGGCTCACGTTCTGGGTTCTTGCCCCTACGGCGAAGTACTGAGAAACTCACGTCACCACAAGATAAGATCACTGATTGCAGAAGAACTCCGTAGCAAAAACTTCCGTGTATATGAATAAGTCCACGGTTTGTCTACGACAGGGAGCACAAGACGAATTGACATAATTGCCTTTAAAGATAACGACAAGAAAGGCTTCATTATCGATCCGACCATCCGATTCGAGCACCACGTCGGCCAGTCTACTGAAGTTCATCTTGAAAAGCAGAACATTTACGCGCCAACCATTCCGTTCTACAAAAATAAATACCAGCTGAATGAAGTAGAGATTATAGGCCTAATGATTGGTGCTCGTGGCACAATACCTGCCTTGTTCGTAGAATTCTGGAAGAAGTTCGGCCTACCTATGAATAGCATTGAAAGAATAGTTACCACCACCATACGTGGATCTGTACACATCCTGAAAACTCACCTGTTTGGACCTCCATAATTAAAAAAAAAGCCGTACCATCGCTATATTTCTATGTGATAAAAACATTCTCTATCCTGATATGCTTTACTTTGTCCATTGTGGCAACCCGTAATTGCGGGAAGTCGTTGATTCGTTCAATATATATAGCGAGAATGTTTAAAAATTAATTCTTATGCTCCAGCAATTCAATCGAATCAGAACAATATCACGATAATCAAAATGGCTGTCGGAGATATTATTAATTATTTGAAAACTGTCTCCCGTTGGTCCTATAATACTTCACGTACTCTCAAAAACGGTTTACAAAGAATCATACACAATTATTTAATTTACGTAAGTGATGGATTAATATCTGGAATGATTTATTTAGCATTGATGAAATAATTTCTTCTTGTAAAGGATGAGAGAGTTCTGTTATTTTTCCCGAAAAGATTCAAGGAATTTAGTAATCATACCACGAGACCCTATTAATTCTAGAGGTTTCAGATGATATTTTTTTAAATACTCAGTTAGTGGCTTGTATATGCTCTTCCTTTCGGCATTTACTTCTTCTGGTTAATTTCTTCCAGTTTCAAATCTATATTTTTTGGGCCTGTAATGAATTCATTTCTAGTCTCTTAACTGGGCATGACGTATACATTCGTACGCTGAATGTAACAGGGTAATGGGCATGACGAATATATACGTACTCGTCTTTTACCACGAATGGGTATGAAGAGCTACTTTGCCGCGTCGTGTATTGTCGTCTTAATTGATGTTTTCCCCGCTCGATGACTGCAAATACCGCATGTCACGCTTCTTGAAACTTATTTGTTTTTATTTTACAACTGTGCGGTGCTACTTGTCCGCAGTAGGCCAAATATGGCAGCATCTAGTTCAAAGTGTAAGTTCGAAACGCTCGAAGAAGACCAGATTATTCAACACTTAGAGAATGATTGTGACGATTTATCTTCTCAGAAATCCAAAGATGAGTGGTTTGATACAAATGTAGGTGAGTATTATAGTGAAAGGGGTTCAGAAAGTGAGAATGAAGAACATGACGAATCGGATGAAGGCGAAGTGCTAAACATATTTCAACCTTTCCCGCCGCGTAGTGTTCACGTCAGAAATTCGTATTTTCTGGTGCTAGTGGTGTAAATATGGACTTCGACGATGAATCCAATCTGTTGGAATATTTTGAACGGTTCATAGATGATGATTTATTTCAACTTATTGCCGAAGAGACCAATGTGTATGCTAAACAGATTTTAGAAGCCCATCCGAATTTGAAACCACGGTCACGAGCAAAAGATTGGGTGGATACAAATCCAACTGAGATAAAAACTCTAATTGGACTTGTAATGCTGCAAGCGATCAGTTCATAAGCCAGAAAATAGTGCGTAGTTCTCAAAACGGGAAAGTATCGCAACCCCTTACTTTTCGAAAATTATCTCTGTGACAAATCACTGCAGTTCTAGTGAGATAAATGACGTAACGGACCGTGAAGTTAATGTAAAATCTTTCACAATGTCACTAGCATGATGTGCAATTCGTATATATTCCTTTTATTTGTTTTAATTTTAGGTGCTAACATATGAACAAAACACTCAAATTTCAACCAGGTAAATGACCTTGCAGTTAATGAAAAAAGGTTCAGAATGCTACATTCATGATATGATATTTATAAATACCCCTTGCTTTTATTTGTTTCAACTTTCGGCTATAAAATATGGGCCAAACTCTCAAATTCCAACCAGCTAAATTACCTTGCAGTTAATGTTAAAATGGTTGAACATTTATCTAACATTAAAATTAATTAATTAAAATGCCTTTATTTTACTTTTTGTATCACAGATGAATGATATTAGTAATATTACTAACTTTTCAGCCTATCCTACCGTGTAACAACAATCTGCTGAAAAAATACACAATGCAGGTTACACCAAGCACATCTATCATACCCAGTTAAGAGGCTAGAGACACTCGAGTATAGCAAGATTGTGAGCGACTGAAAAAATATCTCATTAATGTTGTCAGATGGACAGCAGGCAGTAATGTGATGGTAAACATGTCCAAAAGTAATGTTTCAGATCTGTTCACATGGGTATGAGGACATTTAAGGGTTGTAGTAAGGATATAAAAGGAAGGTAATATAAGTCTCTGGTAAGACCACTGGTTCCAGCGTATGGGACGCTCACCAGTATTACTTGATTCGAGAACTGGAAAAATCCAAAGAAAAGTAGCTCGATTTGTTCTGGGTAATTTCCGACAAAAGATTAGCGTTACTAAAATATTGCCAAGTTTGGGCTGTGAAGACTTGAGAGACAGGAGACGAGCGATCTGCTCGACTGAGCTGTCGGTGGAGAGATGGCAACGAATTATATTAGTATCTAGACGAATAGTTTTGAGTTGTGTTTTTAAAAGTAGGAAAAATTACAGTATAAAGATAAAGTTGGAATTCAAGAGCAAGAATTAGGGATTGGAATACTTTACCGAGGGAGGTGTTCGAGAAATTTTGAAATTATTTTTAAGACAAGGCTAGGTAAACAACTGATAGGGAATCCGCCACCTGAACAGATCAGTGGTGTTTGATTAATTGAAGATATCCATGCATCTATCGACTTAGTTTGTTACACCAAAGGGAACATCTTCCTCAACTTTCCACGGTTCGTCTCTCAATGTTTCAGCTATTAGTGTCCTTACCGGATGGGGTCGAGTGTTTCTTAGTAATAAATTACGGTCACATTGCCCTTGAACGTAATTGTTTCGTTCTCTAGGCCAGACATCGTCAATCGAGAGCGAAATGCCTTCGGAGCCAGTTTTCTCCCCGCTCTTGAGGAACGAGAGCAGCTTAGCGAGCAAGTAGGGGAAGAAGTAGGGGAAGTGCATGACGTAGTACGCACTGAAGGTCGGTGGCGCTAAGGTATAGCGCATCTTTCTGGACAGGGTAGATTGCGACATGATTCGCGTGAACTCACGTGAGGTGACAGTAGTGTGTTCCCGCCTTTATCCTCACACCACCCGACGTTCAAGCATAGTCGGTAAATGTTGCATTTACTATCGAAGAGAGTTCAGCACAGCGTAGGCCATCGACGCTAACAAATTTCAAACCTTCTTGGGATGAAGAGTATTTGATACTTCAAGAAAATAACACAGAAAACGATTAATATGTAATAAAATATTGAATCACATTAAAAAATTTAATCTGCAGCGCCGTTGTTCCTTATGTAATTCCAGCAAGAATGATATATATTGTGCCCTTGCAAAGGCACCAAATGGGATGATCTTCTTTCTTCCTCTGTGCGCCGGCTGCTCCTGTAAATAATGACATTTTAAAAATACTCACCGCTGCATGTAGACTCTTCTTCCTCAGTCGTGGTGCGTCCAAAAATATCCCACGGGTTGATAGGCCACACATCGATCGGGGAATGAGGAAATGAAAAGGTGGGGTAAACTATAAATGACGGTACCCAAAGACTGAATTAAAATTTAAATAAATAAACTGATTTATTGAACAAAGTGCAAAGTGCCCAAATTGAAAATAAACTGGTGAAAATAAAACAAAGTGAAATGAAATAGAAATTAAACAAAAAAATAGAAGATCTACCTTACAATAACTCAATTATCTGCCTAATAAATTGACTGAAGGTCGATCAAATTTAAAATTATTCCAGATTACGTCGACACTGTCTCCAAGACGATGACGTGAATAAATTCAAAACTCTGGTCAGAAAATACCACCTCATTTGAAATACGGAATTGTAATACATAGAAAAATGTCTATCAAAATAAACTTGCGTAGTTAATTAATTAATTGGTTAAATCATCAAATCAACACTGACTCAGAGGTGTTTATCAAATATTAAACAGATGTGACTCAGTTGGGAAAACACCCAACTCTAACTAATCATGGACTGCACTAACCATGTGTAACAAACAAGAGAAAAATTTAAAGAAAACAACCATGAACATTGTACTTCATCTACCACATAACCATTGCCACATTTTAAACTACTCGTGGTTGAAACAAGAAATTATTGAAACATGAACCTGAGTGTAACAATCACTCATTTAATTATTTAAACCTCACTTGCATGACTGTGATAGCCTGGACTTTTTAAATAATATAAAATTAATTAGGCCAAGTGCCTCATGTTTACATCTCAAATGAAAACGATCCCTTTACATTATTAATTTTACTCAATTTGCCGCTGCCTGCATTTTCATTACGAACTCATTTATTTGTGGTACCACCACTAGATGGAGGCAGATCCCATCTCATTTACCTCATTCATTTGCGGCACTTATGATACAACTGGTTTATTAAAGATCGCTTCATTTTCCTAATTGAAATGTAGTGGATTTCTAAGGCTTGGTAATTACTGAATGTCTGGTATGAGTATACCACTACTATAGTTTTGACAATGAACTAATCGATGATCTCTTATCCTAACACATGAAATCTTATTTACATAAATGAGCCTGTTAATGGAGACACTGCTCCAACAAAAAAAATACTGAAATCAAAACTAACCTAACTACACTTACTTATTTACATCAATCAAATACAAATAATTCACGTATGATCAGATCCTACAAATAAACGGTGATAAAAGATACACAACGAAAGGATATCAACAAAAATCTAGATCCCGAACATCGCTGCCTGCTGAGAATTAAAAGAAATAAATAAAATGCGCAAATATCGGAGCCTAAAGAAAATTTTACCCAGCTACAAGTAACAAAAATATTGTGAATTTGACGGCAATCTTCTAACCTCAGACGAAAAATGTCTGGCCATGACACTATTCAGCCTTTATGGACAATAATTACTGGTATTACATGTCATCCATGATTCTACATGACTGTCAAAATACACATTGATTCGTCGCTCTGCTCACATATTACCTCGTGCTTTAACTCGCATATTTGCCGAGCATCTACTTTCCCTGGAAACTATTTGAAACAATACAGGCTTCTGCCTACAATCATAATCCATGTCGTTACATATTTAACGCTCTTGGTTAAATTATTCATCTCTCAATTCTATTTACTCATCATTATTCTCGACGTAGTAACTCATAATACGGCCTCGCTCATATCCGGTGGGCGAAATAACTGTCGTTCACATCTCTATTTCTTACGACACTGTTCATGACATGGTCCAAATATCACATTTCCATTATCAACGCAGATCATCAGGGATATTATTCACTTAGCTCGATCTTTAGATCATCCTCTGCTTCACATATTACAAAATATCAGAGCTGACTTATCAACGGCTTCCTGTCACTAACTGTTCACTAAAATGACGAGATTGCCTCTCAAAAACACAGCTATTGAAAATGTGTAACCGCAATTACACACAGAAATAAATATTCGCATGTCCACAAAATCGTCGCAAAAATACACGGTATATGAGCTACCGGAAACGGTCATCTGAATGATGATTACACAACATGAAACAAGCTGAATGCGCTAGTAGCAAAAGTAAGCATTAAAAAAATCAACAAGGCGGCATCTACAACATCATAACTTCAACAGAAATATCGCTCATAACTAACGTTATAATAACAGGATTATTATTATTATTATTATTATCTGCATTACACTCGTTTAAATCTCATAAGATAGCATTCTAATCTG
Source organism: Anabrus simplex (assembly GCF_040414725.1). Taxonomy (NCBI): domain Eukaryota; kingdom Metazoa; phylum Arthropoda; class Insecta; order Orthoptera; family Tettigoniidae; genus Anabrus; species Anabrus simplex. The sequence goes on from NC_090269.1 coordinate 259,826,633, forward strand.
TCAAAGTGACTTACTACAAAATGATCCATAAATAATATGCAAACACATTTACGTAAAGAGAGTGCGCAATTAACCCTAGCTCACACTTATTATTGTTATTATTATTATTATTATTATTATTATTATTATTATTATTATTATTATTATTATTATTACGTAAATTATTTACAATCCTATCTAACAGTCTAAGCTACATTTGATCATCGATTGGTTCATAGTCCTACATATTTATTTATACATTTTTGTTGCTCATTACCCTGGTGCTGGAGGCAGGTTGGATCACCCTCCGGGCTCTGTCATGATGAATTAGAATTTTATCTTGAAGCTGATGTGGTATTCCGAATTATCACACACGCATACTTGATACATTTTTATAAAGGCGTTACACACGTTCACATTTACATAAACACTCGCATTTTCTAGCACTTCAATGATGATTATACAATAACACTGCATAAACACCTGACGTGAAGTCGAAAGTTTTCTCTCCGCTATCTGGCTGGCGTCGTGCTGTGCCTCACACACCCCTCTCAGTTTGTTTGTTTAAGGCTTACCGGTTGTTCACCTCTTCGGAACATGACAGTGTAGTCAAGGTCTTAACACCGCAGCCTTCCATTAATGAAACAAAGTCATTCTCCTCCCTGTAACTGCTTTAACTAATTTCTCCCCCGTAACATCTCGCTTGCCATAACAGTTCATTGAAAGTGATGAAAACAAGCTAAAAGTACTGTTTCCAATGATGTGTGGAGAAATTTTATACTAATCGTCCTCCAAAATAAAAGAATAAAATGGCCTTTCAACAAATATCCAAACTACACGTGGATTAGAAAAATTTTATGCAGTTACGTGTTGCGACATGTTCCATTGTCCCTCTCGGTTGGTTGTGTAAGTTCATTTAAGGCAAGTGTTGAAAAGTGTAGCTATTGCCTGATTATCTCTGCATAAATTCAAATAAAAATAAAAGTTTGTTAAAGTGTTCATTTCTCCTGAAATATTACTCTCCCAAGTGAATACATGGCTCACTCGGATGCCAACAAGTGTCTCTGATCGCGTTCCTACCAGACTCAGAATTCACAAAAGAAAACATTCACACAAGACTGGACTCACTCCGTACAAGACTGAATTAGACATCAATAAGTCTGGATTAAACACCAACTAACTGCTCCACATAAGACTGAATTTGAAAGCTGACACTGCTGACTGAAGATTCACCACGCTGCTCGTTGGTTTTGTAAACAGTTCTCCCCCCACTTCGAAAACAGTTCTGTGGAGGGGATGTGGCGTAGTAATCTAGCACTTGGGACCGATTTATTATACGTCCGTAGGTTAAAGCTTTAAGAAATATGTCCAACATCTTCCTAATTTCGGTCTGACTTACTTGTTATATTGCGCCGTGGGAAACGATCACAGGGTAATCTATACGACGGCGCGCGTCACCGGCGTTATTTTCTTCCTGAGAATCCTCTCTTCCCGCCATGATGGTTCAGTTCCTGGGCAATACCACTCTTCCGTGTAAAGTTAAAATTTTCTTAATTAACCACTAATTAATCACACATTTGCACCGATAAATTTTCAAATATTATTACGAAGTCAGGACATTTTTTTCCACAACTACTCCGGGCTCCAAATAGCGAAATACTGGCTGTAGCTTCCCGATATGACAAGACATTTAAATTTGCAATTTTGTGATTGGCTGAGACGTTCGTGCTCTCCGCAGCATGGATGCTTCCATTTTCTGCCAAGGGTTGACGAGTATTATCGTTTTCTCTCTTGCACTGCTAAGTAGGTCAGGTCTCAACGCGTGATTTTCCCGTGAGAACCGAGTAGAAAGTTCCCACTCTTTGTCGGCACCATAAACTTTATTGGATGTACCACTTAGGCCAGCTATATGCTGTTCGTGCCATGAGAAAAGTTTTGCGGATCTCCTTGCCGTCTGACCGGCGCCAGAATGTTGCTTTGTGACTGCCAGCTTCCACAGCCTACTGTTGTATTCCAATATGCGAATTATTAAACTTTTAATTCATACATTAATTACGCAAATTCGCTTATGGGTGCAATATGGAGGCCGGGAAAGCATAGCGTTACTAGAAAAACTTAAAAATAACACATTTGAGGATGTACGTACATTTCATATTATCTTATTCAACTCTATTTATATTATAATGTTTGATAATTCCTCGGAGATGATTTATTTACATACCGGTATGTATTTCATTGCTGTTGTTCATATGGTAACATCTCCGAGCGGCAAGTACAGTACCGCCACGGTATGCAACCCACCTCTCCCGCTGCTCTCTTGTCACGTGACTGACAGTCGTCCCAAACGGAGCAAGTAACACCGGCTGCCTAGAGCAAGTACGTGATGCCGTCTGCTCTAGGCATCCGACTCTGCACCGGGAAGCATCCAAGAACCGACCAAGAACCACTCTTACTGCTGCAACATTTCTATTCATCTTTAGACAGGTAGCCTATTCAGAGGTAGATAATCCTGACTTGTTCGCTATCCAATTATATTGTGACCTAAGTGTACAACTCGATCCCTTTGGCCTTTGCAGGTAACACTTTCCACATATCTCTCTATCTTTGCTGGGAAGACCTAGGGTTTACAGTGCACTATGCCTTCTGGTACTGGCAAGAACCTATTTGTTACTTTCATTGATCTGTCTCAGTCTCATCTTTGGCTTCGATATATGAAAGTGACTGAGGTATGAGCGATGCTAATAGCACCATTCCCTATGAAGCCAGTCCCTGCTGCGGATGGTGTGAAAATGTCATTCATAGGGTCAGTTTGTGCATGCATTTCAGTGGGCTTGGAGGACTGATATGTAATAGTAACGTCTGATTTTGTGAGGAAAGCGATGAAACTCTACCTCACTCCTCACTTCACTTGTACGCCTCTACAGTGAGGGCTAGCCCATCTGTGGCAGCTGATGGCAGAGCTATTGAGAATCCAACCAGCCTTTGGGTTGAGTATTCAACATACTGTGTCCAACGAAGTTCTTTTCAAGAGCTTTCTACTATCTGATTTACGGTATTCCGTTGGGCAAGGGAGATCCAGATGATTTCAAGAAGTTTTACATTTCTCTTCTAGAAGCCTTGACGTATTCCATATGCGTTACTATATACTAGTCAACTAATGATAATACTATACTTTTGAAGGTAAGCCTCCCAAGATGCTCCTACTAGACCCAAACCTCTCAACTTCTTAGAGGCATATAACATCCGATGGTAAAAGTTGCATTTCCTTGACAACTACAGATTATCCTATCTATGTCTTCCAAGTATTCGCTAAAAGGTGTTGAATTGGTGCCATCTGCAAACGATATGATTATAAACCTTGGCCGTATTTAATGATTAAATTGTTTTAGTTTCTAGTCTGTGTACTAAGTTTTCAAGGTCAATTTTAAGATGTATTATAAATGACTCACGATCAAATTTGATCGCTCCGTTGAAAAGAATGGAATCTCCTTGTTTGATACCTTTTATGAAACAATCTACTTGAGAATTATGTCCTTTTCTCTCTCCTTTCCTTGTTCAACATTTAATGAAACAGATTTTTCTTCATTTAGTTGTAGACCTATTTTTTGCAGTAATGATTTTACTATCGCCACTAGTTCCTGACCCGCGGACATATTGATCCTTGTGGCAGGCAGCCACGGTATTTTCTTCTAAATTTCTTGAAATTTCGAAATCATATTTATCACTTATTTCGTTCTCTGACAGTTCATTTAGAATGACATCTATTGATAATGAATGGGAATAGAGATGTATCAAGAAGGTTTTTATAAAATGACTACTTCTGGACCTGAATGTCCAGACACGAGGCAAAGAAGTATTTCATGAGGTTGCCTAGGTTAACCTCGCTTACCTTCTTCTTCCATTGTGCAATCTTCGAGGGGCTCCATTCTTACGACTTGTCTTACTAATGCATAAAGGGCATCAAAGACAACTTGCTTAATTACCAATTGAGGAAGGAGGTACATCAGGATAACGCAAGAAGAAGAAGAAGTATAGACATTCCTGATATTAGATTAAAGAAAACGCAAACAAAAATCATAATTACACAGGAATGACACACTTTAACAACCTCCCATTGGAATTAAGGAGAATGTCGGCGAAATCCTTACAAAAGTCTCCAAAAAACTGGATTACAGTAAACGGCACTTACATTTACGGTATTTACTGCATAATAATTTTATAAATATATGGGTGCACCTACATAAACGTGTGTAGATATATCAGTTGTAGGTTTAGCACAAAATACTTAGTACAGAATATTTTCCGAGGAATTATACGTTGTTTAATGACAATAAATTATATTCTATTCTTATAAGAGGTCAAACGAAAAATGCATCCCTATACAGGATACGGAGATCTCTGCAAGTGAATGATAATAAAGTGTATTAGGAAGAGGGATTATTGTTCCTATCGTAGTAGGTTTGTCCCCAGAAATTAACACGGTATCCATTTTTTATATTATATGAGTGAATCCTAGGGTCGTGCATTTCCACAGAAGCGGAAATTGCGTTTTCCAACATTTAGACTTCCTGACGGGGAAGTTAGGAACGTACGTCCTTCCTGATGAATCACTTTATCGTGTAGATCCGACATCCAGAATGATGACATTTCGGTTTCTCAAAAATGGTGAAATTAAACTTATAAATCGTGTATAATTTTAATCATTAACACTCTCGGATAGGACGGATCGAATTTCGTTTCAACACTGATGATATTTTCCTAACTGATCTCCGTAATCCTGCCAAACGTTACAGCTCACCATCATCCCGTCGAAATTTTTCCATTGCTTTTTTATAGTATTTAATTACTATACCTTTTAAAAGACGCAAGGGAGTCGGAATGTTATTCTCACGACACCAAACTCTTAAAATTAAGTAGCTTCAAATGTCAGAGCTTCAAAATTAAATTACTTATTTAAGCATTAATATGACACAACAATGATTCACTGCTTTCAGCGTACCGAGTATTAAATGCGTAAACACACGCAACTTAAGATACACGAAGTGATTTAATTACTTGCCTCTCAGAAAGTCAATAGGGAAAAGCGTTAATTAAATTCGAGTTTAATTAAACGTGTAGGTCTACTGGAAATGGTTTCGGGTGAAAAGACACCTGACTATAAATCGCAAAAAATATATTAAAAGTAATTCACGTTAACAAACTGTAAAATTGAACTTGTCGAAGAGTAATAATTGTATTGTTAAAAAGGGTTATTTCTGTATAGAATAGACGCAAAACATTGGCTGCATACGTTTAGTCCTAAGACCTAACGCTAGTGGTATCTCCTTGTCACTTTCTCTTTAGAGATAAACCATTTAACTGTTAAAAATAGTAAAAGAAATATAAAAGATTTATATGAAAGGTAACAATTAAGAAATTACATGTTTTATGAAATAATATTAGAGAGATTCTAGAATATGTTGTTGATACAAGTCTTAACATCTTTTCAGCAGAGTAATAAGCTCCCTCTGTTGACTACTGGTAGGGTGCCAGACTCCAGATCCAACATTCACGGGTTAGAACTTGGCAAAGGTAGTTGAATTTTTGAAAGGCAGAAACAGTTCCATTCGACATTTAGCGTTCACCGGACAAGTTATGGTTTACTCTGTCATCTGCTAGAGTAAAAATGAACGTCCATATTACCGCGCAAGTAGTATAGATGGCGTCATCTCAAAATACCTGCATACGGTAGCCCAAACTAAACGATTATTATTATCAGAGTAACCTTGCAAATACTCAATGAATTTTATTAATTACAGTGCAAAATTTAGTTTCAAGATTAACATTTTAAGTAGCATTTCAAGAGATGAGCTATAAACATACCTTATTAAATGAAATGGCGTATGGATTTTAGTGGCGGGAGTGTCCGAGGACGCCCGTCGTTGACCTGCGCGCGTGATGAGGATGAAATGATGATGAAGACAACAAATACACCCAGCCCCCGTGCCAGCGAAATTAACCAAGGATGGTTAAAATTCCCGACCTTGCTGGGAATCGAACCCGGGACCCTTCTGACCAAAGGCCACCACGCTAACCATTTAGCCATGGAGCCGTACAAGTTTTAATAAATTTATGCTTTCAATAGACATACTCACCCCCAGCCACCCCCTGAAGAAGTCACAATATTTCGAATGTTAAGCGCTTTAGCGCAACTGAAGAACAACTACGAACTCAAACGGCATTCTGAAAGTCTCTCCGTCTCTCAGTACACCAGTGAACACACAAAGGGGAGAATAAATCAGGCTGTAACATATCGAGTTACAAGAGAGGACGAGACATTTGCATTAAGTGGTTCTTTGTTTGACACAATACACTGTTCGCACGAATTGCTCGATGCCACAATCCCACTATGCAGAAATTAACTTAACTCGTGTTGCACTTTCAGACTTGAATACTGATATCAAGTTACACTCATAATTAACATAAGTTGATGCCCTAAAAGCATACTATATATGTATAGTCAGAATATCAGAAATTCAATGGATTTGAAATCTTCCCTAGGGTTATAAGTTTTGTGACCCCATGTTCCTGTGCCGTAGATCGACGAACTTTATCTCAAAAGTAAAAACAAATAAATTATCTCTAATTAATTTTTGGAAAAAAATCGCCTCCAAAGCAAAAATTGGGTTTACCATATACAGACATACACGTATAAGGTAAAAAAATCAAAATATTATTTTACCAGTGATATATTTAAATTATAATGATATAATTGTATATGGTGTTTTATTGAATATTGTACATGCAATTAAGAAGTTATTGTTATACAACAACACACGAAATTAGAAATAATCACAAAACCACAAACTGACATCTCGGTTCTACAAGTACCAATAGTTGAATTGAGTTGTAATAGCCGAAAACAAGTATTTAGTATAATAATAGTATAATGTAAAGTCATTATTCTTTGTTAGTCAAAACTAACCTAAACTGTAGCTTATCCCATTTTGTTTTACAGATACCATAAAGATCTCGATGACACCGCCCGTTCTGCGCACCGATTTATTCTGGAAATTTCCAATCTTGAAGGTTCTTGACTTCAAAACATGTTTACACTATTCGGTGCTTTGCCATGACCCTGAAAGGTGCAGCGTGGTTTCCGATAATCATCTGAATTTTACATTTGGTCAGTAAACCAATAGTGTGTCCAACTGCAAGAGATAAATCTACAAATGTTGAGTAGTTAGGTTCTTCTGCCTGGTAAAATAATAAATGACAATGTCTCTCTAGAATTACGTAAATTAAGTAATAAAATTCCTTCTTCAGTTATTCAAGCAATTTACTACATTGCACAATTATTCTTAGGGGTATACGCGCAGATATTTCTTATAGAAATATAGAACGATGTGACGAACCACTATATATAATTTTTTTAATAGTCGTCGGAAGTTACTTATGTGAGCAACGGGATATGATGATTTTAGAGTATTTAATACGCCTCTTTGCTGTGAATGGATAGCTTTGCTTTGTTACTGTATATGGGCAGCCTGTCCACGATAATAGATGAATGCTGGTGCAACTGGTTCTTGACAACTTATGCACCATTCTAGCCAAACCGGTTTTGTTTATGGGTATGTGCATCCTGTCCAAGATAACAGCTGAAGGCTGGTGCTAATGGTTCGTGTTATGTTCCCTAACATTCTTCCCAAATCACTGTTGTTTATATACGGGCAGTCTGTCTACGATAAACTGTTAGCATTTTGTTTCCGTTTCAAGACTTTCAGACGCCTTTGGTCATCGATCTCGGTCAATGGAGATGTATCGAATAGCCGGCGTTAATGTGGGTTCTGTTGCTGTTAAGTCCTTTTGACCACTAGAGCAAGGTCATCTGCCCCATGCTCTAGTGAGTACGGAAATGGCCTGCAAACCTGTGACAGTGCGGGATATCTACGAATGTATGATATGATTATGCCATCGCCGTAAGACCTATTGTGTCGGTGCGACGTAAAGCCCCTAGCAAAAAATAAATGATATGATTATGCGAGCGTAAGGTTGGGATAGGCGCTCCCAGACGTGAAATACGGCACGATCCCCGTTGTGCACTGCGTAAAGGTAGGCGGAAGAAGACAAAATCGTATTGACGTGTATGTAAAGAAAGTTCTTTACGTAGACGAAATAATGCATGGGATAGGATGTCCAATGATTAGTGTCGGAACTGAACTATCGAAGCACATCGAACGTTTTGTTTCAGATGAATAACGGACATGTTTTTTAAACTAAATACAGTACAATAAACTTGCCTACATTTCGTGCTTCCTAGCGGGAGGAGTGGCTCAGACGCTTGAGATGCTTTCTGACCCCAATCTCGCAGGTTCAATCCTGGCTCAGTCCGGTGGTATTTGAAGGTGCTCAGATACGTCAGTCACGTATCGGTAGATTTACTGGCACGTGAAAGAACTCCTGCGGGACTAAATTCCGCTACCTCGGGGTCTCCGAAAGCCGTAAAATATTAAGTGGGACGTAAAGTAAAATAACATTAAAATATGATTGGTCCAAGTAACCGACCTCTTACTACACCCATCCAGATATTAATTGAGAATCGGTGCTGGAAGTTGCCTTTACGTACTGTGCGGGGATGTTGCACGAGTGTGTGTTGTGCATATTAAACATCCTTTGTCGTGTGAAAATTACCTCATCTGTCACGAATACACCTGACAGAAAATCTGGATTGCGTGCTAGATAAATTAACCTGCGGCAAAAATCCACTCTTGATTCGTAATCATCACCGAACTCGATAGCTGCAGTAGCTTAAGTGTGGCCAGTATCTAGTATTCTGGAGATAGTGGGTTCGAACCCCACCGTTGGCAGCCCTGAAGATAGATTTCCGTGGTGTCCCATCGTCGCAATAAGACCTATCTGTGTCAGTGCGACGTAAGAAAGAAGGTAATCAGCTGGTGAGAGACATTGCACCCGTTGAATATGGTCATGATTCGCTCTTCATTCAGTGTCCTACTCACGGTCCATGTTAGAACACCAATGGCACGTGTGGTACTACGCGTACTGCTCCCGGGATCATCCTCCACCATTGTCAGAATATCTTCTTCCGAGTCTAGGATTGCACGTGGCCGTTCAGACCCTCACATTTCATAATGTGATGTAACACAACCAGTATCGCGAACACGCTGTGCTACCGCAAGTATCGTTGCTGGATTCGGCACCCATCTGTTGGGAAAAGTTTCGTAATAGATACGCGGAGCCCGACCCATATTATGTTGTACATCACCATACGCTAGCAACATATCAAGGTACTGGTGGTTTTCATACACTGGCATTATTCAAATACTACTACTACGTAACTCGCGTACGACTATACTGAAGTCAACTCACGATCTGAGGAAATGTATCCTTCTGCACGTAGCACGTCCCCTGTTCCCTCCTTCCCGTCTCGGTTCTCCTTCTCCGCCACACCCAGCTTATTAAGGCAGAAACACACTACTGTCACATCACGTGAACTCTCGCTGAGCTGAGTCAGCGTGGAGGGGAGGTTGATGATGTCACTGCGTGTGGCGTGAAGACAGGAAATACACTGTCCTCACATTCGCAGATCACAATATACTTTCTTCGATGGCAAGCTAGGATAGTACATCCAGTTCATCGGATTCGGATGATCTTTCAACTGCCTATGCTGTTTCTGTTGCCATGAGTAATGTCTAACACAAACGACAGTGAGTACATGAAACTAATTTGCGGAGGGAAGAAAAGGGTGAATACCACAATTTAGTAAAGGAGCTAAATGGGCATCCAGAGAAATTTCAGATTTACTTCAGGATGAACAAAGATGAATTCAACTACTTATATAGTATCATAAAGGATAATATTTTTGGCCGAAGTACGCTCTCCATTTGCAACTGATTCGAAGGAATCCTAGATAGGAGGCTTTTCAGATACGGCAAAATTTCAAAAATCATTCAGCTCGCCTGAAGGCTCTGTGCCATGGCAATTACCAATCGTTCGTCATTGAACAAAGAAGAGAAAATAACTGTGTGGTAGTGATGGGATCGAACAGTAAACATTTATTCACCGATCTCTAATTCAACATGATTTGTAAGTTTTGTAGTGTTTAAAGCCTCCGTGGCTCAGGCGGTAGCGCGCCGGCCTCTCACCTCTGGATACCGTGGTTAAAATCCCGGTCACTCCTTGTGAGATTTGTGCTGGACAAAACGGAGGCGGGCAGTTTTTTCCGGGTACTCCGGTTTTCCTGTCATCTTTCGTTCCAACAACACTCTCCTATACCATTTAATTTCATCTGTCGGTCATTAATCATGTCTCATAGGAGTGGAACAAGCTTCGGCAACCGGCACAATTCCTATCCTCGCCGCAAGATGAGGGCTTCATTCATTCCAACCATGACGCTGTCACTGACTGGAAAACAGGTTGTAGGTTTTCACTTTCAATTTGTGTATTAATTAAATTATTATTATTATTATTATTATTATTATTATTATTATTATTATTATTATTATTATTATTATTATTATTTCGGGGGTATTTGTGGATCGCAGAGGTGAAAGAAGGTGCCGGGGTGAATGGGTCTAACTACACTTCACACATGACAAGATTTTATTACAATATTGCAGGTACAAGTAGCAATCATTGAACAATATAGGGTAAAATCCAAGATTAGTGGTTTTAACAGATCATAGGCTTCAAGCCCTCGCATCACTTTTCCTGAGCTCCTAGCTCAAATTTACATAGAACACAAATTTACTCAAGGGCAGAAATCCCGCAATACTTGCTCCCTAAATAACAATGTCAGGCCTCCCAGAGGCACTTTTACAACACTTGAAAAAGAGCTAACGTGCTCTCAGTTTTCCAAACCTACTCAGGGCAACATAGCATGAACCTCTAATAATCACTGGCCTTACAAGGCACTATTTACAAATAGAAATCTTATTACACAGAGGTATCTAGTACCCAACCTACAGGGCCTTAGTGAAAAAGAAGAGGTTAAATAAACGGCCCGAGTACCATTTGAATGGAGTCGAAGACTGAACTCCAAAAAGAAAAAAAGAACCTATAGGGCACTTGACCGACGAAACAGGGACTATTCCCAAACTATTGAGGTAGCAGGCATGGAAATAACTTTAAGCGTTGCACCTCAAATCAAGATGAAGGGGTGTTCGAGAGGGTACATCACTCTCTATCCCCGATTTACAGTTGAATATTTTATGAAGTTATTACATTAGCCGACAGAAAGTCACATTTTTAGAAAAGAAGGTTACATGGTTAACGATTTCGGACCTTTCCCTCGGGTTAAACTGCGGAGCTAGCAAGAAATAAAGATGTTATGTGGCCATTACCTTATAGAAGTTCTAGCAGCTGACGAAGAGGCCTCCCGCCTCCTGCTTGACACACACACTCAGTAAGATGACGATCAATTGGCCAAGAGACGTGAAAATCCGCAGTTTATAAACCCTCGGGGAAAGTTCGAGACCATTCAAGATTAAACTACCCACACCCTCTCATTTTTATTGGGTAATTTAAAAGTTACACTCAAAATCGAAGAAGAAGAAGAAGAAGACTGTGATTGGTAGAAAATTAAATACATAAATTAGGGATTTTCTGGATTCAAAACTGGCGGAAAGAAAAGATAAATATTGCCAACCCAAAAATAAATGAACATCAATTAGTAAAACAACTTATGAATACAAAACTTCTTTAAATCAAAAGTTCTTTCACTTCGCACCAGGGTGAATGATCATAGTTTTTAGCAGTGACATGTATGGAAGAATGTCCAAACTTCTTGATGAGTGGCAAACAAAACAAGTAGAAATACAGTCAGTTCACGAAGCTTCACAAGAACAAAACTATATCATCTTTTAGTGGTGACATCTTCTGAGTAAATTTATAAGTTGGTCTAGTTTCACTTGGACTGCTTCACCACTAGAGGAGTTCTTTTAGGCACTGGATTTAAATGCGCGTCTTTGGGGTGTACCTCCCGGTACAATTATTATTATTATTATTATTATTATTATTATTATTATTATTATTATTATTATTAGGGGCTGTCTGGCCGAAGCGGTAAAGGCGTGCTCGGTTCGCCCGGAAGGACGTGGGTACGAATCTCTGTCAGGAAGTCGTAAATTTTAAGGAACGAGATTTCCACTTCCGGAGATGCACACGGCCCTGAAGTAAATTCAGCCTATATTAAAAATAAGGACCAGGTTAATTCCCGGGGGCAAAGGCGGCCGGGCATAGAGCTAACCTCTCTACCCCATCAAGTGCCGAGGTAACGGATAGTGGAAGTCTTTACCTTCCACCCCTCCAAGGGCCTTCATGGCCTGTACGGAGATGACTTTACTTCTTCTTCTTCTTCTTCTTCTTCTTCTTCTTATTATTATTATTATTGACTACTCGTCAATAATGTCTGCCCAGAAAACACTTCTCATCGTTTATATGAGTAGCTGTGGATCTCACCAGTTGTATAATGTCCTAAATATGATGAAATTTAAACATTGGCTTTAAGTCTCACCGACACAGAGAGGTCTTGTGGCGGCGATGGGACAGAAAAGAGATAGGAGTGGGAAGGAAGCGGTCTTAGTAAAAGTACAGCCCCAGCATTTTCCTGGTGTGAAAATCGGAAACCACGGAAAACCATCTTCAGGGCTGCCGACAGTAGAGCTCGAAACCACTATCTCCCGAATGCAAGCTCACATCTGCGTGCCCCTAACCGCACGACCAACATACTCTAAGCTCGAATACCCGGCTGAGTAGCTCGAGCGATAGTGCACTGGTCTTCTGATCCTAACTTGGCAGTTTCGATGGCGGTTCAGTTCGGTGGTATTTGAAGGTGCTCAAATACGTCAGTCTCGTGTCTGTAGATTTACTTGTATGTAAAAAATCTCCTGCGGTAAATAATTTTGGCACTTCGCGACGCCGAAAATCGTAAAAATGAGTTATTGGAACGTAAAAATATTATTATTAGTAGTAGTAGCAGCAGTAACATTATTATTAAGGAAGCTCTAATTAAAGGGGTCAATTACAGTAATCATTTTACCTATCGGCACCTACTGTCCAATAATAATAATAATAATAATAATAATAATAATAATAATAATAATAATAATAATAATAATAATAATAATAATAATTTCGTGTGGCTATTTCTAGCCGAGTGCAGCCCTTGTACGGCAGACCCTCCGATGAGGGTGGGCGGCATCTGCCATTTGTAGGTAACTGCGTGTTATTGTGGTGGAGGATAGTGTTATGTGTGGTGTGTGAGTTGCAGTGATGTTGGTGACAGCAGAAGCACCCAGTCCCCGGGCCATTGAAATTAACCAACTAGGGTTAAAATCTCCAACCCGGCCGGGAATAGAACCCGGGAACCCCTGAACCGAAGGCCAATACGCTGACCATTCAGCCAACGAGTCGGGCTGGTTTTTATTCTATTAGATATCGTTTAGTAATTATTTTAAACAAATTATTATATGATTAATAACTTTAAACAAATTGCTGTCTTGAAAGTTCTCTTTTAATCATATCTTTTACTTTGTTTGACACTACTCCTATTGTTCATAAACATTTATTTTGAACAGTTTCATTAATTAAGCATATAATAATAATAATAATAATAATAATAATAATAATAATAATAATAATAATAATAATAATAATAATAATAATAATAATAATAATAATAATAATAATAATAGGTCTTGTAGATTTTCTTGTATTTTCTAGTGAGGATTGTTTATCATCTCCTGTACGAATTCTTATCTCAACATTTCATTCAGAATCGCAGTGGATCTCTGTTTTTCTTGTACCATCCTAGGTATCCTAGAGGTCTCAGTCAATCTATGTGTCAGTTTGCACTCTCCCCTTCCTTGGTTGCGGCTATTTGGCATAGGCCTATCGCTTGGTGGTTTTTCATTTGTTAATATTTCTGTATTACGCTGCGTTATTAAGTTCTTTATTATATGATGCTACTATACCAACCCACTGGTGACATGAATACTGTTCACAATACAAATAAGGTCGCAGTTCCATCACAGTTTATTCCTAACTTATTAATCTAATAAAATATTTATTCCGCCACTTTCAGAAACTCCGGGTACATTTCATCAATGCAATTACTTCAAATGACAGTAATCTATCTATCTATAATATTATAAAAGGAAGTGTTTGTCTGTCTGTCTGTGTGTGTGCCTGTGCGCGATGCCCAGCAAAATCTACAGCACGTAGAGATCTGAAATTTTGAACATAGGTAGATGGAAAGGGGTCCGAATGCACCTCGAAGCCGGAATTTTCATTTTCGCTTTCGTTGTTGAGTTATGAACGAAAAACCATCGGAAAACGTGCATTGGGATATGACAATCCAACGTGCTGTCACCAAGATTAAATGCATAGAGTCGCTGTCGCTAGGCAACGTACATAAGATAGGTAGAGAACACAATATTCATGGAGCCATTTTACGTCCAGGACGTAGGAAGCTGTTTTTGGTCTTATATGGTGTGAGGGCATATGACGGTGTTGATGATGATTCGTCCGTCGGATCGGGACGTTAAGTCTTGAGCTATTCGAGAGGAGTGGCATATGTTGTTTTTTTTGCTAGGGGCTTTACGTCGCACCGACACAGATAGGTCTTATGGCGACGATGGGATAGGAAAGGCCTAGGAGTTGGAAGGAAGCGGCCGTGGCCTTAATTAAGGTACAGCCCCAGCATTTGCCTGGTGTGAAAATGGGAAACCACGGAAAACCATCTTCAGGGCTGCCGATAGTGGGATCCGAACCTACTATCTCCCGGATGCAAGCTCACAGCCGCGCGCCTCTACGCGCACGGCCAACTCGCCCGGTGAGTGGCATATGTGCCGGCGCCGGGTTTCATCCTCTTCATTCTTGCTATCATATATCATGCCATTCATTTCTTTCAACAAGCAACTTTTACAAGAATTACCCGATGTTCTACACAGTCACAAGTCTATCGACTACACGGCAGAGCTTCGAAAGACTTGGAGTCACCTGGAGTACCCTCGAACATCTTAGAGCGGACGATTGTGGCACCCATTATCCTTCTTAATAATAAGAATCCTGCCCTCTGCAATGAACACGACTCTGAAACTGATGACCAATATTATTGAAGCCATTCTCATGCTTGGGCATGCCGCGAGCGAAGTAATATTAATTCCTTGGATTCGAATAATTTCTTCGGATACACAGTTTAGTTTAGATCCCTGCAGTGTTCGAAATAAAATTTCTCTATGTAATAATAAAGCAAGCATAATCTTCTTCTTGTTACTATATATAAAAATGGATGTATGCATGTATGTGTGTGTGTAAATGACACATCTCCTCCTAAACCACTGGAGCAATTTCATCCAAATTTGGTACACTTATGACTTACTATCTGGAGACGAGCACTGTAGGGGTAAGCCATGCGTAGCTCCCTTAGGGGTGGGGGGTCGGGGGAGGAGCAAGGTATAAAAATAATCGAAAAAGTGCCGAATCCACAGTTTTCGGGGTCGCTGAGATGAAAAGTGACACTCCCCATTTTTCAAATGCCAAAGTTTAGCTCCCTTTCGCATGGGGGTCGAGGGGGGAGTGATATATAAAATTAAACGAAAATAATGTCGAATACACTGTTTTCGGGGGTCGCCGAAGTGAATTGTATACTCTGGATTTTTAGTATCAGGAGACAAACAACTTTGATGGTAAGAAAGCCCAGGAACCCTTAAGGGCGGGGGGGGCGAGGGGGTCAGATAAACAAATTAACGAAAATATTGTCGAATCCATACTTTTTGGCGTCGCTGAGATGAAAAGTGACACTCCCCATTTTTCAAATGCCAAAGTTTAGCCCCCTTTCGCATGGGGATCGAGGGGGGAGTGATATATAAAATTAAACGAAAATAATGTCGAATACACTGTTTTCGGGGGTCTCCGAAGTGAATTGTACACTCCGGATTTTTAGTATCAGGAGACAAACCACGTGGGGATAAGACAGCCCAGGAATCCTTAGGGTAGGGGGGCGAGGGGGCTGAGATATAAAAATCATCGAAAATAGTGTCGAATCCATACTTCTCGGGGTCGCTGAGATGAACAGTGACACTCCGGAATTTTTTAAAGTCCAAGTTCCGCCCCTTCGTGGTGGAGGGCGATAATAATAGTAATATATAGAAATATTAGTGTCGAATACATAGTCGCTGAGGTGAACAGTGACACTCCGAATTTTTAGTATCAGGAGACAAGCCACATGGGGGTAAAACACCCCAGGAACCCTTAGGGGCGGGGGAAGGCAAGGTGACTGAGATATAATAGTAATCGAATATACTGCCGAATCCATAGTTTTCCGGGTCGCTGAGATGAATAGTAACATTCCGGATGTTTAAAGTCTAACTTCAGCCCCCTTTGGCATAGGGGGTGAGAAAGGGTGAAAAAATAAATTGTCAGAAATGACCGAGATAATGGGCGTGCGTATGTTCCAGTATGACTTTCAAGTATGACTTACTACCTGGAAAACGTACTGTGGGAGTAAGACGCCCCTAAAACCACTAGGGAAGCGGGTAAAATAGTATCCACACTAATAAATGGAAGTCTGTTTGGCGCGATCTATACATACTGTACTATATATATATTAAGGCATAAAAATGAAAACAGACGTAAATTAGTGAGACCATTCTAGGCATCTTAGAAATTTAAAACTTGGTACCAGACAACCTGATGACTTCAGGATCCCTAGAAAAATCTCAAATTCTCATAATTCTCTAAGGGGTACATGCTGGGAGTTTCGAACCTGCATAAGAACACAGTCGGTGATATTTATCCAGAACCTACAGGTTTTATGGGTTTAAAAGTTTCCTTAAAGTACTGATTTTTAACCCACTCCCCCATATAAAGATCGCAGCACAATCTCCCAGACAAGTTAGAAAATTGAAATTTTGCAAAATTATAGCTTTTGGTATGTAACCGACGGAAAATGTACGAGATTTTAAATGTTTTTATTTTATTACCCCCGAAAAATATCGAAATATGGAGGCAATTTTAATGACGGTGCAATCCTTCCTTTCGATGTATTTCGTGGCTAAACGGTAAGTCGTATCACAAAACGGATGGCACAATCTCCGTTCAATTTGGAGTGATCTACAACTTCGGTCCTATGACCTTTTGTCGTATCTCTATCCCTTATACATAAAAGTTTTCTCCATTTCTGGATTTACCTAAATTTTGCACTTTGTACACGTACAACTGATGGTTTGATTCACTTATAGGAAAGATGGGATCATCAAATTCTACACGAATATTGGCCCACCTAGTAGCCATATGTGAGCCAAATTCTATGTTTGAAGCTGCGGCATAAGTATCTGAAAAGTAATGCACTGTGTGAAAATCTTACACAAATTTCACCCTATTCAACGTTTCTAAAACATAATGAATTGTGGTAGACAACTGCACTTGTCGTTATCATCACAACTTCACAACTCGCACTTTACATTGGAAACATCGTCTGCAGACCTCCCTATGCTTTTTCTCCGATAACGCCAATTTACATGCAATTTAAAAATTATTATTAACTTCATGTACAGTAATTTACTTCGATATCCGTATACAATCTGTAATGCCGTAGCGAAGCACGGGTACAATTGCTAGTAGTAATTAAAGGTGAATTCTTTGGAATGGCAAAGAGTCAAATTAATAGATATCCGTACGACATATACTTGGGAATTACAGCATTGTCACTTTATTGCCAATAAGCTCGGTAGAGAAACACCTGCCTCTGAGCATTGGCCAATAAGCACCGCCCTATGTCATTTCATGACCCCTGCCGAGGCCACATCTGACCTGACCGCTTTTGATTGACCGAACCCAGATGTGAACACTATTATGAGGTTACACTGTGTGGGTTCCTCGGTTAAATGAGACACATAATTAACCCTCGAAAGGACACATACCAGGTAATATCAGATTATTGGGTTAGAAGGCACAATGAGATTGTCACGGTTCTAGCCCAGCTAATGAATGTGGTATTTTTAAAATGTTGAGTAATGTGCCTGTGGTTCGGAGTCTAACGAAGTAGCACTGAGTCGTGGCTTCTAGGATGGCCTCGATTAAGACGCCTGTGGATATTCTAAGTGAACATCCACTCCCAATGGTTGAGATTCCAAGTAATGCTGGAGGCTACGTGGCTATGATCACAATATCAAAATAAGTACTACTACTACTCATCATCATAAGAGCTCCCTCTATGGGTCAGTGGTAGAAGGTTGGCCTGTGGATCCCAGGATTGCGAATTACAAAATCGGGAGAGATATTTGAAGGGTAAAATTCCTCAATCCACAGTCCATGTCGTATGATGTTAGCATGTAGAAAGTCTCTGGCGACACATTCGGGGTTTATCCGACAACATGAATTCAAACTCTGCAATAAGTCGTCCATCGGAGTTCTGATTTCTCTATCTTATGGTACTTCTTCTTTTTCTACCTATTTTCCCACACCCTGTGGGATCGCGGGCGCGAACTGTGTCGCACATGAGGATTTGACCCCGTTTTACGGCCGGATGCTCTTCCTGACACAACCCTATGTGGAGGGATACTATTGCGTGTTTCTATGCTGGTTGGTAGTGTGGTGTGTTGTCTGAATATGAAGATGAGAGTATTGGAAGAAACGCAAATAACCAGTCCCCGAGCCAGAAGAATTAACCACATGTGATTAAAATGCCTGACCCGGCTGGGAATCGAACCCAGGACCCTATGAACCGAAGGCCTTAATGTTGACCATTCAGCCAAGGAGTCGGACCTCTACTAGCACTACTACTACTACTACTACTACTACTACTACTATTTGTTCACCCATGTGAGTGAGAGCATGGAATATATCGACGGTATCCCCTGTCTGTCACTAAAAGGGGGACCCCCCTGGGCCTCTTAACTTGGGGGCGTTAGTTAATGAGCGTGGTCCCTCTGAGACTGACATTACTTCGGCTTACATATATTCTAGGCTCCTCACTTTCATCTTTCCTCTCCGACCTCTCTTAGTGAACTGGTTCTATTCCGGCCGTGGTGATATTTCGTTTATGAGTCATCCAACTTCGCGCCCTTCGTGACCCTTCCGTTGTCTTTGCCGATACCTTCATTCTTTGAAGTACCGTAACTCTCCCTTTCTCTTTTCTGATTAGTGTTGGAACAGGATTATTGTTTAGTGCACTTCGCCACCACGAACATTCATGAAGAATTGTAGGGACTTTATATTCAATATTTTTTTGCTGGATTTCACTTAATTCATTAATACTAGCGGAATATGCCACCCTTGACGGGTCGATCGTAAACGATGATAGTGACTTCTGTTTGTACTTATCGTTGATGTGTAGGACCACGTTGTTATTTTATATTACTGGGAATGAAATCATTTTTGAAGGGTAAAAGAAATGTCCATTTTCAAAGGCCTCTTGCGCGAAATAGGAGTGGTTTCTTTCATGAAATATCAGCGAAGTTCTTACTGCAACATAAAATAACAGCACTTCACTTTTTAAATGAAAGACCTTGTTACCTACGGTGTGTATTATTCTCACTGCATGTTTCAACGAACGCTCGCTCTCTGCGTGAAGATCTTGTCACACCGGCACGAGGCAAGGCATGCTCTGTTTAGCTCACTCCTCACTAAAGACTACAGGTTGCGGAAATGTGGGGTATGATGAATGTGTTTTTAAATATCTGTAACTTTCTTTTTCGCAGAGCCAATATTTCTGACGATGGCCAGGAAGTTTATAAAAATAACTTTACAATACGTCTCCAGTATGATAGCAATGAGAGTGATAGTGAATGCGAGTCAGGTGAACGTAATATTACAGTATATATGATTATACTGATGACGATTTACTTTTCTTACTATAGTACACAAGATTTTAATCGGTTGATCTAACAAGCAATAATATATATACAATTCCTCCATTTCCAAAATAATAATAATAATAATAATAATAATAATAATAATAATAATAATAATAATAATAATAATAATAATAATAACAATGATAATAATTTAATATGGAAACAGCATATTTCTATTTTATATATTAGGAATGCTCCAATTATTGGTCTGTTCAGGCGACTTAAAAGAGTCATATCAGCTTCTGGACAGAGATCCTTATTACTCTTTCATACATTCTCACAAAACTTATATGATTTTCGTTTGGGGTCACAGTTAAGAAACAGATATGAAACCACTGAAAGGAACATAAATTTGATAGTAGCACGATATTTATCACCTATGGTCAGACTAGGATACTACGTTTGGAATTAGAGATTAAGTTCAATGCCAATGTTTAAATTTCCAAAAACGTTAACAGTAAGATGCATAAACCTATCATGCAATTTAATAGAGATATACGTCAGTATGACACACGCAACAATCTGAATATTTATAACTATCAATCAGGAACAGTAACGTATGAAACAAAGAGTCTGAAGAATTATTTGTCCAAAGTATACAACGAAATACCTCATCAAATAAAGTTCCTTTCAACTATTAATAAATTTAAAACTAAGTAAATTCTCGTTTCAGTCCTACCTGGTCTAAAATGTGTTTCTGTAAATCACTAAGCAAATACGTGTAGAAATTACTCGTATTTTGCTATTAGTTTCGTTTTAATTTCGTTTCCTTCAAATTTATTCTAATTTTTGTTTATTTTTTATTATGTGCATTATTTTAGTGGTTTTAATTTTAAACTTCATTTTACCTTACTGATTTATTACAAAAACTTGGATATGTTCCAGTTTTATTTCATGAATATTATGCATATGTCCTATGTATACATCCCCTTAAAATACCAGGTGGCTCAAGAACACCGTACTTTCTACTTACAAATGTCCCGCATGCACAAATGATGAATGGCATATCTACTAACTGATTTTCTCATGCGCACTACTGCCAGCGGGTAGGTTACGTCAGAATATGAAGAGATAAGAACAAGCCTGTCGCTCGCAGCATGTTACTCAGTGTTACAGGTCTAATGCACCCCTTGTAATAGTAAACATCGTTTTCCACCGCATATTTCTAGGCTGGTGTATGGTACAGCCGCACTATATTTGCTGTCAGCATATCGGCAATGGATAGTGTGTTCAGCAGCGACAAATACACAGACATTATTTTAATCTGGACAACCTGGTCGGAATGCAGCCGAAGCTCCAAACAGACGTAGGCCAATGCCCCCTACACACGTATATCACCGAACAGTATTAGTTTTTGTTTCATACAAGCAACTCTATTATCGAGTGGAATGTCTACACGTGTATAAATTAATAAGTTATTAAATTTCCTTTTCTGCATCTTTGGCATGTTTTCAAACAATAGCGGTGATTAGGGGGTGGGGCGAGGAGGGACAGTGGCACCCTCCCCCAACTTTTTGGAGTAAACATTACATTTTTTCCACTTTAGCCTGCTGCAACTAGGAATTATTTTAAAAAAAGCTATTTGTACATGCCTTGTTGTCTTATCTGCTAATTCGTTCCTTAATTTTTTAATTATTAACATAATTATTGGCGGAAATACGCACAAAATGCCGTTCGTCACGGCTAACCGATTTGTATAGCGCTACGGCAGGTAGTGGAGACTTTGCATGTGCTGTGAGGAAGGGTAGTAGGGGTACATATTTTTTTGACAAGGTCGTGGACACTTAGTTATAATTCACCCGCTTGCCGCGCGCATCCATCAGTCTGGCACTCTCTTTTAGTGCCAATTAGTTTCTTAGTGTGTATTCAAATACTAAATGATTTTTAATTGCATAATCATGCCGTATTTCTATTTGATTGCACCGGGCGAGCTGGTCGTGTGGTTAGGGGCGCGCAAATGTGAGCTTGCACCCGGGATATAGTGGTTTCGAATCCTACTGTCGGCAGCCCTGAAGATGGATTTCCGTGGTCTCCCATTTTCACACCAGGCAAGTGCTGGGCCTGTACCTTAATTAAGGCCACGGCCTCTTCCTTTCCAAGCGTAGCCCTTTCCTGTTTCATCGTTGCCATAAGTCATATCTGTGTCGTTGCGACGTAAAGTCAATTGTAAAAAAAATATATTTAATTGTAATTTCAACGGGAGATAATACCAACTTTACTTTCACCGGACTAAATTCTTTCGTTTGATTATGTTATTTATTATGTAAATGTAATTAACCTGCCCCGTGGTTTATTTGTAATAATACTTTTTTGAGATTGTGATTAAATGCTTTATACTAAACTTTTCAGCAGGTCTCACAAACAAACCACGGGCAGGTTAAATAGATTTACTTAATAAATAACACAAAAAATAATTTAGCCCAGTAAAAGGAACGTTGGTATTATCTCCCGTTGAAATTACAATTACAATTGAATTTATTTTACAATTGGATTTACGTCCGCCTCTGTGGTGTAGTGGTTAGTGTGATTAGCTGCCACCCCCGAGGCCCGGGTTCGATTCTCGGCTCTGCCACGATGTTTTGAAAAGTGGTACGAGGCCTGGAACCGGGTCTAGTCAGCCTCGGGAGGTCGACTGGGTAGAGGTGGGTTCGATTGCCACCTCAGCCCTCCCCGAAGTGGTTTTCCGTGGTTTCCCACTTCTCCTTCAGGCAAACACCGGGATGGTCCATAACTTAAGGCCACGCCGCTTCCTTCCCTCTTAGTTGTCTAACTCTTCCAAACTTCCCATCCCCCACAAGTCCTCTGTTCAGCATAGCAGGTGAGGCCGCCTGGGCGAGGTACTGGTCATCCTTGTTACTTGTATACCGACCCAATGTCTCACCCTCCAGGACACTAACCTTGAGGCAGTAGAGGCGGGATCCCTCGCTGAGTCCAAGGAAAAATCAGCCCTGGATGGTAAGCAGATTAAGAAGAAGAGGAATTGGCTTTACGTCCCACCGACACAGATACGACTTATTGCAACGATGAGACAGGTAAGGGCTACGCGTGGAAAGGAAGAGGCCGTAGCCTTAATTAAGGTACAGTCCTAGCACTTGCCTGGTATGAAAATGGGAGACCACGGAAAACCATCTTCAGGCCTACCGACAGTAAGATTCGAAACCACTATCTCCCGCGTGTAAGCTCACAGCTGCGCGCCGCTAACCACACGGCCTGCTCGCCCGGTGCAATTAAATAGAAGTACGGCATGATTATGCAATTAAAATCATTTAGTATTTGAATACACACTAAGAAACTAACAGACACTAAACGAGACTGCCAGACTGACGTATGCTCGCGGCAAGCGGGTGAATTATAACTAAGTGTCCATGACCTTGTCAAAAAAATATGTACCCCTACTACCCTTCCTCACAGCACATGCAAAGTCTCCACTACTTGCCGCAGCGCTATACAAATCGGTTAGCCGCGACGAACGGCATTTTGTGCGTATTTCCACCAATAATTATGTTAATAATTAAAGAAAATAAAGGTTATAATTGGCAGATAAGGCAACAAGGCTTGTACAAATAGCTTTCTTAAAAATAATTCCTAGTTCCAGCTGGCTAATGTGGAAAAAATGTAATGTTTACTCCAAAAAGTTGGGGGAGGGTGCCACTGTCCCTACTCGACCCACCCCCTAATCACCGCTACTGTTTGTAAACACGCCAAAGATACAGAAAAGGAAATTTAATAACTTATTAATTTATACACGTGTAGACATTCCACTCGATAATAGAGTTGCTTGTATGAAACAAAAACTAATACTGTTCGGTGAAATACGTGTGTAGGGGGCATTGGCCTACGTCTGTTTGGAGCTTCGGCTGCATTCCGACCAGGTTGTCCAGATTAAAATAATGTCTGTGTATTTGTCGCTGCTGAACACACTATCTATTGCCGATATGCTGACAGCAAATACAGTGCGGCTGTACGATACACCAGCCTAGAAATATGCGGTGGAAAACGATGTTTACTATTACAAGGGGTGCATTAGACCTGTAACACTGAGTAACATGCTGCGAGCGACAGGCTGGTTCTTATCTCTTCATGAAAAACCTACAACCTGTTTTCCAGTCATTGACCGGGTCAGTGATGTATGAATGAAGCAGATATAGGCTGTTCGTACGATGGGGTTGCCACTCCCAAAGTGATTTATTAATGACTGATATATGCTATGAAATGAGAATGGAGAGTGTTGCTGGAATGAAAGATGACAGGGAAAACCGGAGTACCCGGAGAAAAACCTGTCCCGCCTCCGCTTTGTCCAGCACAAATCTCACATGGAGTGACCGGGATTTGAACCACGGTATCCAGCGGTGAGAGGGCGACGCGCTGCCGTCTGAGCCACGGAGGGTCCTCTTATCTCTTCATATTCTGACGTAACCTACCCGCTGGCAGTAGTGCGCCTGTGAAAATCAGTTGGTAGACATCCCATTCATCATTTGCGCATGCGGGACATTTGTAAGTAGAAAGTACGGCGTTCTTGAGCCACGTGGTATATATATATAATATAAAATCTTCTTTTTGCCCCTACTCTTCGAATATTAACTTGATACTTTGTTTTCATACCGGGTAAAACAATTAGTAGGCTATGTTGGATTCATTTTAATTTTTTTCGGTCTGTTTGTATTTTGTTGTTTGTTTGTTTGTCACAGCATCACGGTAAAACGGATACAGTTTTTTTCATGAAATTTGCTCTTTATGTTTAGGTTTAGTTTAAGTTTATCGAATTTTCCGGTTCCCGTATTCAATTTTAATACATTGTAAAAATGTATTGTGAAGTGAACAACTACATTTGTTGAAAATTATATTATTATCTCATACCCAAGGGAACAGTCAAATTGTCTTAAATATTAACTATGTTTTTGTATCAGAATACAATTTTTTTATAAAAATTGTTTTACGTCGCACGACACAGATAAGTTATGTGGTGACGATAGGATAGGAAAGGGCAAGGACGGGGAAGGAATTGGCCGTGGCCTTAATTAAGGTACAGCCCCAACGTTTGCTTGGTGTGAAAACTGGAAGCCATGGATCGTAAGTTTAAAATCGGTTTCCTATAAGCCCAGCGAATTCTGTGTACGTACTTTAAACCTATAGTACAGGCTCATATTACGTAGAGACTTGTGGCTTTCAAGAAAACGATCATCATACTACTACCACTAAAAGGTAAAATAAACGATGAATAGCATTTCATGACTAAAAGTATTATTTCATATTAGTAGAATCCACCTTAGGACGAGCAAGAGGATACCTTTTACTCATGTTTCACTTAATGGAGCAACATACTGTACAGCCGGTCATGAGAAGAGCAGCTGGTTTTACGATCAACGCCTGTTTTCCTATGTTTGTTGACGGCATTCAGGAATGAGGTGGGCAACAGGCAACTGTAAGCGTTTGAAAGGGAAGTGGTAATTGAATGGTAGGACTGTCCTATTAAACAGTTTCAGGGGTGTAGATCTCTAAGTATCATAAGGAGGGGTTCCATTTACAGAGAGAGATTAAAGACTGGAAGTCCGGGGTAACAGAATTCATATATAACACCTTAACACCTCATATCACCTTATCTCACAAAAAACGGAGACATTTAGAGCTGTGCTTCATAAAGCATTGAAACTACCCTTGTAGGACTAAATAAAATTAATACACGATGAAAATGGCTAAAAACAGGGATAAAAATGCTTAGGAACATCACGAACAAAGTAGCAGAATAACCAATACAAGAAGTGACACCACAGACAAGACGTGAAGTATTCCAGCATACTGTTCATAGGAAAAGCACCAAACCAAATAGCTAGAACCCTCAGGGAGCAAAATATATTCGCCAGCCTATCAACCAGAGACATATTAGGTCAAAGTCTATCACACTCAGTGTATATAAAGTTGCCTACAAAAACGGTGATTTCTCGATATATAGAATTCTCTCACTGTTTTACAGCCACATTCAAAAAGTTAAAAACTGAACATTTTAACAGCACTGGGAATTTACGTGCATCAGTTATTAGATCCACAACACATGCGCAGTGATAACATACAGAATGAATATTTAAAAACAGTCGTAAACTTTGGCCATAACTGCATATTTCTGAAACGTCACATGAATATGGATGAATCGACATGGGTGTTGTACAGTAATTTACGTTCATACCTACTACATGAGCATATAATGTTCGCGTATTGTATGAATTCTCACCCTTGAGGTCTCTTACAATTCCAACGATAATATCCTTTGTAAACAGTCGTATTTTAGTAGAAAAACAATGTATAGTTCGCATGCATAGTCAGGTCATGGCCACTGGAGACGCCTGTTGAAGGTCTTTTGACTTGACGCCGTATAGGCCCTACCTAGAACGATTTATAATCCATAGGACAACACATACTTCCAGCCCCTGAGCCATCGGAATTAACCGATTAAGTTTAAAATCCCTGACCCTGCCGGGAATCGAACCTGGGATTCCTTGGACCAAAGACCAGCAATGCTGCAGGACAGCATCTCAAATAAACCCATACCAAAATTTCATCCCAATTATTCCAGTACATTTGGCATGGTTGAGTAAAAGAGAGATACATACCATCTCACCACAATTCCACATATTACACATTTTTTGCCTATTATATTGAAGTAAAATATTATAAATCATGTGACAATGTTTGTGAAAATCTTGTTAAATTCCGAAATAATGCTTCGCAACGTACATAGACAGACGTAATTTTAGTTTTGTATACAGTGGATCAAAAGGTACTTCTGTGACTATAGACCTTTGTGTTCATTGAGCATTGTTTCTTCGACGATATAATTAGTTTTACAACATTCTGTATTAGTATACGTGTATTCAGTTTAAATAACTTTAAAATTATAATCATAACTGAAAATATATTTGTTCCCTTCGGAAACATTAAGTCATTTTGCATACGCTGATACAAGCGAACTGATAAGCTATTTCAACACCTGAAGAGCAGCACAATCTCAGAAACACCCAGTGATGGGTGACAGTGTTTTTATTGTTTCACGGACACGGCCTACATCAAAGTTTGGTTCTGTTTAAAATCCTGTTTCAGTTTGTTCCTTATAAAGTCGTTTCTTGAGCGTAGTAAACGCCGCACCGCTTAACTTGAAAGCTATTTGATTTGTGAGTACAAGGTCTTATTTGAAGAGAATTGCTGGAACATCTCTCTTCATCTTGCCCGGAATTCTAAAACTTAACATGATCCCGAGGCTATGCGATGAGAAAATAAAAGAAATAATAACGAAATTCCAACTCGAGAATTCACAAAATAAAGGCAATGTGCTTCACAGCAAAGGCAAACATGTCTTGCTTCTCCTCGAGTTTGTTCGAAAGCACTTGCTGCTTCCCAAAAGTTCATCTGAACTCTCACAACACTGAGGAAAGATTCTTTCTAATACTCAACAAAAATTCAACTCAGATAACGTAAAATGTTTACTTTGTGCCTTTGTTTGTAGCGTAGGTAGAGCCCTCGGCATTCTCTTACACTTAACCACTTAAATAGTAACGTAATTCGAAAATTATTATATGAGACTGTATACAGTATCTACAAAATACCTGAAGTAATGGAATAGAACAGTATTTTAAAATTTATTTTGTTAATGATTAATATTCCGTATCTACATTTTAACCTGATGATAGCTCTGTTTGCTATCATTCACTCAAACTTTATGCAAGCTGTTCATTTATTTAAGGAGAAATCTCGACAAGACTGCTTCAATGAGGCTATTGAAGTACTCTTTCGTGTACTGACAGGGAGAGAAGTCCATAGCCTTGCCCCAGACAACTTGAAGATTGGTTGTGTACTGATGAGTGATCATAAGGGTAAAAGCCGATCTGGTGTTATGCACATGGATAGAGGGAATGTTAAAATTTGAAGATAGGTACTCAGAAGGCGAAATATTAGTGTCATAGTGTATTTTTTTTAGTTTATCCATTTTCCTCCGTGGTAGCTTCCCATAACGACGAGATATGTCCGTTCTAAATTTTAAAGAAAATATAAATCTCATACAAGAGTTCATTGCCTTCTGTAATGGCATTGTTTTTTTCTATAGTTGTGTATGTTACTATAAATCACACTAATTAATTAATTGAAAAAATGAGTGTTAGATTAAATGCTATTTTAATACTACAGTGTATGGAAAAACGGATTGTTTAATTTATTGGGTATGACTTGATGCATATACGTTACCGCACTCTTGTTATGTGATCAGTGCGGCTTAATGTGTCGCTCAATACGATAGCTATACTTTTTTATAAATGTTTGAGCATCAAAGTAGGCAGGTGTGTGATTTAAGAGACGAGGCTGTCCTATTATGATTTCTTGCATTTTATTCGGGTTAATCAATAGGCAATTCTAATTTGCATATGAAATGAAATGGCGTATGGATTTTAGTGCCGGGAGTGTCCGAGGACAAGTTCGGCTAGCCAGGTGCAGGTATTTTGATTTGACTCCCGTAGGCGACCTGCGTGTCGTGATGAGGATGAAATGATGATGAAGACGACACATACACCCAGCCCCCGTGGCAGCGAAATTAACCAATGATGGTTGAAATTTCCGACGCTGCCGGGAATCGAACCCGGGACCCCTGTGACCAAAGGCCAGCACGCTAACCATTTAGCCATGGAGCCGGACAATTTGCATATGAGCTGGTTGAACATGAAATCGAGTTTATTTGGTGAATTGCACTGTCAACATCAGTGACTTTTAAGTGTGAGTATATTTCAGTTTCTTCGGCATAAAGGCGATCGTTTCTGTCATTCAGTTGAGAAGAAATGACATTAATATAGATTAAGAAGTAGGAATAAAAGAGGTCCAAGAACAGATCCTTGGGGACGCCAAATAAGTCTTATATTCTATGTCCAACTCACTTTCGTCTATTTTTGAGTTATGAGCCTAAAAGCTGAATAGTAGAAGGAGGAGCGACAATACTTTTTTTTTTTTGTAATTTAGCTAACAGTATATTTCATTGACCGGTCTCAGTCTCATCCTTGGCTTTGACAACATGACGTGATTGAGGTATGAGTAATGCTAGTAATGCCATTCCTTATGCAGCTAGTCCCTGTTATGAATGGTATGAAAATATCACTCATAGTGTCAGTTGGTGCATGCATTTCAGTGGGCTGATGTACAATGATGTGTAATAGCAACTTCTGGCCCGGTGAGGGAAGCAACGGGAAACTATATCACTCCTCATTTCCCTAGTACGCCTTTTCAATGAAGCCTAGGCTGTCTATGACAGCTTTTGGCGGAGCTGTGGAGGATCAAACCAGCCTTCGGGCTGAATACCCAACATACAACATGTATATATTCAGATTCCTTATAAGTTGTTTACTTATTCTTTTCTTAAACGGTTTATTTAATACAAACATTAAAATGCTATTTGCTTTACATCCCACTAACTACTATTACGGTTTACGGAGACGCTGAGGTGCCGGAATTTAGTCCTGCAGGAGTTCTTTTACGTACTTGTAAATCTACCGACACGAGACTGACGTATTTGATCACCCTCACATTCCATTGGACTGAGCCAGGATCGAACCTGTCAAGATGGAGTCAGAAGGCTAGCGTCTCAACCGTCTTAGCCACTCAGCCCGGCTTAAACGGTTTCAAAGGAGTTGGAAATTTATCAGACATCACCGTTGATAAATCACGTTATTTCAATCCCTAATTCCTATTCATATAAACACCGAGCTCGATAGCTGCAGTCGCTTAAGTGCGGCCAGTATCCAGTATTCGGGAGATAGTAGGTTCGAATCCCACTGTCGGCAGCCCTGAACATGGTTTTCCGTGGTTTCCCATTTTCACACCAGGCAAATGCTGGGGCTGTACCTTAATTAAGGCCACGGCCGCTTCCTTCCCACTCCTAGCCCTCTCCTGTCCCATCGTCGCCATAAGACCTATCTGTGTCGGTGCGACGTAAAGCAACTAGCAAAAAAAAATCATATAAACAAGTATTTGTTCCAATTTGTCCTCTTGAATTCAAACTTTATCTTAATTTTTTGATATTTCCTACTTTTAACATCTCTACTGAAGCGTATTCGTGTACTAATATCATTCCAAGCCACTTCTCCATTGTCAGCTCAAAACATTCCGTTTAGTCGAACTGTTCGTCTCCTTACTTCTAAGTCTTCCCAGCCCAAAATTTGAAACATTTTCGTAACACTGCTCTTTTGTCGGAAATCACCTGGAACAAATCGTGCTGCTTTCCTTTGAATCTTTTCCAGTTCTTGTATCAAGTGTACCTATCGACTATTCCATGTGTATATATTCACGTTATTAAGGCTGTGTTTGTTCATTTTCTGAGTAGTTACTGCATACTGGAGTTGATTTACAACTGAGAGCTGCTTCCTTGTTAGATGTCTTTGTAATATTTAATAGGCAACTCATCGGTTATATTTAAGGTTAACTTGTGTAACCTAGCGTTGCTTTTCGTGTCAGAATTTTTCCTTTGCAATATTTACTAGCCAACGTATGGCTCATATGTAATATATTGTTGGTTTTTATCATCGGTCTTACATTTGTCGAAAGATTCAATCTCTGATCGGTGGCCTTCAGCTCATGATCAAGCGTACTTATAAAACTCTCTTTCCCAGTCAGTATGTATTTCTAAATTATTTAATAAATGGCATTTTTATATCTCTGATTTCAACATTCCCCTATCATCCTTAGCTTCTTATCTACTACTGTATTTCTACCCGATGGACCCTCAATTCTACACGCTAAAGGATGTTTGGTTCAAAAACATCCAAGACCCCTTCATCAGCAATATCAAAAACGTTGTATTTTCCTCACCTGGAAGTAGGATTGAAGGCTACAGATGCAAAGGATAAATAATTGTTAATAATGCTGATTGGGGTATGCTATTAAAAAGGTCTAAGGATGAATTTCCCGACGTTTCTTTAGTGATATCTACAGTTCAGCAGTGCCCATTAAATACTCATAAGAAGCACATCTATCACTGTAAGTTAAATAGCGTCCTTCCATTCTTAACTGTAGTTAGCTGCAAATGTATTCTCTCTGTTGAGGTAAGAAGCTGAAACATGTCATCATAAATAACTCCCAAGGCCAATAACCACAAGAGAAGACGAAGCAGAAGGAGGAGGAGCTATCACTTTGATACAATGAGCTTGATTATATTGAGAACAAGAGAAAATGAAAGTGGTGGAAGAATACAATGCAGCAATATCCATACTTCAATAGACAAATATGTCATCATATGAGATATTCTGAAGTGATAGAGGAGCTGCTGTTAGTATTTATTTAGCTTCTAACTTGTCGCTTCTCACTGTAATAGGCCGAAGGGTGGCTGGATCACGAAAAGATCCACGATCAGCTATACAGTAATATGTAGCTTAGGCATCACTAGAAAAGCGTGCGCTATGAGATAAATGTCCTCAGCATTTATTACAAAGACTGGCTGTGTAAATAATCGTGTTGATAATATCACTATTACCTCAGCCGCTTTCATGTTTCAAAATCAAGGATGGTATTGAGACAGGTCAATGAGTATAAGAATTTTAGTCTAGCATCTAAAAAAATACACAGAGAAATATGAATATACTGTAATAAGGGTCAAAAAAGAATAACAATGTAGATGTAATAATGAATAAGTATAATATGATAATAACATTTAATATCTGCTAACAAATATTCATATTCTGTATACACTGACTGACAGAGCAAATGCAACACCAAGAAGGAGTGGTTCGAAAGGGATGAATGTTGGGGAAAAAACAGAGACGGCACGGACGAATAATTGATGTTTATTTCAAACCGATATGCAGGTTACACAATGCGCACGGCATCGACTCAGTAGGATGTAGGACCACCGCGAGCGGCGATGCACGCAGAAACACGTCGAGGTACAGAGTCAATAAGAGTGCGGATGGTGTCCTGAGGGATGGTTCTCCATTCTCTGCCAACCATTTGCCACAGTTGGTCGTAGGTACGAGGCTGGGGCAGAGTTTGCAAACGGCGTCCAATGAGATCCCACACGTGTTCGATTGGTGAGAGATCCGGAGAGTACGCTGGCCACGGAAGCATCTGTACACCTCGTAGAGCCTGTTGGGAGATGCGAGCAGTGTGTGGGCGGGCATTATCCTGCTGAAACAGAGCATTGGGCAGCCCCTGAAAGTACGGGAGTGCCACCGGCCGCAGCACATGCTGCACGTAGCGGTGGGCATTTAACGTGCCTTGAATACGCACTAGAGGTGACGTGGAATCATACGCAATAGCGCCCCAAACCATGATGCCGCGTTGTCTAGCGGTAGGGCGCTCCACAGTTACTACCGGATTTGACCTTTCTCCACGCCGACGCCACACTCGTCTGCGGTGACTATCACTGACAGAACAGAAGCGTGACTCATCGGAGAACACGACGTTCCGCCATTCCCTCATCCAAGTCGCTCTAGCCCGGCACCATGCCAGGCGTGCACGTCTATGCTGTGGAGTCAATGGTAGTCTTCTGAGCGGACGCCGGGAGTGCAGGCCTCCTTCAACCAATCGACGGGAAATTGTTCTGGTCGATATTGGAACAGCCAGGGTGTCTTGCACATGCTGAAGAATGGCGGTTGACGTGGCGTGCGGGGCTGCCACCGCTTGGCGGCGGATGCGCCGATCCTCGCGTGCTGACGTCACTCGGGCTGCGCCTGGACCCCTCGCACGTGCCACATGTCCATGCGCCAACCATCTTCGCCACAGGCGCTGCACCGTGGGCACATCCCTATGGGTATCGGCTGCGATTTGACGAAGCGACCAACCTGCCCTTCTCAGCCCGATCACCATACCCCTCGTAAAGTCGTCTGTCTGCTGGAAATGCCTCCGTTGACGGCGGCCTGGCATTCTTAGCTATACACGTGTCCTGTGGCACACGACAACACGTTCTACAATGACTGTCGGCTGAGAAATCACGGTACGAAGTGGGCCATTCGCCAACGCCGTGTCCCATTTATCGTTCGCTACGTGCGCAGCACAGCGGCGCATTTCACATCATGAGCATACCTCAGTGACGTCAGTCTACCCTGCAATTGGCATAAAGTTCTGGCCACTCCTTCTTGGTGTTGCATTTGCTCTGTCAGTCAGTGTATTTTCATTCGCTTATTCTGTTGCATTGAAGAGCTTGTAAGCTTTCCTCCACTTTAATTCTAATTGTTGTTTCACGGCTCAACGATCATCATAAGGATATGTAATTATAACACACCTGTATGAAACGTCAGTACATACATATACTACAGTCAGTGTGCATTCTGTTGAGGTAGGATCGTCTTTTACGTATCAGGTTCATATCCCGTTGTGCATTATACCGTATAACACAAGGCATTCTATGGTACGTAGGAGTTACTTAGGTTTCCTATTCTTCCCTCCCGGGGTCAGTCGTACTGAAACTTCATCCAGGATCTTTGCTGTTTGAAGGTTTTAACTGTTATTTACTACGAAGCAATCCATCAGTGTGTTAAACTTGAGTGTCCGCACGTACAGTTAAGATAAAATATAACATATGGAATTTGTCATTGACTAATCTACATTCAAATAAATGTACTATACACCGTGAGGTATAGAACTGTTTTAACACTTCCAATAGAGCGTCCACAGTATTTGATTACAAAAAAATAAGGTGTACTAAAATTTAACTTTAAATTTCAGAGAATATATTCAACAAACATTATCTGATCTAACCGAAGACGTTGATGTACCCTGAAAAAGGAATGTTGATATTTACTTGCAAAAAAAAAAAGGTTAAATTAATTCGACTAACGGAATCTCCAAGGATTTAAAAGTCCGTGCATAATTATATTTTTCGGAATTTGGAGAAGAAAAACTTGAGTCGTCATACTGTAGCGTTGTCCGCCTTGTTCTATGTGAGGTCAGTAACAAGTTAGAATTGAAGTGTGAAACAGTTGTTAATATTATGGCTAAAAGTTCTAATAATCGATCGTTCACGGTTTAAGATAAAGTTCTTGATGATATAGAGAATATTGGAAAGCGCGCAGCAAGAAAATGTACGATGTCAAAGAAAGTTGTACTCGCGACTGAAAAAAAAGCCGTGTGACTTCAAAAATCAAATGCTATATCTGGGCATTTCACACAACACGTTCCTATACAGCTAATACCGGACAGCACACTCATTGAAGCACATCGGCGAAACTGGACGATTACAAACAGCAAACCGCACGACAATTCTGATCAGCGGGTTGCCTATCTAACAGCATGTGAAGATTATTAAGCGCTTCTGCATAAGAAATTTATATTTTACACTCTTCAGTTTCGGTGTACACCATTAAGCCTATGTAGGATTAATTTCTTGTGAATAAAAAATAAGCCTTTTAAAATTCCTTCCTAAAAAGAGACTGCGCGGATTTTTCGATAGCGCAAATTACTCGCGTATATACGGTATGTATCAAAAGCTCAGTGATTGGAATGGGAATGAGTTTGATTCTTCAATGTAATATACTCCTTATTCTGTCTGGTCTTTTTACAAATATTTGGAGTCAGCACCACATGTGAATTTAGCTAGTTCTAATGGCCGGATACCTTTCCCTATGACAACCCCGTGTGGAGAGATGTCTTCAACTATTGGTATTTTTGAGGTAATTGGTCTTGTATTGAAAGTAAATGAGGTAGTGTGTATTAACACATTGCTGTCCGTCCCACCTGACGTATAACTGGCCCCTGTGGCCGGAAGGTTTTGGCAGAGACATGGAGTTATTGCAGGGTATCATAATTTAATAATTTTAGGTTCATTCACAGTTATATCTGTCCACTTTAAAGTTTTTGGTGAGATTTTATATTTCGGTTCATTCTGGTATTGATATCTGTTTGATTCCTCCACCATATACGCCAACAAATCATTACAAATGAACAAGTTGACATCACAACCTATATTTTCAGGTTCACACGCCGAAATTTTAACGCCAGACGTCCACGAGAAAGACTCCAAAAACAGTATAATATCCTGTTAGGCCACTCACTGCCAGAAATAGGGAGAATATTATCAACAGTACTTACATCTAGACCATCTTTGCTATCTGAAGCATCAGGTCATTGCTCACATGGTGCAATAAACGTGTCATTCAACGCATCACTTCCACATAAATGCATGACACTAGCACTAGAATTATCATTAGACAATTCATCTTCACTCTCCTCACAATCACGGGAAACATATGACAAATTATCAGCGTATAATTCATGAATAATATCAGCAGGAGTCAGTCCACTGTTTTTGTTTACCGGGGCTGCCATTTTTGTTTACTAGCATTGATGGATACACGGAAGATATTCGAAGGCAAAAACAAATGCAACTGACGCACTAAAACGGGCAAAACCAGTACTAAAAGAAGCGTAGTTTTTCTACCATTTAGGCACATCAACGATAATCTCCAAATAGTTCCTCAATAACCGTTAGATGGCATCAGAAGACAGACTTGCACAAACACGTATTTATACGTGATCGGCTGCAGAGCACCGTGCTTGGAAACACGTATTGATACGTGAGCGGACAGCATTGTGTTAAGATGAACACAAACACCGAGTCGCTGAGTCAGAGGAATTCACCAGATGTGGCTAAAGTTCCTGGGTTGACTTTGAATCGAACTTGGGACCCTCTAAATTGACGGCTGCTACGCTGTCCATTACCTAGGAGCCGGACTCAGACACAATATACCCACTGCATAATGTAATTGGTAATGCGTCCTCTTGTAGTTATTCAAAAACAATAACCAACCCGTGGCACAAACAGACCATTAAGGGTATTCTCCTGTAAAGACGGAAGAAACAAAGAGGAAGTGTGTTTCTTTAGCTGTCAGAGATGTCGAGATGGATTTGTAGCAGAGTGATATTACTTATATTTTAGAATTTCCTGACGAGAGAAGTGAATTCTTGTGATGTAACTGAGGAAGAATTTCCAGTATTTATTGATGTTACTTTCGATTAATTCATTTCCACATGTACGAAATATTCAGGCTACAACAAAGTTGAATTCCAACGCACATTTCCGCGCTGCTTAGCTCGTACCTCAGGAATGTAAATGAGAGGAATGCAATTAGGTTAACGTGAGAATTACTTGTAGGATTACAACACAAAACGTGTGGTACAACATATGTATTTTAGCTAGGAATGTTTCCAGTGGAATTAAACGTAATTAATTATTTAATTGATAATAATAAATAAGTCTGAACCGAGTGACTCTAATGGTAAAGAGATGGTTTTCTGAGTCCAAGTTCGTATGGTCGATCACAACAGGGCTAGTGGTGTCTGAAAGCGCTAAAATATGTCAGCCTCATGTCGGCACATATACTGGAACATAAAATAACTTCTGCGGGATAACATCGTCTTTAGGTATAACCTTAAATTACCCTACACCTGTCTACCGGGTGGTGTTAAGTAAGCAACGAAACTGGCTGCTGGACCTTACGCTCTGCTTAACGGATATCCCAGCAAATAGAGGATACATTAAACTTCGATTATAATGACGGAAAATTATTCCAATCAAAACGGCTCTTTTCAGAGCCAAACAAAGGACACAGGACCCACTTTGAAGGTCCTACAACTGAATGTTGAGGGTATAAGCCGATCCAAAAGTGACTACCTCTTAAAACTGCTTAACGATAACCATGTAGATGTCGTTCTACTTCAAGAAACGCATTGCGACAATGAAAACCAACTTCACTCCAGATGTAAACTACGAGGATTGGTGCTGTTAATATTTGAACAGTACCGCGGAGTGTAGCACATTATTTCACACCGTAAGGTGTTTCCTGGCGTTTACTTTACTATTTTTGTTTTCTATAATTTATTGCCTCTTCCTTGCGTCTATAGGCTTAAGTAATAACACCATAAGTTATCTTCTTATCTGTTTACCTAAGAATGTCAGCGACTAAATTTCTCTTATTTTACCGCCTTCTTATATCCGTAACTCATATCATCACAATTTAGTGAGGGGCATTTCATTTTACAGTATATCAACATGGTATTTGCATATTTGTCCAATCCGGCTGTCCTTAATTATAGTAACATTTTCTATTAATTTCAAATTTCTTAACTGTATTACTTTCTTCCTTAATTTCTCCATGTGTTTGCAAGTGCTAATCCCGAAACCTGGGCACTGTTTCTTTAGGGAAAAATTTCCAAGCTGTTCATATGTATAACTTTTGGCCCCGGAAAGTATCGAAATATGGAAGCAATTTTAATCTGGGTACAGACCTTCGTTTCAGGGCAACTGCAGGCTAAACGGTAAGTCATATCGCAAAATACATTACACAATCGCCTCTCAATTTGGAGTGCTCTTCAACTTTGGTTCTATGACTTATTGACGTATCTTGATTGTTTATACGTTGCATAGCGTTGCGTTTCTCGATTATATTCAAATTTTTCCAAATCGATTGTAACCGGCATTAGGAAAATGGGCCTGTCTTTATAAAAACTCTCCATCTGTTATTGTGAATAGCAGTTGTCAAGTGAGCCTGCCGTTACAGTAGAAACTCCTGAACTCGATTGTCGAATAGAAATAGAAAATGTGGTCTGCCCTTATCGAAACTTCGCCAATATGCACCTCACACCGGAACAACGTATGGCGCCCTCCCTGTTAATTTTCTCGGATAGCGCTAAGTGACATGCAACTTAATGTAATATTACTCACTGCGTGTACAGTTTTTACGTAGGAAGCCGTATACAAGGTATAAAATCGTAGCGAAGCACGGGTACTTTGCTGGGTATTGAAATATTTCAGGTAGAAATTTATTCCTGAGTATACGTAAAAAATGTGCGTAATGAGTGTAAATGTAGTCGATGCCGTTTATTGCGACAACGCTTTTAAAGGCGTATTGGATATTACGGCGAAATCTAACGGTCCCGTCTAAATCCTACGTATATAATCACTGTATAAAAATCGTTTAGTACGACTACGCTTGTTACGACATATCGTATGAAACGGCGTGTTTTATCACATTTTCCAAGAAATGTTTCGACTATAACGTACAATTTTGATTTTTGTTTGTTACGTGTTTGAAGATTGCTGATAACAATGTAAATCTCACTTTTAAACTCTTGTTTTCAGTAGATTGTAGATTTAAAATCAGTCGGTCTGTTAAATAGTCAAGGCAAACATCGTTGTGAATATGTCACAAAATGAATGGGACATTTTAAATATTGAAGAATTGTCACTGTACCGTGAATTTTATCCCTCCCCCTTTTTAATCCTTGCCCTTTTTTACTTTCCGAGCCATTTTATCTCGCCCTGTATTAATTATTCTTCGTTATTGTATTATTTCTGTGTGTTACGCTTTTGGGCATTCCCTAATAAAACGTATATCTTCGTACCTTCCCCTAATTATGGCCCCAGGGTAAAGGAAGGCTTCTTCCGCCCTGGAGTACTCCCTTCCCCATATGTTGACTATGCTGCTTCTCGCCTTTATGCCCGCGCCGACACGCCCCGGCTCTCCTTTCTGGCCAATGAGAGCTGGTGCGCTGTACGTACATTCTCGGGTCATTGCCTCCCGAGGTTTGGTTCCTCGCTTCGCTGTGTGTGAGTCACTTTGCTTTGAAGCCCGTGCCGAGCTGGTCCCACTTTCAGATCGACCCCAGGACTCCCACGGGCATGGAAGTAGGATTATGACTAGTTGAGATATTGCTGGGGCAATGGGAGGATCTAGTTCTGTTGAATTTTAGTGGTATCTTGGATTGCCTTCGGACAAGGTAGCTTTAAATTAACTACTTGGTTAGAAACCATGTTTGTGATTGTATGTTAATTCAAACTGCGTTGTTCTGTTGGGCGGTTGTGCCCCTTTTAGGGATGTTGATATTTGAGCTTGTTAGGGTGATTGGGCAATGTAAGTTATTTCACCCGTTTTCTTGAAGCCGTGTGGTTGCGGCTAAAGGTCATTAAATTTTCTAAATGTATGGGACGTACGAAGTTCGTAGCGATGTACGAAGTTTGTAAGGTACCAGAACCTTTTACAATGTCGAGGCTCGGAGCTTGCTAACCTCCGGTTGTCAGCAACCCATACGCTTCCTAATTTGGCCTTCTGTGTCATGATTTTCTAGCGTGATTTATATTGAAGAATTGTTATGTGTCCGGTATGGTTGTTTAATATTTTTTGGAACTATCTGGTACTAGTGAATGAAACGAATGTTGGAGGATCACCTCCCTAACTTAGGAAATAGGTTGAACGGTTTGGTTCCTTGGGGGGCAGGTTCCCCGTTTGAAGATTATGTACGGGTCAGTGACCCCCATGACCATATCAGAGTGTAATCTGTCCATATCTATTTTATGTCCTGTGCTTAATCAGATAAATAAATAACCTAGAATAGCAAATAGCCTTCTTTCGTGTTAACTAAACTATTATGATAGTTACCTTCCTGCTCTTATGGCCCGGATCCTTGGCCTGCATCTTCTTTGCTCGTTGCCGGTAAATTCCGGTACAGTCACTAATAATATGGCGATTACAAAATCTCTCTCTCTCTCTCTCTCTCTCTCTCTCTCTCTCTCTATATATATATATATATATATATATATATATATATATATATATATATATAATAAGAGTTTTATCTGTACATTGCTCATAATTTGAAAATAATGGTATTTCTGTATTGGTCTTGTCCACAGTAACAAGAAAATGCACTTTTTACATTTCCGTAATATCTGTCTGTCTGTCTGTCTGTATGTCTGTCTGTCTGTACAGTATGTATGTATGTATGTATGTACACGCATCACTAGAAAACGGCTAAAGAGAATTTAATGAAAATCAGTATGCAAAGTCGGCGAATAAGTCGCTACAATCTAGGCTATAAATAATTTTATTCACACTGACTGAAACGGTAGTTTAGGGGAAGGCATAAAATTTAATTTTCAAATATGTATGTTATTAGTGGTTCTATCTTGACAAAAAATGGTATACAAAGTCGGAAAATAAGTCGCTACAATCTAGGCTATAAATAATTTTATTCACGCTGAGTGAAATGGTAGTTTAGGGGAAGGTCTAAAATTCAATTATCAAATATTTATATTTGTACTGGGCGGTACACCTATACGCCGCACATTCGAATTTTCCGCCTTAAAGTACTCTTCTACTGGAGAAACTCTGAACTTT
The DNA here is from genome assembly GCF_040414725.1 of Anabrus simplex. Taxonomy (NCBI): domain Eukaryota; kingdom Metazoa; phylum Arthropoda; class Insecta; order Orthoptera; family Tettigoniidae; genus Anabrus; species Anabrus simplex. The sequence continues at coordinate 259,866,597 of NC_090269.1, forward strand.
AAAAAGATTCGGTGTTTCTCAGAAGATGTCACTGTGTGTATTTCGCCTTGTTTTGTTTTTAATTAATCAACGAGTCTGGACATTCTCTTATAGATGTCACTGCTAAAAGAACTATGATCACGCAGCCTGGTGCGAAGTGAAGGAACTTTTTTTTTTTTTGAAGAAATTCTGTATGCAGAAGTTTTGGTCTTTACTAAATTTTGTTCTTTCATCTGTGGGTTGGCAATATTAATTTTTCTTTCCGCCAGTTTTGAACTTAGCCAATCCCGAATTTCTTTAATTAATTTTGGACCAATCGGGTCCTTCTTCCCCAATTTTTGATCTGTAACTTTTAGACGACCAATAAACGTCTGTGGGTGTGTATTAATCATTCATGAAAGGTCTCAAATCTTCCACGAGGGTTTAAAAACTGCTGATTTTCTCGGCTCTTCGCCACTTCAACAACATCTTGCTTAGTGTATAGAAGCATAGCAGGGGGCGGGTAGCGCCTCTTCCTTCGGGCAGCAGCTCTTCAATAAGATAATGGCCGTTTAACATCTTTCTTGTCTCTTTGCTAACTCAGCAGTTTAACCCGCGGGGCAGGTCCGAAACCTTTAAAATGTAACCTTTAAACATGTAAATCTTTTTCCTACTTGGTAAAACTTCATACATATTTAAATTTAATTCGGGGATAGAGAGTGCTTTACCCTCTCGAGCTCCCCTTCATTTTGAATTTGAGGTGACTATGTTTTCGTAACCGTTTTTCTCCTCCTTCTTAATGTGTTAAATTTATCTTGAATACAAGTCACCTTCATAGATTGGGATTAGCCCCTGTGCAATAGGCCTAGTGCCTCTTAGGTTTTAAAATGTGTATTTATTAGTGCCAATTCTCGCCTCCATTCCTTTTGTGTTTTGGGCCATTTAAAATTAACCTAGTTTTTGTCCACTAAGACCTGGTAGAATGGGTACAAGATACCCCTGTTTCTTTGTAAGTGTGCCTTGAGGGCAGTTTGTAGTAAAGTCCGTTTATGGCCTTTTAATTGGCTTGAAAGATTGACAGCGGGTCAGCTCTTTCTGGTATTTTAAAAGGTGCCTCGGGGAGGCGGAACATTTTGCTTGCTGGGAGCAAATGCTCCATTGTATTGAGGGAATTTCTGCCCTTTTAGAAATATGTAATTGTGAGCTGAGAGCTCAGGAATTGTTAAACTTTGGGGCTCGTAGCCCAGAATTTGTAAACACCCCCTTAACTTGTGCTTTCGTTTGCAAAGTTGCATTGTACCAGATTTTTCTTTGTTATTTCACCTAGTAAAAATTGTTAAATCTTGTTATCTATTGAAAATATAACCTTCATTTAAATTTTAAATTCATCTTTCGGACTTGTAGTTAGACCCATTCCAGCTCGCACCTTCTTTCACCTCTGCCTTCCACGGAAAACTGCGTAACAATATTATTAGCGGCCGTATCGATAAATACTGCATAACCAAAGTTATATAAAATTCAATTTCCGAACATTTATGTCTTATACATTTTTACCGCACTGGCTATGATAACACAGATATTCATGAATTTGTATTTTTGTTGCTAAGTCCATATCAACTCCGAGCCACGAGAAAATAGGTAAACAGAATTTAATGAAAATCGGTATATAGAATCGGGGAATAAGAAACTACAGTCTAAACTATAAAAAATTGTATTCGCCCTGGATGAAATTGTAATTTAGGGGAAGGCGCCTAAAATGTAATTTTTAAATACCTATGTTATTGGTCCTATCGAAAAGTACTACATAACAAAAGTTATAGAGGACGCAATTTCCGGTCATTTGTGTTTTATTCGGTTTTAACGCACCGACTATGATAAGAGTGGTATTTCAGAGTCGAAAGAAAACTAAATGTGAAGGCCTACAATACCGAAAGCGCATAACATTGATCAACAATAACATTACATTGACCATTGTTTGTTGAGATGTTCTTTGTCTCTTATGCTGCCTCTCAACTCCCAATGATGGGATTACTGCTGCGTACCGAGTATAACATCCTGACTTAATATTGGCGGGTAATAGCCAGGGAGCTAGAAAACTTGATTCTTTAGCATGCCATTCCTCTGCTTCATATATTTTCTGATACAGCTGGTACGTAACACACAGTGATACATCATAGTATTCTAGCTATTCGATCGCTACTCTGACGCGCTGTTTTGAATGAGCAGTGGGCATACTTAAGGCAGAGGCTCACTTAGTATAGTAGTAGAAGTAGTAGTGGTAGTAGTATGGCATGGTCTAGAATAACAATTAGGGCTATTCCAAATTATAGCAGCACAATTCACTAAATAACTCAAAATTCAACTCTGGAAAGAGCCTTTTCTTAATAAAAGCTTCTTCCTCTTCATTTTTATTAAATTCTACATTCATTTTATTCCAAATTAGCAGTGAAGAGGCGGTTTCTCGCCTGGTTTGGAGGATATTGTAGTGAATTGATACTTTCCGACTCATCGGGTACTCCTAGGAAACGGAGTAGTAAAAGGTCATAGTTTTTGCCCTGGGAGTCTCCACTATTCGACCCTCTCCCCACTGAAAAGAGACGAAGAGTGTTCACGGCCCACGGCAGTCTGCGCCTTGGTCATTCCAGCTCTGGAACTTTGGACTGTTAGATCGGTAGCGTAGTACTGTTCGTTAAAAGTGAGAAAATGTGTGGTTTTCCATTTGATCAAGTATTTCATATGAAAGCATTGCTTTTTATCGCGCCATTCCTACTGACGTCATTGTAATGTATATTCATTCCACTTGGGAAGACCACTAAGACAGTCTTTCTGAGGATGTAAAAAGGCAGGTGGAGAGTGAGTGTCTACCATTATAATGAAAGCTCCCCAACCTGATTGTGACTGATGGTATGCAAGCGGGTCTACCATTACAGTGAAAATTTCCTCAGTCTTCATATGAGAAAAGATGTTTGGTGACTTCCCAGTCGCTTTTCTAGGGTAACGTTAATAACTATGCAATTTCATACAATCTTGCTCACAACATGTACACTACCTAACCTAGAATTCTGTATACAATGTAGAATTCCGTAGCGAAGCACGGGTACATCAGCTAATGGGAAAATAAATGTTAGCGTCGCCAAAGAATTGTGTGTATCACACTCAGTGATGTCTACAATTTGTAATAACAGAGAGAACATTTTATTTATTAGCCAAGACCGTGTGTGGTATTTACATTGTTACTGTATCTTCCTCCCGTATATTTTTATAATTTCCTGACATGTTATTGCTATACGTATTGCGTAAACATTAGAAGAAAATATCCCTTTGGTTGCAGCTCGCAAATACAGTGCTTATTTCACTTATTGTTTTAGTGTTAACTTTATCCTGTTAATTGAACACTGACAGTGTGAAGCCTAAAATGTACAGATATGACATTTTTAGCAACCAAACAAAAAACTGATTTTTGCGACTATCGCCTAAAACGACCGTTAATTGGAGGTCCCTCCGTAGCCGCAAACCTGTTTCGACTTTTTTTTTTTTTTTTTTTTTTGCTATTTGCTTTACGTCGCACCGACCCAGATAGTCTTACGGTGACGATGGGATAGGAAAGGCGTAGGAATGGGAAGGAAGCGGCCGTGGCCTTAATTAAGGTGATTAATTTGCCTGGTGTGAAAATGGGAAACCACAGAAAACCATCTTCAGGGCTGCCGCTGGAAGTTGTCATGACAATTTCTCAAGACCCGCAGGTAAACGTAAATACCTTTCTAAGTATTTAATCAAAGTTACAGTACCCTTTCATACTCGTAGAAGGGTCAATACGTTTCTCCTTCGATAAGTGCGAATATAGGCTGATAACCTGGCTGTTTAATTCGCCATCATCATCATCATCATCATCATCACGACGAATGGATTCAGTAGACGATCAATAATTGATCATTATACGTCTTGTTAAAAAGGTGCCGTGAGCGTCCCAGACATATTAGAGACACTTTTCATATGACTGATTTCTACAATAACTAATATTCGAAATCATATCGTATGATCCTTCCTACTATAGGTTCGGAATTGCACCAAGCATTTGGTAAGACCCTCCTACGACGTTCCATTCCGTTACCATCTGCTGCATCATATCTAATAACAAAATATAGTTTAACTGTGCATGCAATTATGGCTGGGTCAGCGCCACACCCTAGAGCAGGGCTAGCGCAGCAGTTGGCCCTGCCTGCCGTGCGAGCCACATAGCGCAACTTAATGTCCCTCTCCTCTGCATGCCGTGAAAATGTTTCTAAGACGTACGCTTGCATCACAACCTGTGACATAAACAAAAACGACCCAGTAAAAAACCCTCAAGTGAGTAAAAATGTAATGGACATTTAAAAATCATTAATCATTAATCATTAATCATTATCAACGACCAACGAGTATTTCACACTAAATATGCCTTCCTTTAAAAATGTATGTATTACACAACAGAATCTACACATAATACAAGCACTTCTCGGTCCATCAGTCTTTGAGTTCATTTTATTTCTGTGACACACAAAGTCACTGGCGCTCACATGAAAAAGAAGGATTTACAATAGTAGTGTAGGGACCATTACAGTAAAAATGTAACGTAGAACTAGTTAATTAAAATTCATACAAACACTTCTCAAGGATATCTTCTAGGCACTTCGTTTATACTAGTTTCCACCGTTCTTTGCGGAGGTGGTCCGGAAAGCCTGGAAAAGTTCCTGGGTAATTATAGCACACAACTCCCGCTCTAAGTCACAGAAATGCATTCACTGTTTTTGGTACAGTCAGTATGAAGTTCAAGGATGTTCAATGCACCCTCTGAGAACTGCTGTAGTTCTTTTAATGAGTTTCTTCAGATTGGATGTCCACCTCCAGATGATGGCAGCATAACCACTCTCAATAACGCGATGTACCAGTGTACCAGCGTACCAGCATGGCAGCATATCTTTACGATCATACGCTACACACGTACCGTCTGTAATTTTTCCACGCCCTTCATTTTACCACTATTTCGTACGCACAACTGTGCATTTTCACTCACCAATCTAAAGGAATAGACTTCATGTGCACATTTTTTCCAAATTTGTTTCCAGTTCTTCGCAAGGTGTTTGACCTACATAAGGGGATCGAAGAGCTTCCACTGTAGTACTGCTGTATAAATACATTTCACTGGGTTGACCTTACTGGTGATGAGCAAAGTACGTTCGAGTATTTGAGAGAGAGAGGGAGGGAGAGGGAGGGAGGGAGAGAGATAGCCGCCCCTAGTAGGGAATCATACCGACTGACCTCCTAATCAGTTCACACAGAACAATATTTATGACAATGAACTTTTGTACTATGTTTTAATGCTATTGCTTGTGCTCTGTGGAAAAGAAGTTAAGGACAAAAGGTAGGTAATTGATATCATTTTGCTGCCTGCTTTGGGTAAAATTTAAATACTACAGATGGGCCCCTGTTCACAATGGATTAATAACATTTTTACCAAATACATGCAGAATGCTCTTAACTGTTATTATACATTTTAAAAGTCTTAATGAAAATAGTTCACCTGCAAGGATTTTTTGAAAACGCATAACATTAATTTCGTTTCACGCATGTTTCTCTCCAGTTCCAGTGTTCTCATAGAATTACATAATATCTGCAATGTACTAAACTTTAAGACTGAATATAACACCGTCATATGTGATCTATCAAACGAAGTATTATTTTTAAAATAGCCTATAATTTAGCACTTTTTCTTTTTATCTAATTTATTTTGCATAAACCGTTGTTAACGTTAATTTAAATCATCGAAGTGGTTTAAATTTAAATATCAAATTATGTTCATCATCTAGAAGGTGCTTTCAAGAGTTTCCATAGAAAATATCATAATTCTATCTCAATTAGTTGCTGAGAAAAGTGCACCTGAACATATGAATATTCAGTATGTATTTTCAAAAAATCCATTGCAAGTGAAATAATTGCATTAGATTTTTTGAACGTATAATAGCAGTTAGCCGGCCCCGTAGTGTAGGGGTATCGTGCCTGACTCTTACTGGAGGCCTCGGGTTCGATTCCCGGCCGGGTCAGGGATTTTTACCTGGACCTGAGGGCTGGTTCGAGGTCCACTCAGCCTACGTGTTTAGAATTGAGGAGCTATCTGACGGTGAGATAGCGACCCCGGTCTAGAAAGCCAAGAATAACGGCCGAGAGGATTCGTCGTGCTGACCACACGACACCTCGTAATCTGCAGGCCTTCGAGCTGAGCAGCGGTCGCTTGGTAGGCTAAGGCCCTTCAAGGGCTGTAGTGCCATGGGGTTTGGTTTGGTTTCTTATAATAGCAGTTAGGAACATTCTAAATGTGTGTGGTGAAAATTGAATTAGTTTATTGTGAATTGAGCCCAGCTGTGTTAGTTTGAATTTTGTCCAAAGCCGACTGAAAAATTATAGCAGTTACCTACCTTCTGTCCTCAAAGTAACTGTTATTAATTATGTTCGCTGATATACAAAATTTGACGAACACACGTCAAAGGAATCTCCTCTTAACTTTCTTTGCGTTAAGGATATGCTTCACGAAGAGGGCCATGGATTGTTTTTCTACTGCGATGAACTGCAGTCCTTCACTCTTTTGCGGCAGACATAGTTGTTCACTGTGTAATCTAAATCGGTAAACTTTCCAGAGGAAGTATCTATAACCTTTTCATTGCGCTGGCATTCAACTTTAGGGACAGGCAGAACTTGCGCTATGTACCACAATTTCGAAAGTGCGAAGGAATTAACGTACCGCATTTTCTGCAAAAGGAGGAACTTACTGAAATGTGCCTCTTTGAGCTTGAATCTGCTGGCCGATCATATCTCTGATACTTTTAGTGAAGTTCTTGCCAGTAGCTTACGGTGGTTAGCCACTGGTATCGGAATTAACTCCACTGTGTTGTTCCTATCATTCCATGCTCTGAGTGTTAAACGGGAAGATTTCTTGTAGTTAATTCTTGCTCCAGAGGCGTTTGAAAAAATCTTGATCAGTTCTAGCATCTTTCTTCATTTTTCATTAGAATCGTCGCACCTGCATCACAAGTTCGGACAGTAATTCGTTCTATGTTTAAATGAAGACCGTGCATTACTTTGTGTATTCCTCGAAGCAAGGGCTCGAATGCCAAGGCAAACAGCGTCATAGGCATCGGACATCCTTGCCTCACAGATACTTCAATGTCCGACTCGTTGGCTGAATGGTCAGCGTACTGGCCTTCGGTTCAGAGGGTCCCGGGTTCGATTCCTGGCCGGGTCGGGGATTTTAACCTTCATTGGTTAATTCCAATGGCCCGGGGGCTGGGTGTTTGTGCTGTCCGCAACATCCCTGCTACTCACACACCACACATAACACTATCCTCCACCACAATAACACGCAGTTACCAACACACGGCAGATGCCGCCCACCCTCATCGGAGGGTCTGCCTTACAGGGGGCTGTACTCGGCTAGAAATAGCCACACGAAATTATTAAAGATACTTCAATTTTCACTTACAAGGAACTATTAATGGTAACTCGAGAGGTAGCTGCAGTAATAAATTTGCACGGGAAACAAAATTAATTTAAAACTTCCCATAAACATTTGTGCTCGATACGATCAAAAGTTTAATTATCGCTGCTGTTTCGTTTTCATGAACTCCGTAGTATAGGATTAAATCGCGAATATCTATAATATTATGAATTACGGACTCCGAATCAGGTAATCCTGGTGAGGGTCCCATACACTGAAACTGGGGTCTTACCAGAGACATATGCCCACCCCTTTACATCCTTAGTACAACCCCTAAACACCCTCATAACCATGTTCAGAGATCTACATCTAGCTCTTCTTCCTCTCCTGAGTGTAAATAGGAGTGGGTGGTGATCAATAAAATCTAATGGAACGACTTTGGAGTTAACAATCTCATCAGCTTTCGTTCGTGAGATGTCTGTCCAACGCCGACCAACTTTGTTCGTCCATGTCAGAGGATAAACTGTACTTCTGACCTGTGTACATTCTTCGCTATGTCCAATACTTCTATGTCTTTCACTAGAGCGTTCAAGATAGGGCATATAAACGCTCCTATTTGATCTTGAGGCTTATGACTGCCTCCAGGCAAATGCCGGGATGGTACCTAACTTAAGGCCACGGCCGCTTCCTTCCCTCTTCCTTGTCTATCCCTTCCAATCTTCCCATCCCTCACCAAGGCCCCTGTTCACCACAGCAGGTGAGGTCGCCTGGGCGAGATACTGGCCATTCTCCCCAGTTGTATCCCCCGACCCAATGTCTCACGCTCCAGGATACTGCCCTTGAGGCGGTAGAGTTGGGATCCCTCGCTGAGTCCGAGGGAAAAACCAACCCTGGTGGCTAAGCAGATTAAGAAAGTAAGCAGAAAGGTAAGGGTGCATTCCACCTGAAGGCAGGTCCGAACCTCCGCAGAGGTGTGCCTGAGCCGGAGTTTACGTACGGCGGGTGGCCAGTTCCTTTCCGCTCCTACATTCCCTTACCCACACCAACAGCGCGTGGCAACCCATTCAGACCTTGACCACGCCCAATGTTGCTTAACTTCGGAGATCTCACGGGATCCAGTGTTTCAACACGGCTACTCTTCAACAATTTTATACGAGAAGAAGCTCATTTGTACAACAATGTTCATGAAGTTGGTGTTTAGGTTGTGCAAACATTGATCGAAAATCTAAAATAAATTAAGTATTTTTACTCTTTAAAGTTCCATTTTGATTTCATGCAAGTTATTGGCTACGCTAATGCTTATATTACCTACTAAAACTTTTTGTTGAATGTTTTGACATCAGTAGTATTAAATAATGTATATTCTTTTCTCCTTCTAAACGGTAAATATGCGTTCATCTTGTTTCGAGTCCATGCTCATTCAAATCATGTTCCTAATTAAATACAAAACCATGAACTGCAGAACGTTTGAATTTGAGTCAAATTTGTGTCTATCTTTTATTGCGATAACACGCGAGACTTTCATTTTTACACTCGTTCATACAGCAGAGTTTATGTTTCATCTGAAGAAAATTGTTTTGTGGTCGGTAGATGCAGAGTGGGTTTCGGCTCTTAAGAGGCCACGGCTTGCCCGTGGTCCAACAGCTCTGTACTCTGACCGGCCAACCGAGCAGAGGAAAGTTGGCCACGGCTCTACCGTGGCTCTACGCCTATGCATTCGGGAGACGGGCCTGGGGCACAGTGCTGGACTTGACGCCTGGCCCCACCCGTCGGCTGTCCTGAGAATGGTTTTCCGTGGTTTTCCATTCTCCTCCACTAAGGCGAATGCCGGGAGAGTTCGTAGTATAGGCCACGGCCGCCCACCCCCTCACCTTCTCCGCACATCTCCTTCACCGTAACAAATCTCCTGGCCTGAGAGGCGGCGTAACCGTCTAAGAGGCCCGCCTCCCCCTTCAGGGGAGGAATGAAAACGTTTAGTAGTAGTAGTAGTAGTAGTAGTAGTAATTGTTTTGTATCTGCGTTTGCAACTAAACAACTATATACGGAAGATATTGTCGTTAAAGAATCAAATGTTCATATGTCACAATGCCCTTCCCGCATTAAGACTGGTCACGCCTCCGAGCCACATATGTCAGAACAATGTTCGTTGTGTTCATTTTCCTATGCATGTGTGCAAAAGAAAATGAACCTGACCGTACCGTACTGTAGCAATGTATGTTTGCGTGACGTATTTACTCATTCCTAAACAGGGCCGGATTAAGGGGGGGGGGGGCTAAAGGGGCTGCAGCCCCGGGCCCCGCGTGCCAAGGGGCCCCAGCCCTTGGCCGAACCTAAAATGGTATAAAAAGGCCTGCTGCTCCACCTCCGTGCATGTATATGAATATTTATGCTCGCAGAATATCAAACAGCGCTCTTCCTTCCTTCTTATCAGCTGTCCGCGTTAGTATTTCATCGCTGCTAGAATCAATTACCGTCCGGAGATACGAATCCTCGCTACTTACGCACTGTCATTATTGTAAAGGTTATTGTTGACGAAAATTTAAATCTGGCAGCTTGCGAGTGCGGGCAGAGGGAAAAGGGGGGAAGAGGTCTAGGAAGTTGAGCGGGAGGGGACAGGGGAAGCGCGGTGGAATGCGCATGTAATACTATATCTTTGCATAAGGAAGAGAACTTCCAGTTCACCTCTGATTATTGAACCATTCTTAAGTTACAACTGTAATGTTCCTGTAAAATGGATAGAAAATATCCTAGTGGTGCTAAAAAGCGTAAATTAAAAGAACAACATTTGAAAGAAATTGAAAAGTTGCCGAAAATATCAACATTTTTTGACAAGAAGTCTACAAGTGCATCGACGACTGAAGAGACTGTTACTGGTGAATTGGAATCTTCCACGGGTAAGCGAATAGTGTCATATCTAAGTCTGCTGTTTTATGAGAGATTAGGTCTTTACGGAACTGGAAAGCATGAGCATTAGGAAGATGGATTTAGGAACAATGAAAGGGAATCCTAATGTGTATTTTAAACTTCAGTCACATTGTATGGAATACTCGAAGTCGTAAATAATAAATTGCCGACCTCGTTGGTGTAGTGGTAGCAATAATGACTGCCAACCCCGGAGACCCAGGTACCTTCCCCGGCATTGCCTGGGGGGTACCTTCGTATGGGGTCTCAATAACTTGTTCAGGGCACTCCGAATTAAACCCAGACCCGACACGGTGTGGTCACACGTTTACTTACTTGTAATACATTATTTAATAAATGCACGAATTAAAAAAACCCCAAAGGTCTACAGCCGCGGAGGACCTTGTCTTACCAAGTGACTGCTGCCCAACCTCTAGGACCTGCAGATTCCGAGGTGTTGTGTGGTCAGCACAACGCATCGCCTCGGTCGTATTCTTCGTTTTCTTGCCCGGACTGCCATCTCATCGTCAGATGACTCCTCGATTGTAATCACGCAGGCTGATTGAGCCACTTACTAGCCCTCAGGTACAGCTGAAAATCGCTGACTTAGCCGGGAATGGAACTCGAGGCCTCCGGGTGAGAGGCAAACACGGTACTCCTACACCACGGGGCTGTCTAAATTCACTAACACACAAGTAAATTACTTGTGTTCTTATGTTGCAGGTTCAGATTTAGTACTCAAGAATGAGGCTGTGTGTGTCATAGAGCCTGGTTGCAGCTCTGCCACTGCTAATGGCAGTCATGCTTCAAATCTTCCTTCTGCTGATCCTGGTTATTGGCCTGAGTGCATGATGGACGAGTTTAGAGAGGAATGTATTCAGCTTGGGCCTCAATACTTTCAAAACCGTTCAGTTACGGGAAAGTATCTTGAATCCAAACAAGTGCAAAAATCGCAAAATCGTTATTTGTCAGACAGTTTGTTTATGCGCAAACTCAGAAATGAAGACTCTGTTGAAAGGATTTGGCTTGTATATTCACCATCTACTGGAAAAGTGTTTTGTTACCATTGCAAATTACTTTCAAATGACAAGATGAACTCTGCATTTTCTTCACATGGTTTTTGTAACTGGAAAAAAGCAGACGAAGCTGTCAGTAGCCATGAAAACAGTATAGAACATAGGAATGCAATTAATTCTTGGCTGTATAGGAAGAAAATTTCCTCGCGTGTTGATAGTTAGTTAAACAGATAACTTTAGAGACCCAGTACTGGGGCGAGGTGTTGAAACGAATTGTGGCAGTCATAAAATTTTTGTGTGTGCGAGGACTAGCATTTCGTGGAGAAAATGAGATTTTTGGAGTCCATAATAATGGGAATTATTTAGGAATCCTTGAACTAATTTCCCAGTTTGATCCTTTTCTGAAGGAGCACATTTCAAAACACGGTAATGAAGGAAAAGGGAAGCCTTCATATTTATCAAAAACAATTGCCGAAGAACTGATTCATTTAATGGGGGGAAAGGTGTTAAATACAATCCTAAGTGAAATAAAAGAATCAAATTACTATTCACTGATAGAAGACTCTTCCCCGGATTGTGCTCATGTAGACCAATTGTCAATTGTATGTAGATATCTTCATTCTGGGGAAGTCAAAGAAAGGTTCCTTTGTTTTAAGGCTATAGAAAGCCACACAGGAAACTCATTGTTTAATGAAGTAAAATCATTTTTGGATAGCAAAAGCATACCTTTGAGTCAATGTAGTGGTCTTTCTTGTGATAATGCGGCGAATATGTCTGGCCAGTACAATGGGTTCCAGGCACAACTAAAGAAGGAAAATAAATTTGCCCCGTTCGTGCCTTGTGCAGGACACTCATTAAATTTAGACGGAGTAAGTGCTGTTGAATCCTGTCGTGAAGCTTTGAAGTTTTTCGCTTACCTACAACGACTGTATGTTTATTTCTCAAGCTCTCCTCGTAAATGGGCTATGTTGACGAGAAATTTGGAACCGCACTTAAATTACAAACTTCTTCACCTGAAGAGTTTGAGTCAAACCAGATGGTGTTGTCATTATGAAGCAGTGAAAGCCTTGCGTATCAACTATGACAATATTTTGTGTGTATTAGATATTATATGTGAGAATGCTGAAGAAAAACATGAGTCCCGGAGAGAAGCAAAATCACTGAAAAATAAGTTCATGAAATTTGAATCGGCTTTTATGTGTGTTTTTTGGCATGAAATTTTGGAAAGATTTGATAAAGTTAGTGCGAGTTTACAGAAACCTACATTAGACTTGTTAACAGGTTGTAAACTTCTGGAGTCTCTGGTTACATTCACAATCAATGAAAGAGGTAATTTTGACAAATATGAAGAGGAAGATAAAAGGTTATGCGAAAAATATCTCACAGGTTCTGAGGACAAATCTGAAAGACAATCAAAGAAGAGATATGCTGATGGTAATGCCCTTAACGAAACTATTTTGAAAGGAAGAAAAGAATTTGAAGTAGAAACATTTTTGGTGATAATTGATAGTTTATGTAGTGGACTTAATAATCGCCTTCAGTCTTACAAAACATTTCAGTCATTGTTCCAGTTTCTAGTAGACTGTAAGACTTCGTGTACTGTGGATGAAACTTCTCTTAATAAATGTTTACAATTTTACCGAGATGATCTCGATGAATCTTTGAAACTAGAAATTAAACATTTTTATGATTTCATTAAAAGTGTAGATGTAGTTACTTGCCAGGAGATAGCTAAATACATATACGAAAATGATTTGATTAGTGTATTTCCAAATGTATTTGTGGCATTGAAATTGTATTTGGTAATTCCAATAACCAATTGCGAAGCAGAGCGTTCTTTCTCTAAACTGGCACTAATCAAAAATAAATTACGGTCAACCATGCTTCAACCAAGACTGGACGGTTTGACTATCATGTCTTTAGAACATGACATAACAAATGAGTTGTCATTCGATGATGTTTTACAGTCATTTGTAAATCTGAAGGCAAGGAAAAAGACAGTTTTAATGTAAAAGTTATTCAACTACCAATTAGGTCAGTTCAGTACAGCATCGATTATCCGAAAGAATTCGGGAATGGGAACGATCAGATAAGTGAGTTTTTGGGTAGCCGATCATTTGCGAAAAGTCTGATCCTACGGCATAAGAGCAATGGAGTGATACTGAACATTTTCAAAGTTTATCTGTTTCAAGCTTCCGTCCTTATTGTCAAATGCACTTATAATTTTTGAATAGGTATCACTCTTCATTTAAATGTTCGTTACTGTGTTCTTCCAGCTCCAAATTCTTGAACTAATCTTGACTTGCCAACAGTAATTAGTCTATTTTAAATTTATCGGAAAAACATAAAATGAGCTGTGTTCCTTCAGACGTCATTGCGAACTGTACAATCATTCATTTCATTTCAATACCTGCCACAAGCGAAGATTCATGCACCACTGACGCCAACGGCAGTATTGTTAATTACGTCGGAGTAAAAAATAGGTAAACGTTGGATGAAAAGAGTTACAATTGGCTGAAATGGACCTAGATTACAATTATAATATATTTTAACGATATTTCTGTATTTTTGGATGCGAGGCTGCTCACGTAGGAAGGAGAAAACGTTATTTTGTCACAGCACTTGCGAATATACATAACGCAGATATTTGAATTTGCTGACTGAGACACTTTCTGTTAGTCGATATTTCTGTTGATCGACATTCGGATAATCGATACTTTACTGCAGGCAGGAACGAGTTTGCCAATGATATAACGAAGGACACTGGAGTATTATGACTTGTAAACAAGTAGTACAAGTCATAATACTACAGTGTCCTTTGTTATCTCATAATACCACTTGTGCTAGCTTTTTACATGTTGATTTAGTTTTAAATTTTAGATTTTAAATTCATGTAATGCCAATAAGATAATGGGAATGAGTTCGTATTAAGTTCTGTTTTGTATGTCGATTTGATAGTGATGATGAGACAAATGTGAAATATGTTTTGGCATTATGAAATATTAACATGAAAAATAGAGAAAAATTTTATTCTATTTCAGCACTTCCCTATTCATCAATTTAAGTGGAAGTAGTTCTATAACGACTTCAGTATGCTAGTCTTACGTGATGTTACGAAGAAGGGGCCCCACATTTGTAAGGTTGGTACATTTCACTATTAATACGGTAGCCCGGCCGTCAAGATTTTCACACCCGCCTAACGACTGTCGTTTGTTTACACGCTCGCGGCCTTCTGGGGAAGGTGATCAGTGCTGACAACGTCTGTACTTAGGAAATAATTGAGTGACAAGCAAATGGGATCTGGGGGCCTAAGCCCCCAGGCTAGAAGCCGCGAAGCGCCCCTAGGCCTTTAGTTTAGTGTGGAAACACGATTGGTCTCGACTCGTTCTTGCCGTGCGGGCGGTTAGGATGGGATCTGGACAAGACCATTGGTCTGGACGGTTAGGATTCTTGCCGTGGACAAAACGATTGGTCTGGACGGTTAGGATTCTTGCCGTGGACAAGACCAATTGGTCTGGACGGAAGACGATTGGTCTGGACGGTTAGGATTCTTGCCGTGGACAAGACCATTGGTCTGGACGGAAGACGATTGGTCTGGACGGTTAGGATTCTTGCCGTGGACAAAACGATTGGTCTGGACGGTTAGGATTCTTGCCGTGGACAAGACCAATTGGTCTGGACGGAAGACGATTGGTCTGGACGGTTAGGATTCTTGCCGTGGACAAGACCATTGGTCTGGACGGTTAGGATTCTTGCCGTGGACAAGACCATTGGTCTGGGCGGTTAGAAGCCGCGAAGCGGCCCTAGACCTCTATTTTCGTGAGGAAACACGATTGGTCTGGACGGTTAGGATTCTTGCCGTGGACAAGACCAATTGGTCTGGACGGAAGACGATTGGTCTGGACGGAAGACGATTGGTCTGGACGGTTAGGATTCTTGCCGTGGACAAGACCATTGGTCTGGACGGTTAGGATTCTTGCCGTGGACAAGACCATTGGTCTGGGCGGTTAGAAGCCGCGAAGCGGCCCTAGACCTCTATTTTCGTGAGGAAACACGATTGGTCTGGACGGTTAGGATTCTTGCCGTGGACAAAACCATTGGTCTGGAAGCCGCGAAGTGGCCCTAGACCTCTATTTTCGTATGGAAACACGATTGGTCTTTTATTCAGCTGGGATTGGTAACGCAATGTATTTATAATAAAAATTAGAGAAATTTATCAGCATTGATGGCCGACAGCAGCGCATTCTATGACGTCTAGTGTTTGTAATATGAATTACAATACAACTTCCTTGTGTACCGTACTTTTACTCGCTACTGACGTTCCGTCCAATATGAGTTCCTTGTACATTGTTGATTCATTATTCACGGAATGGAAAAATGGCTGCCTGCGGTGGTTGCGTTATCAGTCCTTCTGAATTCGCTATAAAATATAAAAGCAATTTAAATGATTTAGTGGAGTTCTATCAACGTCACGCTTTGCTATCCAATAAAACAGTTTGCAAAAACTGTGGACGTGATGTTCCATTGCGTGTAATTAAGTGTGGCAAAAGAACTGAACAAATAAGCTTTCGATGTCGACTAGTTGAACGGGGTGTGCAATGTACTTGGTTTGCTAGTGCCAGAAAAAGTACCTTCTTTCAAGGCTCTAATTCGAGCTTATATGAAATTGAGGTTTCACATAGCTTTATTGCTGTAGTGTATTGTACACTGTTTCTTTAACATGTTATATTTTCTTGTGCTTTTATTGTGCTGGGGTTAGTAACGGATTATGATTATCATTATTGACTGCAACGACATCACCTTGCACTTCACATTGGCCAATAGGGATGCAAGTAGCTACTTTAGAAATGAAAACGGCGTGTAACATTCTTCATTATGTTATAAAAGTAAATATAATTCCTCGGGCGGGATGCTGGGTTCCTGGACTTCGCAACGAACACTTATCTCCTCTGAGGTGCTCTCCACGTAAGATTTCATCATTTCCCATTCAATATAACATTACAAATAACATGACAGCCGGACTTCATTTTTACTATTTCACTACAAGTCTTACAAGTCAGCTGATTTCTGTGAGATAGCCAAGTGCAGTCAAACATGAGTAATCCTAAACAGCAACAAGTTGCAAATAAAATTTTAATCCTGAATAAAATCAGGAGGTGAAGGAAATTTTGTTTGGAGCTTTCTCTAATTAATTCACGAAAGAAGACAAAATTAGAAAGTGGAGGAATATTCATAATATTGCCTTATCTCTGGAAGAGAATTTCCTCTGAGGCTTCACCTTACCCCACAGATTATCTTGAAATTGAGAGGAGAAAGAAGATAGCCCTTGGGTCTACCCAAATCTCAATACACAAAGGACCTTACAAAGTGTGATGAGAATTTAAAAGTGGGGAGGTGGGTGTATACTATATTTTAACAAATTAAGTGGCTGAAAAGGCTAATGTATGATTTTGCATTTATATTTCATTATTTCTCCTGTATATTAAACGTTAAAGGAGTTTGTCTGTGTAAATAACTGCCTTTTATGTAACATTATTTTGCTATACAGTATATTTTACCATTGTAAGACATTATTTCACTTAATATTTTAGGTAAGCCTTAATCTCAACCAAAACGATTATGAGTTGCTGTAGACGCCTATATGCTGCTGGAAGAGGTACATAGTCAAAATCTAGTTCATCGTCTCCATTTTCAACAGATTTTGTGTTCATCACATTCTGATCTTGAAGTTCTCTTGGAATATTACAAAGTGTAATACAACAAAGAAAAATATTAGTTGCAAAAGTAAGATTAACTCTAAGATGATTGAGACATGGAGATTTATCTTTTAAGATCCCAATACCATTTTCAATTATACGTGCTGTTGAGTTATGAGCTTTATTAAAACGCATAACTGCAGTCATTTATATTATCCAAGACACGAGCCAATTAGCATCAAAGTGTTAAGAAAGAGTGCTTTTTCTCAGTACGCGTGCTCATGCACAATTCCAGGCCAGTTAGTACTTGCATAGTAAAACTTAAGATTTGATCCACACCCTACCATGCAATTTATGGAATGGTTCCCATGCCTATCAATAAAGTTGCTCTCATGTACTACCACAGGAGCCTCAATGTTTATTAGTGTTCCATCAATACATCCACATATATGAAGCATACGAGCAATAGCACGGAACTCTCGATCTATGTGGCCAGTTTCCTCTGGCCAGTCAACAACTGTGGGAAACTTGACAATATTCACTGCATTCACAACTGAATGAACTGCTCTGCACACACTAGATTTTGATACACCATACATATCACCTACTGCATGATATTGCCCTTTATTTCCTAACCAGTGTAATGCTGTAAGTAACTGTTATTCTGGGGATAGAGCACAGATTCTGTTAGTTGCATGTTGAAGTTGATTACCTACATCTTGTAGGAGTGACTCCAGTTTTAGTAAACTCATTCTAAATCTTTCATTATGTTCATAAAAGCTGAAAGTTCTTTTACGTCTTTGTCCATCCCGTACTATATCTTCATCACTATCGTTGCTACTATATAACAAATCCAATTCCACACAAAAATCAACACAAAACTTGAAAACTAATTGATTACTGAGTATTTAACAGCAAATTGCACAGACTTGTATTCAATCTTACATGTCTAACTTGCAAGAAAAATGGTATTTTCTACAAGTTTTTGTAATCTGCAAGTATCTTCATGAAACACAACATGAATTTTGACTTGTTGACAAGTTTTATAGCTTGTAAAAATACACTTGTACCTACAAGTGCTTTTGTGAAATAGGAATTAATTTTTTCCAACAACTTGTATAAAAAATTACTTGTAACTTGTAGACTTGTAGCTTTATGAAACACGCCCCTGGCCTTTCGTTGGAAGTCGCTAACACAGTTGATAGACGATTCCTCGTCAGTCAGAGATGGGATTATATGCCAATAATAATAATAATAATAATAATAATAATAATAATAATAATAATAATCTCCTCAGAAGTCGAGATTTTGGACTTAGTCTGTAGAAGAGAGAGACTCATCATTGGCTTATCAACCGTGCTACTGCATACTGTACTTAGTATCTGTACATAGAGTAGGTGTACATAAATCAGAGGTAATTAAATCACTAGAAGGAATTCTACCTTCTTCATTCTCAACGCGTTGTCGGCATTTCCTAACGCGGACTCTCCAAAACGTCGAAGATAATCAATCAACTACTATTCCTGAGTTCATGTCCCTGTCACGACACTTTTTCTATTGTTTATTGGGTTCACTTCTTATAGTACACTCACCACGTAAAGACTGAAGATCTGTCTCTCAATGAGGGTTGATGTTCGTTCTTCTGTTGTTGCTTGGAAGCAGAAACGAGCTTGTCGACGGCTGAAAAGTAGAAGAGCTGGGAAAAATGATCTGCTTGAAGACGGCAGTGTTCATTCATGTTTGTATTTGTCTCCTCTTTCTGTTACTCCTTCTTTCCACACGACCTCTTATTGCTTTTTTCAATTAGGTATCAGTTTATCAACAGCAATTTCAGTTCAAATAATTCAACCTATGGAGATGAGCGGTGAGGTGGTGATCGTGTGAGTAAAGGAATTATATCTCCTATGACAAGGTAGTGAATGACGTGAACAAGGTGAATGTCGGAAGTACGCTTGATGAATTTGTGAGTTAATGAAGACTTCATGGATCAAGTGAGACTCTGGCTGCGAGCGAGTGCTCATTATTAAGCATTGTTTAAACTGATAGGCGAGGTTTCCCCGGCTTGATTAGTACGACATGAGTATAATTGCATTCCTCCCTGATATAAATGGAGTTCATCACACCTACAGAACTGGTACCAGTAGTATTAAACCACATTGACGTAGGAAGACAATTCACATCACAGAGTAATTTGAGCTCATCAGACAGGTAAACGAAGCACACAGATTTTAACATTTTTTTTACATGTATATAAATTTTATAATTTAAATGCATAATTTTTATTTTTACAAATTCTATTTATTCGGGGCGTCGACCTAAGATCTTTTGCCCCTACTTTGCACCATATGTTGTGAACCTGCATGTGTTTGGAAATGGCGGAAGTGTAAAGTGTTGAATGTGAGGAAATGAACATTAAGGATGACACAAACATCCAGTGCCCAGGCCAGGGATATTAATCATTTACAATTAAAAACCCCTGACCCGGCCTGGAATCGAACCCGGGGCCGCCGGCTGACAGGCGGACGCTTGCCCCCTACACCGTGGGGCCGGACTAAATGCATCATACTTTGTATTGGTCTGAGCAAATAAATTCGGTTAAGGCCTTAAAAAGGATGTATATGAATTAAATATCCTGTAGAGGCTGTATGACTGATGAATATTAAGGAAAACAACACTAAAGTAATCCCCGTACGGACTATTACCACCCTTGGTGGAGTAGAATACAAATGTTTCACTATTCGTAACTTCGACACTGAATACGATAATGTGTCTAGATCTTTAATTGGCCACATTTTAGTGTCCTGCATAACCAAATATAAAGACCATAGATTAAATGAGATTGTCTGACGCCCTTAAGTGGATTTTCCGAACAGAATTTACATATTTCTTTATTTTTACAGGATAATCCAAATACCAATTCTTACGTGTGTAATATTCAGTTTTTGAGATATCAATACCGTCATAAAAACAATTCAGTACTGTACCATTTCATTGCCCTGGTCATTTAGAATCGCGACATTGAAATCGTCATTTGCCGACAATAGCGGTAAAGTTCCGTAAATCGTGCGGTAGAAAGCTCGAAGTAATGAAATACAGACTAATGGAATCCATGTGGCCGCTAACATAAGGAAAAATATACAGGCAAACGGAATCCAGGTAACCGTGATATAAGAAAAGTTCACTATAAACCAACAGTATAGTAATGGAAAGGAGCAGTTCACCTGTGGGAACTAGTTCATTTACTCTCGCTCCCAAGAAAGAACTACTTCATGAACTACTTCACCAACTACTTCAAAATGTTTAACTTTCCCGCTAGAGTACTCTGCAACCGCTGAAGTAGTTCGTCCGCGAACAAGTTCTTTCCCATTCCCTTCACACTCGTGAAGTTCTACAGTTCGAGAAGTGGTTCTCGAGAGACGAGTAAACACTTCACAGTTCGTGGGAGTGAAGTAGTTCCCGAGAACTAGTTCGTTCGCGAACTACCCATCACTACAACAGTAGGAACATTCGAAGATCGTGAAAAGGAAGAATATACACAGAAGATTTCAAGAAGCTACTGTATAAAGAAATAGCAGATTTTAGAGAGAAGATACTAACATTATCGGAAGAATTAACAAAAATACGAAGTCCAAATGTTATATTTCTCGTAAAGATATAGGGTCATAGGCAAATTACACTGCAATTCGTGTTGTTAAAACTGCAATAGTTGAATTTACGTCATCATATTCTCCTCATAAGATCCTAAAGAATATAAGAAGGCTTTATAACTATGGAGACCGTGGAATTAATGTTATATTTATCTATGTTTTTCATGCATGTACGTGAAAACGCTGTGATGGCCTGCTAAATGGAGATGGGATTGGCGACAGACGGGAACCGAACCGGCCTTGCCCGACAACACAAGTCCAGCGATCAAGACTTGGAGATGCCGCAGATATAAACCAGAGATGATCGCCACATAAGAGGACGAAATTACAGCAGTCCCAGCCCAAAACACAGGCAGAATAAGATAAGTTTAAAAACTGTATTTTTTTTTAAAGTAGATATTTGTGTAGTATCATGTAGTAATTTGTTGGTTGTGTTGATGTAAGGAATGGATCGATGTATCTTCGAGAGATGACTTATAAAGATAGTTTCATCGCGAACGTATTGATAATGCTGTTCAGATGAAGGTGTTTGGTAATCTTCAAAAGCAGATAAGAACTTCCATATGTAGGAAATGTCGCATTCGCCAATGAAGCACTATAATAACGTCATGTCAGTCGATTTTCAAAGAGTTATGCCATAATCAAGCCGTTAAAATGTACTTGGAGTAAGTAAATACCGGTAATGCAGATCGAATCGTAGGTTACCTAGATCATCATTAATACCAACTTATTGCCAAACGTGAATAAATATGGATTATATTTATACATATATATTTTGACAAATCAAGTGCATATTGTCAGAAATAGATGTTGTCGATCCATAATATTGTAATTTCATTGGGATATGGAATTATTCAAATCGAGCGTTACATTGAATAGATCAAATGAAGTTTATGTATGCGGTGATGTAAGGATATGATGGAAATATGAGATAGGGAGTGCGAATAATAAATAATAGATATCCTTGAATATTTGTTTGGGGAATGATAATAAATGGAAAGTCGTTTGAGGAAAGAATCTCACGTATAAGTAATTAATGAGAGTGTATGTAACGTAGTGTAGAATTAAGGTTTTATTTAATGCTTAAATCGACGTAACCTCGAATAATCTATATGTGACGTATTGGCAAATTGAAGATGGGTTTACAGTATGTTAATGAAGTATGGTCATCGGAAATTAATCTCAATTAACCTACAACTCAGGCTATTATGGCAACCTCAAAGAAAATTTCCACATCCTATTTGATATTTAAGTTGATTTAAGCTGAAACACTAGATTAGTGTCGGCAGGTATGAAATTAGTGTCATCGTAATGTTAGCTAATCACTATTAATGGCTTAGGAACTGTCATCTAAGGTATTCCTTGACTTATTGCAAACATATAATTGAATTTATTAAGCGGTGCGACATATTATAACCTGAATGCAAATGTGTTGAGTCTATCTTGAAGATTTTACAGGTTTCATAGGAATATTTTGATCACATCTAGTCATGAATAATGATATATATATATATATATATGTATGTGTGTGTGTGTTTATATATATATTAACGTAGGTAGCTATTACGAGCTACAATTATGAAACATTTCTTATTCTGCGTGTGTTTTCTGAAAGATAAAGTTAGTTGAAGAGCCCAGACAGATAATTAAGCTTACTTATCAAAAGTTTAAAAAAAAACAGGAAAAAAATATTCTCGGATTCTTAAGTTTGAAACTTTGTAAAATATCAATAACCGAAACTGGATGTATGTCAGAACTCGACATTCTGCTGGAGCTTAACAGTAGAATCTTATATTTCACGAGAATTTAACTTTATTCATGAAAGTTTCACTTTTATTTTACTCTTGTTGTGTCATTTACACAATTTCAAGCTAATTCATTAATCTAATTAATTTATAAATGTCAATATAAAGAACTATACAATTATAATTTTTTTTCAATAAGAGAATGAGAATATGAAGATAGATTGTAATTCTTGAAAAGTCAGGATGAATTCATCAAACAATCTTAATCCATGAAAAATTTTAGGAGAAGAGTTATTTGGTAGGCTGAGACCATAGGCAATAATGAGGTAGATTTTGATTAATGATCATGGACTTCAAGGACTAGTTCAAGATTTTTTTTGTTTGGATGAAATACCAATGTACATACAAAATATTTAGAAAACATTTAGCTCATCTGAAAATATGATATAATTTTGAATAAATATTAATAATTTAGAATTTAAGTGATTTTATATTATTTATAGATTATAAGATTAATTTAAGGTAATATCTTACCTGATGATGGTAATTGAGTTTGAAACCGAGTCTTCATGACCAAATATTCCAATCGATGTTCGCATATAATGAAAGGTAGAGAGGGTAATCCCAGTCGGATTCACGGTAAAAAAATGCTGATGTAACTTATTCCCTGAGATATTGTTCGAACATTGAATTTTCTTGATTGCTGAGTAGGACCGAAAGGTGGTATAGGCACTGTAGCACGGCTCTAGATAAATAGTCACCCGTAAGAACGGTGCAAGAAAAAATTGTTACCCACTCGTAGAGCTCGAAAGGAGAAAGACGCCGCGGGACTAAGCGTTCGATTCAGGAAAAAGGTAGTCGCCCACTCATGGCAAGAAAATTTTTCCCTAGCTCGGCTCAGTACCTTTTTCAGTCCTTTTTACCCCCGTTAAGTGGATTTTCCAACAAAAAATACGTATTTCTTTATTTTAAAGGAGATTACAAATAACAATTTTGGGATATACTGTAGATTATACTAATTTTAGAAATTCATCCCCTTTTTCACTTCTTTTAACCTCCTTAAGTGTATTTTAAGAAAACAATAAAATGCAATTTTTTTTAATTTTAAAGGAGATTCCGAATACCAATTTTGGGATATACTGTAGATTATACTAATTTTAAAAATTTATCCCCTTTTTCACTTCTTTTCACATCCTTAAGTGGATTTTACGAAAACAATAAAATGCAACTTTTTTTTACTTTTAAAGGAGATTCCGAATACCAATTTTGGGGTATACTGTAGATTATACTAATTTTAAAAATGTATCCCCTTTTTCACTTCTTTTCACCCCTTAAGTGGATTTTACGAAAACAATAAAATGCAACTTTTTTATTTTTAAATGAGATTCCGAATACCAGTTTTGGAATATACTGTAGATTATACTAATTTTAAATTTCACCCCATAATTCGTTTTCCGAATACAAAAAATGCGTGTTTCTTTACTTTTAAAGTAGACTCCAGATGCCAATTTTCACATCTTCAGTTTATGAATTATAAGTATCTGCATAGAAAGAACTCAGCTCCGTCTTCAATTCTCTTCACCCCAAGTAGCAATTTTGGACGTCTGTAACATCTTCAGATTTTGAGTTGTGAACATCCACATAAAAAGAATTCAACCCTATCTATAGTCCTTTTCACCCTAGTCGTCCTAAGTGAATTTCCCGAAACCAAAACAATACGTTTTTCAATATTTTCAAAGGAGATTCCAAATACCTATTTTCACTTCTGTAACGTCTTCAGTTTTTGAGATTTATGTATGTCTATAAAAAGGATTCAACCGCTATTCCAGTACTTTTCAGCCCCCTTAAGTGAATTTTCGGAAAAACAAAAAGTACTGCAGTTCCTTCATTTTTAAAGGAGATTCCAAATACCAGTTTTCACTTCTTCAGTTTTCAGATTTATGTATCACCATAAAAATAATTCAAACCCTTCTTAAGCCCTTTTTACCCACTTAAGTAAATTTTCCGAAAACAAAACATACGTATCCCTTCATTTTTAAAGGAGATTCCAGACACCAATTTTTATGTTCGTGACATCTTCACTTTCTGAGATATAAATATCCTCCTAAAATGATTCAACCCCTTTTTCATTTCTTTTCATCCCCCTTAAATGGATTTTCAGAAAAGAAAATAAAATAAATACGTGTGTATTTTTAAAGAATATTCCAAATACCATTTTTTAAGTCTGTAAATGTTTATAAATTGTATTTTTTCTAAAACTTCCGTTATGTATTATTTTTCGATAGAACTGCTACTAACGCGATTATAAGAGAATGAAATTTTAGACTCCACCCACTAACGTACCATTTTAGCTAGCATGAATAAAATCATATATAGGCTACGTAATAGCTGCTTTTTCCTAACCTTTACATTCCAAATTTTATTACAAATTCTGTTCAAGTTTTTGAGATATAGGTGTTCCCATTTAAAATTCGTCCCTCTTTTCATATCCCTTAGCGACGGAATATCCAGAAACCGTCCCTTGGTAGGTGCTTGCACTGTAATAGAAATGTATTCCAAAAATTTCATTCCTTTATGTCCAGTACTTTTGGCTGAGCGTTGATTTACAATCAGTTAGGACATTGCCTTTTATAAAAAAGAAAATCATGTGATCGACTGAAGCTAATTGATTTAGAAAATATTAAGTTAAGATATTACATTTCAAAGGGAACTTTAGAATATTCACTGATGAAGAATGAACACAAAATATAGACTAGCCTGGAAAGGATGACCTTTCTTCAAAGAAATACATTTAGCCCAACTCAGACCTAGACATTCGTATTAGAATGATGTAACCAAGTATGCATGGAGTCTTTCGAAGGGGTTGGGTGCTTATCACCCTACTTTAGAGAACATAAAAACGACTCGGTCACCATCCTAAATCATCATCTCTTTAACGTAGGAGTCATCTGATTCGTGGCTTTCACATTATTGTTGTGGGTCATTTTATTCTGTAGAGTATTATACACCTTTCTAATGTTTTGGCTTGCATTTAGAATTCGGGATCGCTGTTGTCACACTCACAACTTGTGAACTGATGCCAACTTGGAATATAAATTACTGAGTACACAATGGGGGTGAGTTAGGTAGAAGTGAAGACAAGACGAAACGGTCGGTAGATTAAAGCAATACCATTGTTGTGGTGGCGCAACTTGCACATAGGGGGTGTCCACTTCAAAACCCCCCAGTATAGGTAACATTTTAGTTAATTTTAATTCATCCTAAGAAACACACACACACACACAAAACATGTCAGTTTAGATATGTGCGCGGAAGTTTGAAACAGGGTTAATTGCATTTTAGGTTTCACCCCCTCAAAACCAACCACCAGCCTTTGAAATTCCGAGTGTCACCTCCATATTTTTATACTTATTTCTGGAACAGCCTTCATTATTTTGCTAGTACATCTAATTCATTTGTTCTCATATATTTTGTTTTCTATCGTCTGGCAACTTGGATTTTTGTTTCGGTCGATCAGAGATAGTATAATAAAGTCGCAGTCTCTTAAGCATTATTTAACATCAGCAAATGTACCCGAGTTTCGCTACGGTATTCTACATTGTATACGGATTTCTCCGCAAATTACTGTAAAGGCAGTGAGTAAGATTATATGGAATTGGATGTCTCTTAGCACGATCCCAGAAACAAAACAGGGAGGACACCATACGTTGTATCAGATCTAAGATAGGCATTGGGGAAGTTTTGAGGATAATGGAAGGCCACAGTTTTTACTGCCAATCACAATCGAGTTCGGGAGTTTCTACTATAACGACAGGCTCACTTCGTAACTGCCATTCACAATAGATATAGAGAGTTTTCATTATAAAGATAGACCCCTTTTCCTAATAACAGTCACAATCAAGTTGGAGAGATTTGGTTAAAGTGGAGAAAAGCAGCGCTATCTAAAATCGAGACACTACAATAAGTCGCAGGACCAAAGTTGTAGCTCTCTCCAAATTCAACAGCGATTGTGCTATCTGTTTTGTAATACGACTTACCGTTTAGCCACCAGTTATCCTGAAACGAAGGTCTGCACCATCGTTAAAATGATCCATACTTTGGTATTTACCGGGGCCAAAAGTTACACATTTGAACAGCTTGGAATTATTCCTCAAAGAAAAGAGTAAACAGTTTCGGGGTTAGCTCTCGCATACATACGGAGTAATTAAGGAAGAAAGTAATACAGTTAAGATAGTTGAAATTAATAGAAAATAGGATTATAACTGAGGAGAGCCGGATAGAACAAAAATGTAAATACCAAGTGGATGTGTTGGAAAATAAAACGTCCCTCAATAAATTGTCATGGTATGAGTTACGGATATAAGAAAGCGGTAACAGAGGAGAAATTTAGGCGCAAGGATTCTTAGGAAAGCAGATAAGAAGATGACTTATGGTGTTATTACTTAAGCCTACGGAGGCAAGACAGAGGCAAGAAATAAAAGCGGAAAGCAGAAGTAGAATAGAAATACAGTAAAAATTATAGCAAATGCCAGAAAACACCGTCCGGTGTGAAATAATGGGCTACACTCCGCGGTACTGTTCAAATATTAACAGCGCCCCTTAGTGCTATTCGAGGACGATGTAACCTCTAACGGTATTCTGCCAGTATCCCACAGAATGGCCGATTGATATCTCTCTTGCTTTCTACCCAAGAAACAAGAACGAGTTTAAAGGAATGATGACTTAAATGGCAATACATTACTTCCCTGCTGACAAGCAGTCAGTGACGTTGCCGCGGTAACCTGTAGGTCCGGTGTCGGTTGTCGTTCACTCAATGTAGAGCATGAGAGTCGCAAGAATTAGTAATATTCTCCGTCACTTGAAGAGTAAGCGAAATTGTTTATAATGAAGAGACGTTTATCAAACAGTCCACGGATTCTACAGAAAATCAATAGTATAAGGGAAAATGGAAGAGGACTCTTCTGGATATCCTATAAACCCCCGTCTATTCAGAGATTTTTAAGTCATGTGCATATTAAACCTTCCTCGGGACGGGTATACTCTAAATATGAAGTTTGGTCGAGATCTATTGTGACCCTCGCACTGTATGCAGAAGTGAGAAATATTCCTATTATTATTATCATTATTATTTCATTAATATTATTATCATTATTTCATTTGTGTATTTATTCTTAATATTTTAACCTGGAAGGTCTCCATATGTGTTGTGAGTAATTTGTTTTGTACAACGGTTGGGAAAACATTGCTACTTTAACTTGGGAACTTTGTATGACTCATGCGGGCATCCCAGAGTCGGATGAGCTTGTTGATGTATTCGGGAAGTTCTATGAATCATGTGAATAGCCCGGAGTCTGACGAGGTGGACTTGTTGTAGTCGGAAAGTTCCTATGACTCATGTGAAACACCCCAGAGTCCGTTGATGGTGTTATTGTCTTGGGGCCAAGAAGTGATTGAGGGCGTGGTCCTGACCAGAGGATCTAGTCATGATTGGCTGGCCAAGATTAATCTAAGAGTATCATGTAAGAGGAAGGGGAAGGAGGAGGTCTTTATAGCCATGTGTTCAAACTTCGGCGAGGGACACACGACACGGGAGTGAAACTTCACAATACGGTACTGGAGTGACACTGCTGCACTATACTTGACTGGACTTCAAACGTTTGTGGGACGTAGTTTTTATATGTTTGTGGAACGTAACTGACCTACAAACTGTGGAGTGCTCAGGCACTTGGTATTGTATTACTGGTGGCGGCTTGGTATTATATGTCGGTGAGAGATATGGAGTGCTGTCTTTCAGAATTTCCATAATGTGGGTTTTGGAACGACCAGCGTGTGTTGCTCAAGTGAATATATTCTTAAAACAACTGTTAGAGTCAGTGAACACAGTATTATGAGGTACAGTATCTGTGTGATATAATAAGAACCAATTATGAGAATCTGCAAGTCGTATTGACACAGAGACAATGAAGGGTACTTTTCTACATATATGTGCACTGTATAACGTACCAAGGTGCAAATCGTAGATTGCTCCTCGCTTTCGTTTTCGCACTGTTTTCATTGTTGTTGTTCTAAATATGGAGTCTTCCAGCAATATTTTGTGTGTATATTGTATGTATATTTTAGTGTGTTGATGAGGTGTTCATGCACAGATTTTATTGAGAATATAGTACGTTATTTTAGAATCAGTGGAGTTATTGATGAACCTAGGTGCAGCTCCACCTATTTAGTCGTTTTCAGAA
Organism: Anabrus simplex; assembly: GCF_040414725.1. Classification (NCBI taxonomy): domain Eukaryota; kingdom Metazoa; phylum Arthropoda; class Insecta; order Orthoptera; family Tettigoniidae; genus Anabrus; species Anabrus simplex. Next base: position 259,895,264 of record NC_090269.1, read on the forward strand.
AGTTAGGTAAGGCCTGAAGCAGATGTAACAGTACGCAGCTTTTACGTACAGCTTTTATGTACACGCCCTGGGAGAGAAAGAATTGTTATCATGCTCTATTAAAACTCGAGGAATCCATTCTGGTGAACTCTGGCACCCATACTACGGACATTTCGACTAATTATTTTTATTAATTTATTTAAATTAGATTTTTCAGTTTTAAGCAATTTTATTTATTCAGATATTTTTATTATTGGTATTCAGAAAGGTATATTTCACTATCCAGCCGTCTCTCCATGATGATGGAACAGCAGACAAGGAGGCAGTAAAAATAAAAACAACTGATACGATCTTGAGATGACCTAAAACGGATAGTATCTGAATAATTGGCCAAACAAACGAAATTACGGACAGTCGACCCCTACAACTTTATTTATGCAGTTACTAGCTGTGATTCGGTGATTAATCATTAGAATTAGTGTACACTCTTCAAAAGAAGTTTGAAACCATGGTTATTTGCATTTTAGATTTCACCCCCTCACCCCCAGCCGCCCAATTTTTGAAATTTCAATTGACATCCCTATATGTTCATAGTTATTTCTAAAAAAGCATTCATGTGTTAGTACATCTCATTCACTTGTTCTCACATCTCTTGTTTTCTATTGTCTTGGCAACCTGGCACCATTTCAATATGAACAAAGAATGAGTCGTTAGGAGGTGCAGGTCAAATCTGTCCAAGAGGGGTTTCTCAGTGAAGTTCCGTCATGTGTGAGTGGAGCCACGCCGACATTACCTCATTTGCTGTAATACTGCGTGTGTCTGGAAACGTGATGAATGAATGAGTTTGTTATTGCGTGGTTCGCGCCCTGTTAGTTTGCTCCCTTCTCATCCCTTAATATGGTTGTTTGTTTTTGAATACCTGAGAAATTACGGTCTGCCTGGCCAAGCGGTAATAGCGAGTTGTGTTCGCCCGGAGGAACATTAAGTCAGTTGGGTGAAACATGGGTTATTTCGGGGAAATTTCTCGCATGTAATTAATTCTGTTTTAAATTAAACTAGCTGATGTACCCCTGATTCACTGCGGAATTCTACATTGTATACAGAGTTCTAGGTTAATTACCTAGTATACACGCTGTGAGTAAGATTATGTTAAATTGTATAGCTCTTAACGTTAGCCCAGAAATGTGACGGGAACGTCACCTTACGTCTTTTCTCATGTGAAGACTGGGTTAGGGAATTTTCACTATAACGGCGAGCCCTCTTGCTTACTATCAGTAACAATCAAATTGGGGAGTTTTCATTGTGATGGCAGACCCACTTGCCTACTGCCAGTCAATCAAGTTGGACAGTTTTCATTATAATGCCAGACACTCACTCTCACCTGCCTTTTTCACATCCTTAGAAAGACTGTCTTTGTCCTTTTCCCAACTGAAATCAACATAGTTCATTACAATGAAGTCAGTAGGAATGTCGAGATTAAATGCAGTGCTATCACATGAAATACTCGACCAAATGAAAAACCCCGCACTTTCTCACTTTTAGCGAACAGTACTACGCTGCCCACCTAACAGTCCAAAGTTCCGGAGCTGGAATGACTATGCCGCAGACAGCCGTGAATTCTCCTCTGCCATTATTCCCTTAAGTGTGCACACTGCCCATCCCAATCAGCGCCTCAAGAAGGAATTCAATAGCTGGAATACTATGATGAACCAGTGTGTTACGTACCAGTAGTATCAGAAATTTATGAACCAGAGGAATAGCATGCTAAAGAAGAAAATTATCTAACTCCCCAGCTGCTTACCGCTAGTATTCATGCAGGCTGTTGTACTCCGTACGCAGCAGTAATCCAATCTATCGGAAATGAGTGGCAACAGAAGAGACAAAGCATATCACAAAAAACAATGGTCAATATAATGTTATTGTTGATCAGTTTTATGAACTTTCGACATTGTAGGCCTTCACATGTAGTTTTCTTCCAGCTCTGTAATATTAGCGCATCTGATGCAAAGGGACTCTTCCTTTCTTCCATAACTCCCTCTTGTCTTATTTTTCAAGCGATCGTTCCTTTACGACCTCCCTTGGTCAACTCTTGTCCTTTTCTGACCCAGATTGTATTACGTGTTACGTATGGGAGTTATTTGATTTCCACAGCCTTAGTGGTCATTGTCTTTCTTAGCCGATAAAGTCGGACCCCTTTAATTTTTCTCTCTGATTAGTATTATATAGAGGATGGTTGCCTAGTTGTACTTCCTCTTAAAATAATAATCACCACCACCACCATCACTCTTACCATAGTCGGTACGGTAAAACTGAATAAGACGTACATGATCGGAAATTGTATTCTCTATAACTGTTATTATGCAGTACTTATCGATGGGACAAATAATATAGGTACATAAAATATCAGGTCCGTTTCCCTAAACTATTTTAATCAGCGTGAATAAAATTATTTATAGCCCAGACCAGGACGAATAGAATAAAACGTGTGATGACTAGGGCTCGGATATTTAAAAAAAGCATATGCGTATATGCAAATGCATATTTTGAGCGTTAGTGCATATTTTGAACGTTAGTGCATATACAGGTATATTTTTCTTTTATGTGTGATCGATTATTTAAGATTTCTGAATGAAATAAAAAGTCTAATGAACTCTATATGCTGTACATCCCTTGGCAACACGACAAGCCTTCCCATGATCAAGGAAAGGGCTTTCATTGTCACATTACAAGTAGGTAGACGGATAATGAACCATTTTACAACAGCAATTTCCTTCTTTCTGGCATTCCACTATCCTTACAGTAGCCTTCCAAGGGTTGCTTAAACAAGTACGTTCATCTGTTAAATTGCTGGTCTATTGCAGTGTTTTGCCAGTTTAAACTGTAAAAATGCTTATAGCTCTAGGTCTTTTTTAATTAAACAGTGGATATCAGGCAATAGTGACTATACAAGTGACGGTGATGCAGTATACTGTCAAGTGTGCAACAAGAGTATAGAATGTGATAAAAAATTTCAAATTGAATAGCATTCGAAAACAACTTCACATCTCAGATCAAATGAACAGAGTAAGAATACTACGTAAAGGCTACTTTTAACCGACGTGAAAACACGGTGTGAAGTTAGTACATTTTCCGCTGATATTTGTAAAGCTTTCGTATGCTGCAATATTCTACTGCATAAATTGAATAATCCACATCTACGCTCCTTTCTTGAAAACTATTGTGCTAATCAGCGGATACCAGATGAATCTACCCTTAGGAAGAACTATTTACTTTCATTGCACGCTTCTGTCGTTGATCCGATGCGATCTGACATAGGAGGGGACAGTGTCTGGATATCGGGAGACGAAAGAACAGATTAGTGTGGTCGATACATTGCGAACTTCGTAGTGGGTAAATTGTGTCCGGAAGAGCCCGGCAAACCTCATTTACTTTCGTGAAAAGTGCTAAAAAAAATCCTACCACGCTACAGTTGCATGATTTGTTAACGATTCCCTGCGACTTCTGTGGCCCAGTGAATCGGAGAGTGATTGTTACATAGTGCGCCTTTTTGACACAGATGCAGCTTCGTATATGTTGAAAGCTGGTTAGTCTCTTTGAGTTTGACCCATGGATTGCATCGTATTGCAGAAGAGATACGTGCCCTCTTTCCATCTGTCAGCAAAGTAATTTCAAGTGGGAAAAAACTGTTCCTAAAAGCACCGGCTCATGTACAGTTGTACAAAACTCATCTGCCTCAGGTTTCTCTTCCGACGGAACCTGTTCTCACAAGATGGGGAACTTGGTTATCCGCAGTATCGTTTGGGGAGCCGGTGCCATGGAGTTCGTCGTCAGTGTTACGCGATTCTCGTTACATGCTATTCATTGCTCAGTATCGTTCTACCAGAAGAACTTTAAATAACGTAAAAGATGTAGTTGAAACTATTGATGATAGTCATATTACGTCTGTTCGTGTAGTAAAGCGCCCATTTGAATCTGAAACTGTATATAAAGATATCAGTTTCATCCATGTGCATTATTCTTCACTTTCGAAGGCGATTAAGGGCCTAGAAACTCGCGATGCACCCTACACGAATCCCTTCAGTTAATTCTTTAATGGTGTCGCTGGTGAAACTGGAGAAGAGTTAAAAGGAAACTCAGTGCGGTGTTGGACTCAAACCCAGGACTGAAGAAAATTCAACCCATAAGCAAATACATAAGTGGAATCAGGCAGTATTTGCCAGAAGAATGTTCCGAGTAGTCAGTGCCAGTGTACAAGTATCACCCAATTACGTTCGTCGATGTAGAACGATCATTTCCAGCATATAAATTAATTCTGTCCGACGACAGAAAGTCATTGACCCCTGAAAACAGTGAAAAACTATACATAACCTGCTGCCATTCATCATTTTACAAGGAATGAAACATGTTTGTCAGTTTAATACTGAGTTAAAATTAAATAATACGTTTGGTAAATGTATTTTGTTTTAGTTTTAGTGTATATTTTCGTGCATAATTTCAACATTTTTAGTGCATATGTGCATGCATGTTTTTGGAGTTTTTAGTGCATATGAATCCTGGCCCTAGTGATGACTCATCGAGTTCAGGCGCGCCCCACCAGGCAGCGCTAGAGTGTGGTAGCTCCACAATAGCGATCAGCTGGTCTTAGGAATGCTGACACAGGAAACGTATTACTCCGTAACTGATAAGTCTTTTATAAAAAATGAGAGATTACAATTAAAATACCACGGCAGGAAACAATAGAAAAATATCATACACGGAAATAAGAGCTACGGCCTTCATCACATGTTGCGAAAAGCACAATTTACTCGTGTGTACTTATCATAAATAACACATAACTCCAAGCATATTAAAACAAACACCCATGAACTATTTAAAGGTAATATACTCTACTTACGAACTCATTTTGTCGGTTACTGGACTTTCGAAAGCTTGCATGAAGATTTGGCGGATGTTCGAGATTGTAAATCTCGCCGGATTTCTTTCATTCTGAAGAAAAATCGGCACTTCAGATAATGATAAACAAATCTGGGGATTATATCCATAACATGCTGAAGATAACAGCCATCTCCTGAAGGATCGACTGAAATTTTGTCTGTAGAATCGACACAATCAAAAAACATTTTGCCCTACATCGATTTTGAGTTCAGTTTTTCACTAATTACTTTCTCGGCCTGGAAAAGAATGTCACATATACTTTCCGAAGGGCGTGTTAAAAACACTTCATTATTGCTTGAACCGTAGTCTTTTATTTCGGAGAGAACTGAAAATGTACTTTGATTTTATTATCACGTACAGAATGGGCACAGGCGAACACTTAATAAATTTAGAAGAGTGATTAACAACGTACCCAGCCAAACGGCACACTAAACACTTCTCAATCAAAGAGTTTCGAACTGTGCTATCAAATTCAGGTACAGAGCTTTCCCAGTCTTCGATATTTACTGCATCTTGAACCACAATTTTTTGCTAAATGGAACTTTCCACTGATTGTTTCACTGTCTCATTATACATTTCCAAATTCCAGGCTAACATACGCATCTGATTAACATACGAGGTCAAGATTATTTCTCGTTTAGGTTCGCGATTTCCTCCTACATTTAAAGTCTGCTTTATAGGGACGTAGACACATTGAAGTAGATGCAAATGAAGGAAATCTATTGTCGATGAATGATCATTTGAACTGAAAGAACGCATAATTCCTGTCCCGGGGTATGTGTGGAACGCAGACATGGTGAAAGAAGGTGCGAGCTTGAATGGGTCTAACTACAATATCAAGAATCGAATTAAAATTTTAACAAAGGTTATATTTCTTTAAATATAAAAAAACAAACAAATTTCCACTAAGTGAAGTAAGAGTCAGCTACAATGCCATTCTTGGAACCAGATTTGAAAAAATCCATGATTCAGAACTTTAACAATTTTGGGTTTCAAGGCCCTAGTTTTACAATTTCAGAGATACCGGATCCAGTTTACAAAACTTTACTGCAAAACAAGGAATCATTTAGCCAAGGGCAGAAATCCCCTAATTCAAGAGCACTTGCTCCAAAAATACCATATCTAGCCTTCCAGGGGCACTCGTTACAATTACAAAAACTTCTCCGTTTCTTACGGCCCACTCAAGGCAACATTACATCAATATCTTACACTCTCAGACCTCACAAGGCATGATTTACAAATGTAAATAATATTACACAGGGGTATCTAGTACCCAACCTACAGGGCCTTTGCGAAAAAAACAGGTTAAATGAACGGTCCGAACACAAACTGAATGGAGGCGTACACTGCGCTCCCAGATAATGAAAAATTAAAAACCTACAAGGCTCTCGGCCGATGAAACTGGGGCTAGTCCCAAACTACTGAGGTGGCTCGTATGGAAATAACTTTAACATATTACAGGAACGAAAGGTTGCAAAAACGTAGTCATCTCAAACCAAGATGAAGGGGAGCTCGAGAGGGTAACTCACTCTCTATCCCCGATTTACAGTTAAAGACTTTATGAAATTTTTACATTAGCCGAAAGAAGATTTACATCTTAGAAAAGTATGTTACATAGTTAAGATTCGGACCTTCCCCTCATATAAGGTTGCGGGGACAGCAAGAAAGATAGAATTTACGTGGCCATTACCTGGTAGATGTTCTGCCGGCCTAAGAAAGAGGCGCCTCGCCTCCTGCCTTAACACACACACATAGAAAGACGGCGATCAATTGGCAAGGAAATTCAAAAAGCCGCAACTTGTATACCCTCAGGGAAGGTTCGAGAGAATTCAAGACTAAACCGGCCACACCCTCTCAATTTTTATTGGCTAACACAAAGTGAACAAGGAATGCGGTATTGGTTGAAAATTGATTACAAAAATTCCTGATTGGCTACATTCAAAACTGGCGGAAAGAAAAAGGAGTGTTGCCAACCCAAAAATAAATGAACATAGAGTCAGTTATGGACAACCTAGAAATAAGAAACTTCTTTAAGTTATAAGTTCTTTCACCTTGCACCAGAGTGCATGATCAGAGTTTTTGGTAGTGTCATCTGTGATAAAATGTCCAAACTTCTTGATGTATAACAAAACAAGGAGAAATCAATCAGTTTAGGAAACTTCACAGTAACATAATTACTTAATATTTGAGTAGTGACATCTTCTGATTAAAGTTCAGGTAGTATCAGTTCACCTTTTGTTTGATAGAGGAGTTTATTAAGGCGCTTATTTTGAATGAGCCGAGTTGAGGTGTGCAGTTCCAAGGGATCCTGGGTGAGCTTTCCTGTTAACACATACTTATAACCCCTTTCCCAAAGCCATTCACACATTTCCAAAGTACTCTGTAGGGTTACCATAAGTTATTTCCAAGGTTCTGTTGGAGGCAAAGGTGTTGTTAGTAGATCTGACGGTTTGAAGAAAATTAACAAGAGCTGTATGAGAAGGTGAACCTTTTCGAAGAACCTGAGAAGGGATGAATGCATTTAGTGCATCAGCAACAATATTTATATCATTGGTAAATGTTTAAGTGTCCTCACTACCTTGTAATCCTGCCAGTCCCATTTCTCGATAAAATTTCATACCTTTGGCAACACTGTCACTAAAATGTTGGAAAGCAAGCCTAGCATTCATTCTCTGGAACGATGATGGTTCTAAATGAGCAACTGTCAGCTTGGGGCAGGCTCTAAGCCCAGCATATCCTGAGAGATCTTCTTTGAACAGTTCCCTATAGAAATTGAAATTAATGATTTTGTCGTTATAGTGAAGTTCTACTTTATCATAAAAGTGGTTTCTTATGAATTTCAATACATACACGAAGTCGGAGAAAGCCCAGATCTTTCTCTTAACATCTACAGGATTAATGATGTGAGGTTGTAGAGAACTTGTCTTGCCACGGATTCCTAACGATTTCCAGGCCTTTTATTCGTCTGATTACCATCACAAATAAATCCAACTACCCTCGCCCCAGCCTCTTCTAACTGCAAAATCACCTGTATTAGAATTTTTGCGAGAATGTCTCCTAGAGTAGCATTTCTGCATGCATAAAGAGCAACTGGTTGCACCCAATTATGCATAAAAGATACGAACATGAACACTAGTGCTTGATTTGCAAGCAAGTTCTTCTGGGGGTCTGGCGCGTGTTCATCTAAATCAACTAATCCATCTACTTTATGGGAAAAACTATTGAACTGGATTTCTTCTCTTAGCTTAACTTCATAAAAAATAACAACACCATAACGTGAATTATCATTTTCGTCCTTAAGAAAATCTGAAATAGCATTTATGCTATGCGTATTAACTCCATAAGGGCACTTAAGCCCTTTAAAAAGTTGTCTCACGTTACTTTCTGAGGGCAGAAGCAAGAGGTCATGTCGTCGACAATGACGGAATCCTTTCGGTGGTTTTATTCTCAACAATAAACTCTCAAAAATGAATTCATTGCTGTACCTCATTCCATTAGAAGATTTCACCTGGCATTTCTTAAGCATGGTATCGATTATCATCTTTTCCTTCTTGCTAAGGTGTTTGTTATCTCTATAATTAAATTCCTGTGTATTTCTAACCTGCGTCTCCAGTAATTTATTTCTCGATTTTGCTGAGTCTAGACTGGATCTAGCGCGAATTAAATTTCGATTAGCATTTTTAGGCACCTTTTGAGCGATAATATTGTCTTTTCGGCATCAGAAAGCACACTAGAATAACCCAAATTTTGATCAACATTAGACTGCCCTTTTAATTCTCTATTCGCTGCTACACTCCCGTCTTCGGTCTTCTTTCTTCTTCTCCTAGTGGTGTCTAGATTCTTTTTCCTGTTTGGAGTTTCACTGGACTTAATCTCACTTGAAAAGTATTTCGGCAAATTAGGGAAAATGTGAGGCACTGCTCCTGGTGTAATTTCCATCTCTCACGAGGCATAACCACTTTTTCACCATTCACTATAAAATTATCTGATTTTACTATCAAATCATCAGAGAAATGAACTTGACAAATTCTATTATTACGTGTTAACACAGTATCCTTTCGTGGAATAGCTCTGGCCCATTTTTCAAATTTATTTCTATCTTTTGGTGGTGAAAAGTATCTTATACCATTAACTACTCTACCATTGCCTGACTTACACCCAGGCACAAAAGAGTACGGCATGTTGAACTGTTAATGTAATCAGGCCACATAACACACGTGCTTTAAGTGCACAACACACAATAAACTGAATTTAGGAACTGAAAGCAAAGAAAATTCAACTTATTGGCTTAAAATATCTCGCACAATAACATCTCCCGCAATTTCCTACACATGGTTTCCCGGTCTACTGAAGCACGTGTTGGACACCGTCGCGTGCAGTGCTCCCAGTGGCGGGTCCACAAACTACCATGCTGTAACGGGTGAGTTATCACACTTGTTATACCATTCGCCATGCCTAGACTGTAGTTCCTTATTCCCAGGCTTTACGTACCAATTTTTATTGAATTCTGTTTACCCATTATCCCGTGGCTCGGCGTTGATATGGATTCAGCAAAATGAAATTCGAAATTCATGAATATCTCTGTTATCATAGCCGGTACGGTAAAAATATATAAGACATAATCGAAAATTTAATAATGTATGACTTTAGTTTCAGTATTTATCGATAGGTCTACTAATAACATAAATATTCGAGAATTAAATTTCAGGCCTTCCCCTAAACTACCACTTCAGTTAACGTGATTAAAATTATTTATAGCCTCCCCAAATTTACATACCGCTTTTCATTAAATTCTCTTTAGCCATTTTCTCGTGATGTCCATACATACATACATACATACATACATACATACATACATACATACATACATACATACATACATACATACATACATACATACATACATACATACATACATACAGATAAACTGACAGACAGAGATGCGGAAAATTAAAAAGTGCATGTCTTTATTATTGTGGACATGACTGACACAGGCATACCATTCTTTTTAAATTCTGAGCATTGTACAGACAAAACTATTATTTTATATGTAGCCTATAGATGTTCAAAATGTGCTCCATTGTTTGCTAGACAGTAATATATATTTTTCAATTCTTGAGCATTCTCAGATGGATGAGTACTGTAGATAGATAATTGATTCCAAATGACCCCACAGGAAGAAAAATAGAGGCGTCATGTTTGGTCATCTTACTGGCCATTCTAGGGCCCCTCACCTACCAAACAATTTTCCAGGAAATTTTGTATTCAGCCACTGTCACAAAGGTACAGATTAACATGAGCAATAATCCACGCTGCCAAGATGATAGAAAACAAGAGATATGAGAATAAATTCATGAGATGTACTAACAAATATTCTTACAAAAGTAAAAATAAAAATTTCAAAGAGGAAGTAGCTGGGTGCTGATGAAATCTAAAATGCAATTAAGTCCGCTTTAAAATTCCCTGTCAAATAGAATTGAATATATCTTGTTTAAATGGAATTAAAATTAAATAGTGACTTAGTCTGGGAAGGTTTGAAATGAAGACCCTGTATAGTAATTACTCTGTGGTTGATGTAACAGTCCGCGGAGCTGTGGCTGCAGAGTAAAGTACAAATGTCACAGAGGTAAATTACGGGAATGTTCATAGAGCTCATGTTGCTATAAAATCAAGTAATCTTACAAATACAATTCTAGGGGATCCGTTGTCTGTAATGTCACTTATTTCGTCAAATGTTGATATATTTATCTGTTTCATGTCAATTCAAGATCGTATCAGTAGGTTTTGGCTTTCGAGTCTGTTTGTTTCACCATCACGAGTAAACGGTCGAATATATCTCCACCAAACTTCATATTTAGAGTCTACTCATACAGAAGCAAGTTTCTATATGCATTTCATTTAAAAATCACTCAACAAACTGGGGATTTATAGGAAGAAAAAACAAATTTTTCCATATTTTTCTTATATTGAATATATCTCGGCCAAACTTCATATTTAGCGTTTAATCATCCAGAAACAGGTTTTGATACGCATATCATTTAACATCGCTGAATAGACTGGGGGTTTTAAAATTTATTTCAATTTTGTCTTTCGCTGTGAGTTATATCTCCACCAAACTTCATATTTAGAGTCTACTCATCCAAAAGCGAGTTTCGATATACACATCATTCAAAAATCACTTCACAGACTAGGGATTTGTAGGAAGACCAAGGAGTTTTTTCCTTCAATTTTTCTTTTACACTATTGGTTATATCTCGAACAAACTTCATATTTAGAGTCCAATTATTCAAGCGCAGGTTTTGATATGCATATCATTTTAAAATAACTGAGTAGACTGGGGGTTTATACGAAGACCAGAAGTGATGTTTTGCATTTTCATACACTATTGACTATATCTCCACCAAACTTCATATTTAGAGTCTACTCATCCAGGAGCAGGTTTCGATATGCATGTCATTTAAAAATCACTGAATAGACTGAGAGTTTATAGGAAGACCAGAAGAGTTTTCAATTTTCTCGTACACTTTTGATTATATGTAAAATATGTAGACTATATGCGAAACGCCTCTTCATTTTAAATACGTTTTATTATGTACATAATTTCGCTTACTCTTCAAATGACGGAGAAAATTACTATTTTCTACGGGCTTCATACTCTGCAGCCAGTGATGGACACCGTTGCAGACGTACAGTTATTATTTTGACGGATCCATAACAGATGAAAATTAGAGGATGCATCATATTTCTCTCGGCTTCAAAATTACCCCACCTAATGTATCTGAACACCGAGGTAACATGACGTAGAACTTTTCCCTTTGGAGTCTGTCTGTCTGTCTGTCTGTCTGTCTGTCTGTCTGTCTGTCTGTCTGTCTATCTATGTCTGGTTATATATCTGCTTGTATATTCATAAAAGTAGAAAACGTTTGGACTTATTTCAACCAAAATAATGTATGCATTTGGATTCTACTCACTCAGGATTGTGTTATCAGATGCATATGATGTCATGGTAATCACATGGAGTTCGTAAATACCACAAACGTTTAAGAATATGTAATTTCCTTCCTTTTCTGCCATGTTCGTATTAATCCCACGACGGATAATAACGCAAATGATTACGAAAATGTGGATCTTTAGTCCAAGTCCCGTGGGATGTCGTGCATGTTACTTCAAGGTGAGCGACGGTAAAAACGAAAGAGCCAGTTTACTCTTTTCGATAGGACAGATATTAAGGGAGGTATCACCAATGTCAGAGCGCCATGCGAGTGGTCAGAGATACAACATGCAACTTGAGAACTACGGAGCATTTCGCACAACTTCGGACCAGGAACTGAACCGTAGAATAAATTCGGAAATCGTAATAATTCTCTCTCGACTTTATTCAGCTTCACGTTACTGCCACACGCTTTTGTAGGAAAATAACATGTCGCATTGAACGTGAGAATAGAGCCATGCTACTTTGCATATATTCCTGAAGGTAGCATGTAATCCACTGCAAATTCCCGTGCGAAGAACGAGCACAAATGCTAGTAGTCTAATTAAATATACATATTAGCCTAAATTAACAGCGAAAGCCATCCCCATGGCAGCATATTTTCCCCTTACCCGGAGGTTCCACGATCGATTCTCGGCTCGTCCAGTTATTGAAGATTGGAATGGGGTTTACTCATCCTCATTAGACAAAATGAGGAGCTGTCCAATTAGAGAGGCTGTGGATATAACAAAGTAAGTCAAGCACCTCGGCTTAACATGTCACATTCTCTCTAAATCACCTGCTTGGGCAGCTGTCTTATTAGTTCCGGCTAAAGTAGAAATACTCTTTAAATTGATGCAGAAAGAAACTTGTGGCATGGTTTTCTGCATGGAAAAAGTAAACGAATTTAAAGAGTTCCTGTGTCGGCCGCGGTGAAGTTTACATTATGTGGAATAAGATTAACCGAGCTTCTCTATCAGAGAATTCCATTACAGAAAACTGCAGAAAGTAGCAATGATTGGACATCGTTGGAAATGAGCCTAAAACATCATTGGGGTGTCTGTATCATGAAGTAATGGATCACCTTGTACTTTATACTGGAAAAAGATCTGATTGCAATGTTTTGCCGTTTCAGGTTTATGAAAGTTCGAAAAGTTTTCTTGTCATTTCATTCAAGTCATCTCCAATTTATCATTGAATCGATTTACGGACGTTACATTGACGGCAAGTGACTTCTAATACTCTGAAATTAATATATATTATGGGTCCTCAGTCCGAAGGCTCATTAGATCTTCATTTGATCCTCAATGAGCCTAAGCGTCCCTGAGAAAGCGGACTAGGGAAATGAGAAGTGTAGTAGTTTCCAGGCATGAATGTCAACCGTCCTTCCGCGGGGAGCCCAAGATTCACGCCATCTAGAACCATGTTTGACGTCACCCACAGCCGAACATAGCCGATTCCTTTCCGACACGAAACAAACAGTATCATGCTCTAGCACTTGATAGAGGACACTGGGACTCGTATTAATGTCATCATTATTTAAGAAAATACTGAAATATACACTTTCAATATATAATACTTACTCATTTTATAAATGATGCCATGAGATCATCCCCATTAGTCATAATTATTGAAAATAAATCGAAGTGTATTTTAACATTCGAAGTTCTTCTTTTTTTAGAGAAATTTAAATACAAATTAACAATAAATTTGGCATTAAACATCACTTTGTCAGAAACATAACGAATATACCATCAAATAATTTTATTCAGAAATATTGTGTTAACTGTGTCCTTACAGTTAAAATTGAAATAATTGATAAAGAGATTCAACCTATTCAATACAAAAGAATAATAAATGTAATGAATTACATTCTTATTTAATAAGTAGAAGTGGTACCGGTTTCGACCCTAGTCCAGGTCATCATCAGCCGATTAAAACATGAAAAACAATGCATAGGAAAAGGAGATAAAAGAGCAAGTACACTTCGGATCAGTAGAAGAGGCGTTATAAAAATGAACGGGGGTAGACACTGTAAAGTTCAGAAGAAGTAAAATGTTAGTCACTTAAAAGAAAACAGTGCGTAATTTTCTGAGCGGCAGCATGGCACACGCATTGTTAGGCAAAATCTTATAATGTTTATGAATAGCGGAGAACGGTTAAATGAGTTAGTTTTTAAACACTGTCAGGCACAAAGTCATATCATAATCAAACACATACGAAGATCCATAATCGTGCAGGAGTTGAAGATGAGTAGATCTATTAAAGTAACTTGCCAGCTCCCGGTGATAAGCGCGATATATTTAACATCAGGCTATGTAGTTTCAAACGCCAAAGTAAAATGGAGAATAGCTTGATGATCCAGTAATTTTCTTCGGTTGCGGGAAAGTAAGTATATAATACAATAATATAATATAATTCAACATAATTGAATAGGTAATTGTGCTCCTATAGAATTCTTAGAACAGTTGACGTGAAAAGAAAACAACTGTGAAGAGAAAAAAATATAGTAAAAAGTGCAATACAGGAAACAAATGAAAACGTATATGCACAGTGCGCAATTTTTTAAAACGTAAAAAATTCAGGTCATGATTGAAGTAGTCAAAATTGGTGCAAGGGAGGAGTTGAGTATGAATGAGAAGAACCGAAATGAAGGTGGAAATTTTTTTTGAAGAAAAGATAGAATAAATTAATAGAGGAAGAGGAATATTGGAATAAGAGAAGAATAAAAGAAATTGAAGTTAAATGTTGTTGAGGAAGGATAAGATAGGGAGATGAAGGAGGGGTAGTCAGAATCCTTAGAAAACACACTGTAAGTAAAGAATTTTTATTCACTGTCACAAAAAACAATATATTTCATGACAGCAAACGGTAAGTTTACAATTCATTGTAGTTTTATTAAGGGTCGATGCATAAGTTCGTGCGGTATTCTTTTGGGTTGGCAACAATGCGGCGTGAAGGGATTGCTTCTCGTTATTCCGGTGTTTTAACTGAGTTTGGAGTTTGTGTGTTGTGAAACACAGGTTCTCTTGACTGTGAACGTATTATTTGTGTATATTTCAGACAAACGGATATGGAATGTCAAGTTGAGAAAAGTGAGCATTTCCGACACATTTTACTCTTTGAGTTTAACCGAGGATCCAGTGCAGCAGGAGCTGCAGGAACAATTTGTGAAGTGTACGGGAATGAAGCAATTGCTGAATGAACAGCACAAAATTGGTTTTCCCGCTTTCGAGCAGGACGGTTTGACTTGGCTGATGATCGACGTTCTGGATTTTTACGAAAATCGCTTGAATGTGTTGCTTCATGAGAATCCTCGTCAAACAACGCGGGAAATGATGCAAGTTTTTGAATGTGACCATTGTGCACCATTTGCATTCGGTGGGTAAGGTACAGAAATTGGGTATATGGGTACCACATGTGCTAAGTGACAGTAACAAAAATCAACGAGTAAAGATCTGTTCGTCATTGCTTGCCCGGCACCGGTTGGTTTGAGATAGGCACGAAGCATTCCTTTCAAACATTATCACCGGTGACGAGACATGGTGCCTGTATGTCAACATGAAGAAGATAAAAGAGTGGCTGAGCCCATCAAAAAAAAGCAACTTCCCGTGCTAAGGGTAGTGTCTATTCACAGAAAATCAGTTCGTGCGTTTGGTGGAACAAAGATGACATTTTTCACTATAAACTTCTTCCGAGAAACGTAACGATTACCTCTGTTGTGTATAGTGACCAGCTAAGATGGCTTGTCGTTGCTGTTGACAACAAAAGACAAAGACAACAACCAGTCTTATTGCTCCATGATAACACTCGTTCGCATACAGCGCTATTGACCAAAGGTGTGATTGCTGAACTTGGCTGGGAACCTCTTCCTCATCCTTCGTACAACCCTGACCTTGCCCCCTCAGATTTCCATCTTTTCCATTCTCTTTCTAACCACATTGGAGGGCAAGTGTTTCCTGACGAAGCGTCCCTTGACCACTGGTTAACAGATTTTTTCCAGTCAAAACCAAAACAGTTCTATAGGCGAGGCATTCAACTGCTGCCTGAACGTTGGCAGGTCATAGATGTGCAGGTGAATATATCACTGAGTGATTGTGATTGTGACTGTGAGTTACAGTGCGTGCCAGTGAAAATAAAATAAAATAAAATAAAATAAAATAAAATAAAATAAAATAAAATATAAAACATAACAAACACACGAACTTATGCATCGACCCCAAAATTAAGTTTCATTTAGATACTAGTTTTCAATAAATAATATTGTACAAAGGCAATTTACACAGATTTTATTCATGAATAGCTAGTCATCTCCCTAGAAATTATGCCTTTAGTTAATCTCCTATTCAGCGGAGCCTCGTTATTATATCTCCATGACGGTGAGAAGGTGGTGGTGATTATTGTTTTAAGAGAAAGTATAACTAGGAAACCATCAACTCTTAACAAGATCCCCCCCCCCAGTGGGTGGGGGCAGTAGAATAACACTCACGGTATCACCTGCCTGTCGTAGGAGGTGACTAAATGGGGACCCAGGGGCTCTTAATTTGGGAGCGTAGGTTGGCGACCACGGGGCCGTTAGCTGAGTCCTGGCATTGCTTCCACTTGTGTCAGGCTCCTCAGTTTCACCTATCCTATCCAATCTCCCTTGGTCAACACTTGTTCTTTTCCGACCCCGACATTATTAGGTTCCGAGGCTAGGGAGTCTTTCATTTTTACATCCTTTTTGGCCCCTGTCTCCCTTTGGCCGATACCTTCATTTTTCCTTTCCCCCTTCAGTTGTTCCTCTCTGATTAGTGTTAATAGAGGATAGATGCCTAGTTGCACTTCTTCTTAAAACAATAATCGCCACCACTTATCACTGATCACAGAACAAAAGAAAGAGGTCCAACACTTCGACAAATGAAGGTATCGGCCAAAGAAAGACAAGGGCCATAAAGGGCATGAAAATGAGACTGCCTAGCATTCATATACCTAACACCATCGGGATCAGAAAAGAACTAGAGTTGACTAAGAGAGGTCGGATAGGACTGCTGAAAGTTAGTAGCCTGGTACAACTAAGTGGAAGTAATGTTAGAACTCAGCTAACGGCCCCGTGGTCGCCAAACCACGGTTCCAAGTTGAAAGCCCCTCGAACCCCTTATAGCCGCCTCTTACGACAGGCAGGGGATACCGTGGATATATTCTATAGACCCCATCCTCAGAGGGCTCCATGACAGCCGTTATATATTACTAACAATAAGCCTACACAGTACTTAAATGTAACTTTAATATTAAAGATTGCTGCTATTGGCTCCTTAGCTTAATGGCCAGCGTCAAGACCTCCCTCCGTCCCAGAGGGTCATAGGTTCGATTTGTGGCTTGGTCACGTTTAACTGAGTCTAATTAATCTAATCGGAGACTGGGTGTCTGCATTTGTCCCAATGCACTCCTCTTCGTAAACACTCAACACACTACACAACCATCCGCCATAGAAACACATAATGTTTTCTTGCTAGTGGCTTACCGTCGCATTAACAAATTTTCAGGGCCACCGACGGTAGGATTCAAACCCACCATCTGCCGAATGTAAGTTCACAGCTACGCGACACTAACCGCATGGACAACTCGCTCGGTACTCGTAATAGTGTAGACATCCCTCCAAATAGGTTTGGTGCAAGGAAGGGTATCTGGTCGTAAAACAGGCTCCAGTCCACACGTGCTGCACTGTTGGTACCCCCGACTACACAAGGATGTGGGAAAAGCGGAAGAAGAAGAGGAAAATTCCACGGCACTATTGCTTTCCTCTCTTCTTTTTTTTTATCTCGCCGGATATCCCGTACTTCCTCTTAATTCGGGAAACGGAACACTGAAGGCTGTTTTTATTTTGAAGTGGCAACCCAGCCTGAGAAGGTACGAGTCCTTTTACTCTCTACAAGTACGACATGTCATTTAACCTTTTTGCTTCGTCCTTTTCTTAACTGACACAGTTAGACTATGTCTTATGGCGACAATGGGACAGGAAAAGGCTAGAAGTGGGAAGGAAGCGGCCGTGGCCTTAATTAAGGTACAACCCCGGCATTTGCCTGGTATGAAAATGGGAAACCACGGAAAACCATCTTCAGGGCTGCCGGCAGTGCGGTTTGAACCAACTATCTCCCGGATACTGGATACTGGCCGCACTTAAGCGACTGCAGCTATTGCTGCTTCGTCTCGTACTGCTTTTTGCAGTGATTTAATTTCTGACACATTCAGGCCTTCACAACTCATATGAATTTTACCCCACCTTCGTTTTGTCTCATTTGCTCCTCCGTAACATCGTGTTAAAACTTGCTGGTTGTCCAGTTGAAAATGAAAAATCCACAGCTTGTTTCCAGTCATTCGACCGGGTCAGGAATGGAATGAATGAAGCCCCCATCTAGCGGCGAGGATAGGAATTGCGCCGGCTGCCGAAGTCTGTCGCACTTTTATGGGGCAATGATTAATGAATGACAGCTGAAATGAAATGATATTGGAGAGTGTTGTTGGATTGAAATATGACAGGGAAAACAGGAATACCCGGAGAAAAACCTGTCTCGCCTCCGCTTTGTCCAGCACAAATATCACATGGAGTGACCGGGATTTGAACCACGGAACCAGCGGCGAGAGGCCAGCGCGCTGCCGTCTGAGCCACGGAGGCTCACTGGTTGCCCAGTTATTCTTTTAAATAATTATGATGGGGATAATCTTATGTCATCGTTTATAAAATGAACAATAGTTATTTCAGTATTTTCTTAAATTATGACGTTAGTGCTAATCCCAGTGCGCGCGCGCAGCCGCTGGCCTCTATCGGGTGCTAGAGATAATGTTTCGGGTGGGAGCATGGTCGGTTATGTTCGGCAGTGTGTGACGTCAGCTTGGTGCTAGATGGTGGTGAATCTTAGGCCTCCCTTCCCTTCATTTACCTTCACAAATATACCTTGGTGTATGTTTATAATATTTACGGACATATACTTGTCCACAACCATTGGCTTGGTCACAGGCCCACTAGAAGTGCGCTCACTGCACCAATTCGAGTTCTTTTCGTTCTCTCTACCTTCTTCAACTCTCGGAAGTATTACGTTTGGACTTACTCCCCTTATTTAGAAGCGCTCATCACTTGCTATCCGTCGGTTTTACCCTCCGCCCCACCTGCACTGATTACATCTCAACGATGTGAATGTTCTTCCTTCACTAAAAAATTCACTCGCGAATGTTTGCAATTTACGTTATCGACTACCGATTATTGCGTAAATGTTACTATATACTGGTTTATTACGAGTCGTTTGAAACCACTACGAACATTTTATCGCTTCGCATTCTCGAGTTACACTGCCTCGGCTACCGCACACCCCGCCAATTCATGCCTCGAATTCCCTCCTTTGCGTATTGCTAGATGACGCCACTAGCTCCAATTCAAGGTTACTTTGGAAACAGTGATCCTCCAACCGTCCATTGCCATTTATTTTCTCGGATTACATATTATTATTTAGAAATTACAATAATGACAAACCCCGCCTGAAGAAGTTCTGGTCGAATTTCTGGGATGCATCCTATTACTGGACTGGCAATATATTGGGACAATATCCCCCATTTTGTATAAAACCTTGGAGAGGATCAAGATGGAATGGCTCTCCTTTCCAACAGCTGAAGTTACTACTCAGATATTGATTAGCGCGCGACGAACCAATCAGGAACGAGGAAGATGCGCGACTCCAGCCCCCTCTGCCACCACTCCGTTATGACTGGAGGCTTCCCGGCGGTGGAAGAAAGAACTAGAATATGAACCCAGATCATTCGAAATCGAGAGGACTCTACAGACTTCTCCCTTCACGAAGTATCTGGAGAGTGTGGCCTCCCTATTTAAGGCAGGCCAGTCGAACTAAAGTCAGTCTCTGTGTGAAGTTCAGTTCAGTTCAGAGTCTGTCAGTGATGCTGTGGCGTTCAGTAGTGTAGTGTAATGCGTGCAGATCTGTCCGTGAAATTAGTGTTCGTTCTTTATTGTCTGTCGTGGAGGGGTGGAGTATCTCGTGTCCAGCTGTTATGAGTGAACGTCATGTATCCGGTGCACCACGAGGGAGTTCGAGCGGGTATCGGCAATGGACAGTGAACGAAGACTGTCAGGACTGTACGGAGAGTGTACGACAAACTAGGTTGTGAGGCTATGTTGTGTGCAGGCTGTGAACTAATAGGCTGAGATGGAGTACAACGAGAATACCTATGAAAATGACTTAGAGTATAAGTGACACTAGTGGAAGTGTGCTTAAAGTGATTGTTTTAATTTGTAAGCGATATAGTGAACAACCGGTGTCACTCAGCCAGAGAGAGTGGTAACTGGTGTAATAGTGTACACTGTGTAGTGTAAGTTGTGTTCCTGCTGTGTCTGTGTAGTGTGTAAGCAATTGGTAATAATAAATATTTGTCTTAAAATTTAGCGCTACCAGTGTTGTGTGTTTATTTACTATCCCCGCCACATCACAATACGTATTCACGTCAAATTATGCTTTCCTTCCTGCCATGGTACCACAAATAGTCAATTTGTATATCACCTCCTTCTTTTGAAAGTATAGGCATGGGGCGTATTTGTCTCTTTAGCCCTGCATGTTGGGGGCATTTGTTTCTCATGACTGCTAAGAGAAGGACGATTAGAAAAAAAAGAACAGAATATATTTCATATACATATAACAAAACCAGCATTATTTAAAATGACATAGACAATAACTGTTATCATACACAAGTTGACTTGTTAAAATTGATCATATTTTCGCAATGTATGGCTTGAAGTATTCCTTATGTAACTGTCTACAACAAGGTCATGCAAATTTTTGTTCTTCGCTTCTGTACCTTCAATGAAACCTTCTCCTTATTTTCATTTCCAAGGGTAAAATGTCCTCAATATTCTCGATCATTCGTGCTCATTTATAGGTACAGCCAGTACAAATGCCTCCGTTTACTTTCACTATTGTTGGACATCTTTCAACATTAAATCTGTGTGCTCTCGAGTACCGAAAGGGTTACAGATGACGTGCTTTTTTTTCTTACAGAAAATGAAATTCTGATCCATAGCTAAATACAGTAGTTAGCATGCTGCCGTCCGTCAAAAGGGTCCTGAGTTCAATTTCTGGCCGTTTCTGTCTTCAAGATTAGAATTCAAACACCCCATTCTCATAGACCTGCAGGTCGCACATGGATGTCAGCTCGAAAGACCGGCACCGCGCCGCTCCGAAGGCCATATACCGTTATTGTTATTTGGTAAATTGGGAAATGGTGCTTAATGTACATTTCCTATGCACTCGATAGATGCAAATGATCATATCTCGCAGTACATAATCATTTCTTACAGGGAACCTTACAGGGGACCCGCTAATAACCCCCCAATTCATCAGCCACTTCTCTAGCATGTTTGTTGTGTGGATAAGTTATGTGCCATGTTGTACCGTTTTGTCACATCCATAGAAACATTAGCTCTGGATGTAGTTTTCTTTCCTCCATACAAACTTTATTGCAAAATTGTATCAGCCTTTTCTTTGTACGGACGAAAACGTTAAAACTATTGTACGTAATATTTTTAAATGATGAAATTGAAAACCTTTTGTGCGATTCCTTGGCTGAATATTTAGCGTTAATGGCTTCTGTTCAGAGGGTCACGAGTTCGATTTCCGGCCGGGTCGGGGATTTTAATCGCGTCTGATTAATTCTTCTGGGTATTTATGTTTGTCCCAACACTTTCCCCTTCATATTCAGACAGCACAATACACTACCAACCACCACAGTAACGCGCAATAGTGATTGCATCCATCCATACATAGGGTTGGCGTCAGGAAGGGCATCCGGCCGTAAAACCGGGCCAAATCAAATTGTTCGACCCAGTTCGCACCTGCCAAAGGTGTGGGACAAAGCGGTAGAAAAAAATAATAAGAATGTAATTGGAAACCTTTATTTATCGTAATGTTAAAGTCTCTACGATATGTACCTCCGGTTAAATATGAATTTTGTAAGTCAGGCTACACATTGACCCACCTACCAATTTTGTAATCCTGTTTCTTTTGCTTTAACGGCGGAAGGACTTCATCACTGTACTTTAAACTGGACGACTGTATCCGCACTTGTTTCATTCGATGTTCATTGTGTAAACAAAAGTTTTGCTTTGATCATTTCTTAAACTCACGAACTTATCATTTCACGAAATTCGATATCCATATCACTTGAATGTATCATTACCATGGAGTTAATTAGGGTCATTATACACAACAAGTTTCACATGTCTGATGCTGCAGAATTGCATTCTGGTGAAAGGGGATCAATTACGGCGTAATGTAACACTGGATCTTGTTATTATCAAGGCGATGATTTTTTCTAGTCTCCACATACTCGATAAGCAAAAGAATAATGAAATAATAAATTGTATTAAGGTATACATTTACTTTTTTACTTATTGTGGTCAGTTTGTAATTCTTCTTGGTGCTCCGAAAACATTCGCCATTACAGCTGAATTTTTGCGTGAAACATACGAGTAAACTGTAGGAATATTTCTTGTCTACCAAAGCTCATCTCGATATCTTAGGATTCGATTGGGAAGGGTTCCTTGTACGAAGATGCTCAACAACGTTCTGTATTACACAGTACTGTTAACCATCTGACATACCACCATTTCGCTTGGAAAACCGCCAGTGGTGCAGATTATTTCTTTACATGTTTAGTTGTTCATTTAGCATCCCACAATATGTAAATTATATTTTAGATTCGCACCTTTTCAATGAGGTCCTCTTGTGTCATGAAAAGATTTTCATCCACTAAGGATCGTACGGGTGGAGAATTTGTGTTCGAATGACCAAGACAACTTCGTGTTTTAGCACTTCCGGTTTATTTACGCGTAACATCACCACAGTCAGTTGTTTCTAAGCCAATATCTTCTCAACTATCAAAACTATCAACCTGGAATATTTATTCTTTTTCTCGTAATGGTAATACATCTCACATACTAGCACCTGTACTTACCGCTATTCGTCAGCCCCGCTGTGATATCTGCCTGCAGCTACCAACCGAACCTCTTATCGGCCAGGTCAGAGAGCCTTACCTGGATCTGAGAGCTTGTTCGAGACCTACTCAGCCTGCAATAGAACAATCGAGGAACTATCTGACAGACACGTTGATAGAAAGTCTAGAATAACGCCGAAGGAGATCCGTTGCGCTGACCACGCGTAACCACGTAATCTGCAGTGGTAGACCAATGCCTATCAGAACTGTAGTGCCCCGCGGTTTGATAATAATAATAATAATAATAATAATAATAATAATAATAATAATAATAATAATAATAATAATAATAATAATAATAATAATAATAATATTATCTTAACGTAGAATACGTTTCTTCACATGATTTATTTAGTTAAAAGCGACACACGGGCAGTGTCATTAATATTCATACTGCTTGCACTCTGCCGTAGTTGTGCTTACCATACACCATTGTTAAGTATACTGAAATGAAAACCTACAACCTTTTTTCCAGTCTTTGACCGGGTCAGGGATGTAATGAATGAACCATATATAGGCTATTAGTCCGATGGGGTCGCCACTCCCAAAGTGATATATATTAATGACTGATAGATGCTACTAAATGAGAATGGAGAGTGTTGCTGGAATGAAATATGACAGGGAAAACCGGAGTACCCGGAAAAAACCTGTCCCGCCTCCGCTTTGTCCAGCACAAATCTCACATGGAGTGACCGGGATTTGAACCACGGTATCCAACGTAGTATAAAATGTCGAAATATTCTACCACACCAAGCATTTATTGCAGGGGAACAAACAGCTGTGGGAAGCACTACCACCGGTTTTAGACCACCCGAAGCACGGAAGCAGGTGGACGTCTAGTCTTGTCCCAAACGTTCTCGATGGGCAAGAGATCTGGAGAACTTGCTGGCCAAGGAAGCGTGTTGAAATCATAAAGACAAGCCAGAGGTAACCGTCCTGTGTGAGGGCGGGCACTATCATGCTGGAAAATGGGGTGGTCAAGTTGCACCAGAAAGGGAAGCACACATGATTACAGAAATTCTTGGACGTACTGCCGCGCCGTCAGGATTCCTTCATTCACCACTACTGGGGGATCTGAAATCGTTCGAAATGACACTGAGCATCATGACACCTCTGTACAACAAAGTGTCAATGACTGCGCTGATCAGGGCATCTCCAGACTTTAATTCATCGGTCATCTTTATTCAGACCGAGCAAGTGTCTATGGGGTTAGGGTCGCGCAGCTGTGAGCTTGCATTCAGAAAACAGTGGGTTTGTACTCCACTGTCGGCAGCACTGAAGATGGCTTCCTGTGATTTCCCACTTTCACTCAGACAAATGCTGTGGCTGTACGCTAATTAAGGCCATGGCCGCGCTTTCTTCTTACTCCTGACACTTTCCTATCCCATTGTCGCCATAAGAACTGTCTGTGCTGGTGCGACATAAAGCAAAGTGTAAATATATATTCATAAAGAGACGTGATTGGTCGCTGAAAACCATTTGCCGCCAATCTGTAAGCTTCCTTGCTATTCTTTCCTGGCAGAAATTCAGATTTTCTCGTCGATGCACAGGTTGTAATAGCAGGCGTCGTAAGGGACGTTGTGACGACACATCTTGGCCTGCTAGGAGCTTAAACATGATACTGGAAGGCAAGAGCGTGTCCCCAGCTGCCGTGACAAGTGCAGTGCAGTAAAACTGAAATGGCTTATAGCTTTTAGTGCCGGGAGTGTCCGAGGACAAGTTCGGCTCGCCAGATGCAGGTCTTTTGATTTGACTCCCGTGGGCGACCTGCACGTCGTGATGAGGATGAAATTATGATGAAGACGTCACATACACTCAGCCCCCATGCCAGCGAAATTAACTAATGGTTAAAATTCCAGACCCTGCCGGGAATCGAACCCGGGACCCCTGTGATCAAAGGCCAGCACGCTGACCATTTAGCCATGGAACTGGACTATTGTGCAGTGACGCCCGCGGAATGTTTCCAGCCTATCCGCACGATGAAATGATCCTCCCCGCTGGTGGTCCGCCGGAGTCGACCGAAGCCTTCTTGACGCGCGCGTTTCCTTTCACGTTCCTACTGTGTTCAACACTGACGCATAAGATAGTCAGAACGGTTCAAGCGGTGAGCAATGTGCCGATACATCCAATCTGCCTGTCACTCAAACTCATCTAGCTGTGTGTTTAGCTCAAAGGTTGTGTGTTTACTTAGCTTAGTTCAGTGGCACACATTGTCTTATTCGGTGTCTTGCATCCACGAATGAGGGAGGGATATGCACACTTCCTAGTGGCATTTTCGAGCTAGCAATTAATAAAATAAAAAAACGAGAGACATGCAAGCCTATGACGATACTGCGTGGTATCCTCCGTTGTACTCACTCGATTCGATCATAGTGCCCATTTCACTTTGCAAATGATTGTACATTATATGTTTCCAATTTATAGAGTTTATTATTCTATGCGCATTTTGAACACTGTTAGGGTATATTATAATTGTCTACTAAAACAGAACAATTATGGTAATAGTTATAACATTAATATAATTGAATCGGTTATTTGAGAAAGCACACATGTCCAAGTGGAAAAATCTGCCTATTTACGTCTGTCTGATTTACGTACCAATCAGTTATCAGATCTTTCGTAATAATTCTGATCACTTTTGGAAAGGGCCGACTCGTTGGCTGAATGGTCAGCGTACTGGCCTTCGGTTCAGAGGGTCCCGGGTTCGATTCCAGGCCGGGTTGGGGATTTTAATCTTCATTGATTAATTCCATTGGCTCGGGGGATGGGTGTTTGTGCTGTCCCCAACATTCCTGCAACTCGCACACCTCACATAACACTATCATCCACCACAATAACACGCAGTTACCTTCACATGGCAGATGCCGCCCACCCTCATCGGAGGGTCTGCTTTACAAGGGCTGCACTCGGCTAGAAATAGCCACACGAAATTATTATATTATTTTTGGAAAGAATACGTTTTCAGAAATTGAAAGTTACTGGTCACGTGTTATTTCTCAATTAAATAAACTCTTGCTACAAAAACATAACAAAACGAGGTCATTTAATGATTTCGAACATTTCAGCACACTACATATCACACTGTAATTATGTAATTACATCAGTTTCATTTTTAAATTAATCTTCATATAACAACATTAAAGGCAAAATTCAGAACATTTTCCAACACTGTCCATCTTAACAATATCACTTATTACAGCTACTCAGGGACATCCTCCCTGTTAACAATTTTTTTGCTAGTTGCTTAACGTCGCACCGATACAGATATGTCTTATGGCGACGATGGGACAGGAAAGGGCTAGGAGTGGGAAGGAAGCGGCCGTTGCCACATCATTTGCCTCGGTCTGTTAACAATTAACGCCAAGAGAACATCTTGTCATGCCTGTTATTCAAGTTCCTCAGATATGTCCTGCCTATTGACAGTAGGCCAGGAGAAAAGTTTCAAGGTCCCTGTAAACTACTTGTAATGAGGAGGACATTTATGCTTTCTCTCTGAAAGATGGGAATAACTTTAACATATATGCATTAAATCTGTGTTGTCCGAAAATGGACATGTGTGGTTTCTCAAATAAGCGATTTAATTAGTAATCATTTGTAATATTAAGAAGACAATAACCAAGCAAGTTTGTCGCACGGTTAAGGTTACGTCGTACCGGGCGAGTTGGCCGTGCGCGTAGAGGCGCGCGGCTGTGAGCTTGCATCCGGGAGATAGTAGGTTCGAATCCCACTATCGGCAGCCCTGAAGATGGTTTTCCGTGGTTTCCCATTTTCACACCAGGCAAATGCTGGGGCTGTACCTTAATTAAGGCCACGGCCGCTTCCTTCCAACTCCTAGCCTTTCCTATCCCAACGTCGCCATAAGACCAATCTGTGTCGGTGCGACGTAAAGCCCCTAGCAAAAAAAAAAAAATAAAAAAAATAAAAAATAAAAAAGGTTACGTCGTAGCTTTGAGCTGTGAGCTGGAATTTGAGAGATAGTGGGTTCGAATCTCATCATCGGCAACGCTGAAGATGGTTTTCCGTGATTTCCCATTTTAACACCAGGCAAATACTAGGGCTGTACCATAATACTTTAAATAAGGCCATGGAAGGTACCTTCTCAATCCTAGCCCTCCCATATACTTGCGTCGCCGAAAACCTTTAATGCCTGGCTGAGTGGCTCAGACGGTTGAAGCGCTGGCCTTCTGACCCCAACTTGGCAGGTTCGATCCTGGCTCAGTCCGGTGTTATTTGAAGGTGCTCAAATATGACAGCCTCGTGTCGGCAGATTTACTGGCACGTAAAAGAACTCCTGCGGGACAAAATTCCGGCACCTCGGCGTCTCCGAAAACCGAAATAGAAGTTAGTGGGACGTAAAACCAATATTATTATTATTATTTAAAACCTCTAATGTGTTAGCGCGACGTTAAGCCACTAACAAAGAAGTTAAAATAATAATAACTAAGCTTAATCCCTTGTTGACCGAGCTCGATAGCTGCAGTCGCTTAAGTGCGGCCAGTATCCAGTATTCGGGAGATGTAGGTTCGAATCCCACTGTCGGCAGCCCTGAAGATGGTTTTCCGTGGTTTCCCATTTTCACACCAGGCAAATGCTGGGGCTGTACCTTAATTAAGGCCACGGCCACTTCCTTCCCACTCCAAGCCCTTTCCTGTCCCATCGTCGCCATAAGACCTATCTGTGTCGGTGCGACGTAAAGCAAATAGCAAAAAAACAAAAAAAAATCCCTTGTTGGCCGATAGTTAAGGTATGTGAAAGTCCCTATGAAGAAGAATGATATTTCTTAATGTTTTCTTACAATTTATTACGACCGGCCCCTGATGTGAATTTGGCTCAAAGTGCCGAGTGCCCTTCCTGACGCTATTCCTTTGTAGAGGGTTGTTTTCACCACTGTGTGTTTCTGTAGTGATAGGTAATGTGGTGTATTTTTTGTAGAAGTGAAATGGCGTATGGCTATTAGTGCCGGGAGTGTTCGAGGACATGTTCGCCTCCGCCAGGTGCAGGTCTTTTGATTTGACACCCCTAGACGATCTGTGCATCATACTTAGGATGAAATGATGATGAAGACAGCACATACAACCAGACCCCTGTGACCAAAAACAAGAACACTAACCATTTAGCCATGGAGTCGGACATTTTATGTAGAAGAAGGCGTATTCAGACGAACACAAATATCTAGTCCCCTAGCCAGAGGAATTACCCACACACAGTTAAAATCACCAATCCAGTCTGTCCGGGAATAGAATGAGTACCCTGACCATCAGCCAAGGAGTCAGGCCTAAAAGTACGCAAATACGTTTGGATAATAATGTATTATATCGCCGTTGTGCTTGCGAACGCCACATGGCGATGTTGTTGGAAAAGTACTGACCCGCGGCACATCTCTCATTAAGAACGAGACATTTTTGAAGATCAATACACAGTACTGAACCTCAGATGAATGAACCTTACCACGCAAATTTCCAAGCTGAAGTTTTCACATAGCGGTTTTCGCAGCAGAAACGACGACATCGTTTACATGCTTGTGTCTTAAGTATAATCTTCTATGACAGCTCACCTAATGGCCATGATCGTGAACGTGTCAAGTACTTAGACACCGTACTTAGCCCTTTCGAGTCCTCTTAGTGGAAATAATTTTCACCACCTGAATGTTGACCAGCGCGGTAGGAGTGTTGGTGGTGTACAATTTCTAATCACTAGATTGCATGCCAAAAGCCTGGATTCATTTCCAATCCTCTCCACAGTGTTCCCATGGAGTGAGGACATGTGACACTGTTGATGGTGATTCGTCCATCGAATGGGGGCGTTAAGCCTTGAGCAGACCCCTTGGCATTATTCTATAGGAGTAGGCTACGTGCTAACACCTGGTTTCACCGTCTAACCAAAACCAAACCCCATATTGAAACAGCCCCGAAGGACCATACGCTATCAAGCGACCGCTACTCAGGCCGAAGGCCTGAAGATTACGATGTGGCGTGTCGTCGGGACGACGCGTCCTTTCGGCGGCAATTCTTGGTTTTCTAGACCGGTGGAGTCCACCTTCTACCCTTTTCCAATCTCATCGTCATCGTCATCTCACACCCAGATGCGCAGTTTGCCCATGCGCGTCAAATAGAAAGACCTGAACCAGACGAGTCGAACATATCCTTGGACACTCTCGGCACTAAAAGCCTTACGTTAAATGGCACATGATCGGAATAAAATGGGATGTTAAATGTATGACTTGTTATTTCTTTCAGTTATGAATACATATTTGTTTAAGTAATTCCATCTATTCCGAATGATCCTTTTACAAGATTGCGAAACCAGGAAATAAAATCCTCTTAATGATGTCATATTAAAAGTACGCCTTTCGAAGTAAATGTAACGCCATTGTAGAATGATGGAATCTGAAATTGAAAGTCATCTCTTTCTTTAAATAATATACAATTGATGATGATGATGATGATGCTTGTTGTTTTAAAGGGCCTAACATCGAAGGTCATCGGCCCAATATGCAATTAGATAAATTGCCTTCGCCATTCTAGAGTTTAATGGCGTTAACCGTCTTTACCTTACCTAGAATATATTTCTCGTTTACACAAGCTAGTGTATATTATCATTTTATATTTTTCCGTTACCCTATATAACTAGTTCTGGAGTTTGATCATGCATTGAAAATGGTATTTGCTCCGGTTAACTATATTCGAGCTCATGGTTTGAAGCACAGAATGTTTCATGCGTTTCTAGAAAAAAATGAATCCGAGTATACGGATGTACCGTACGTTGGCTGAGCCGCGGTCAAGTTTTATGCATTTTGTCACGTTTAAGAATGAAATAATGGCATTACTGGAAACCGAAGGTGATATGGGAGAACTCTCAGAAATGATGAATGAAGAATGGAATCAAAATATATTTTTTCTTGTGTGATATTTTGGGTCTCTTTCCTTAATTTATAGCTCCAAGGAAAAAAATTTGCTTTTCAGTGAAATTGTCATATAAAAAATTCAAAATGAATGAAATATTTTTTGAAAAAATGGAGATTTCACATTTCGTAACTTGTGGACAGAATATTCCATCCGAAAAACATTCAATGGTCGGTGGAAAATACAAGAAACATGTACCACTCTTAAGTGAGAGTTTGAGAAAAGAATGACATTGAGTAATGAAGAGGAAGTACACATTCAGCATCCGTTTCCTGTCAAAGCAGTAAATCTACCTGTCGAACTCCAGATGGAAATTATTGACCTCGAGTGTTCTGAAAACTATCGGGTCAAGGATATAGAGAGTAATTTACACGAGATTGATTCTATTCTTGATCAGGATAAATTAAAATGTTTGTTGAATACTGTTTAACTTGTGTTTGAATGTTTGATAGCACATTTGCTTGTAAACAAATATTTTCTGTCATGAACTTGAAGAAAAACAAACATTGTTCAAATTTAAGTGATGTCCATTTAGAAGCCTTATTAAAAACGGCAACTTCAAATATGTCACCAAACTTCATCGCAGTAGTCGTGAGAAATAAACTGAATGTATCAACAATAAGTGTGATATTCTCGGTACTATTATTAGTAAACGTCATGTTTATGTTTGCATGTAGTTTTTATTGTGAAATTTTGCACCTGTTTGTAAACATTTTTGAATATCGTCGTTGCCGGGACGAAACTTCCTATGTGAAATATTTTAGCTACAACTTTCGCCGGTCAGGTTCTGTAATCTAAGGTGCAATATTGTGTGAATATTGTCAAGGCATTCTCTCTCTTCATAGTGTATGTGCTGCGGGTCAGTATACCTCCAAAAATATTATCACATAGAAGGTTTTGTCCCGGCAACGACGATATCTTCATTGCAAGACCATGCTCTTGCTATCCATTATTTTTCTTAAGACTGGTAACGCCTCCCAGCCAAATATGGATATCGTCGCTGCCGGGACAAAACTCCCTGTGTAAAATATTTTAGCTTAGAACTTTGGCCGGTAAGGTTCTGTCATCTAAAGTGCAATGTTGTGTGAATATTGTCAAGGCGTTCTCGCTTTTCGTACTGTACGTGCTGCGGGTCAGTATATCTCCAAAAATATTATCACATAGGAGGTTTCGTCCCGGCAACGATGATATGAAATCCATCACAACTTTCGTTGTATTCATTTCCCTGTACTACTTTCCGTATCGCACTGTAGGGATGCAATGTTTGCGTGACGCATTTACGCACTACTTCAGTATACCGTATTTAAGGTTCATTTTCCTTTATAGATTAGCTTAGGAAATTGAACAAGAACATTGTTTTAATGGGCTGGCAGGCGGATCAGTCTTGAGGAAAATAATGGATAGGAATACTGATGTCAGATACGCGGTATTGCTCGCGCAGTGGCAACATAATTTTAACTGAAACTCTCTAAAAATGGTAATATGCAATTTAATTTGTATTTACTAACTATTTTAAGTTTAAAAATATTAAGCAATTTATATATTTTCAATTGTGAAATTATCAGCGTTTCGCCTCAGTGTAGCAGTGGGCTCATCAGTTGGAATGCTACACCTTTCCAAGACGCTGGCGGCTGGTGCGCCGTTGAGACACCACTGCAAGTCTCTTATGTAGGACAATGCATTGACGGTGCACTAGGGGAAGCATTTTCCTCAAATGCCTGTCTTTGGCCTTTATATAAAAAAATAAGGTTCCTAGAAGGAAGTTTATCTGCAGTGGACTAATGAAAGATCAAGGTCCAAAGTGATGTGGGCCTCGGTTGGGAGGTAAAAATTGAGTTTGGTGCTCAGAAATAATCAAGTTGTACAGACTTGCTCTATCGTCGAGCCTCTCAGCCCGGAGGTAGCAGAATAGACGTAAATCAATGCTTTGCCATTAGTTGATATTTTTTGCGTACAAATGCTATGGTACTGTCAAGATCTGGTGAACGTGGTGACTCAGAAACGATAAAAGAGCCCGTAGCGGGTTTTCTGCAATGAAGTTATTTGGTAATTCATTTATGTCTTAAGAAGTTACGACCATAATTATCATGGCTTACCATACGATAAAAGCAACAAAATGAAAGTAAACAAACAACACACGTCGCTATTTGAATGAATAATATGACCTCCGTGGTGTGGTCTGTTAATTACTGTCATTCTGTTTTGCGATTGGATTCTTGCTGGCGTCTTTTTAAAGCAGTTTACAAGTGAGAACTTCATGTCCTTGACTTTCGATACACCAGAGAACAAGTGCGGGATAATATTACAGCAACGAATTAATTTGTAAAATGTTGAAATTCAATATTCATTCAAATTAATGATACCTGATTAAGAATTCACTAATCATAAATATTACATTATAATGAACACATTTCACATTAATTTTCAGAAAATTTGATTACATATCATCCAGGCCTGTGTCTTGATTTTGAGTTTACGAGTCTATAGTCAAGTGTAACCACTCACAGACAGACGGAGGTGGATGAGAGGCTCTGTAAAGATAATCGAGTTAGCTTTCTGCGTTGAGAATACTGAGAAGTAGGTTACAATAGGTGCCAAACCTCATTAAGCTGCTGCACTCACCAAGGTGGAAATGCAGGGGGTGAATTGTACTCACACCCAACTGAGATAGAACAATCTCAAACAGGAAAGCAGAAGTCCTAATTTCCTTGCAACCCAGATAAAATACACGCAAGTTTCTCTTTACACGAAACTTAAACCAAGTATTTTGCAGTCATCATCATAGATTGAATAAGAGCACAGAATCTTTAAATCTACGAAAAGAGTGATTAATATAAAGCAGCTACTTAGAGCCCAGTGAGATTGATATGTGCTGCATGTATGGCCTGGGAAAGCATTCCTTCTGATTATATAACACGCGTTTATAGAACTGGGTTGAAGGAAGACAGTTAGGGTTTCGGAAAGTTTATTCTAGTGAGGCTCAACTTATTGGAATCCAGCAATATATAGCAGATATTTTAGATACAAGAAGTCAATTGAACTGTGTCGCTATTTGCTCTCCAAGGTAGAAAAAGAAGATCATGGGAGATTGCTAGCGTAAATACGGGCTATTTGACTAGTCCGAATAGTGGTAGAATGAGTGACTAAATTTCTAGAAAAGAGAAAGAACTCAGAGAATGAGAGTAGGTGAAGCATTGTCTCTCCTGTAACTATTATTGTGGCTCTCAATAGAGTTAAGACGTTGTTTCACTTTATCACGTTTCTCAGGTGTTTAGTCTTAACATGGGCAATTGTACAGTCGTTAAAACGCTGACAGGCTACTATCTCGGAAGATGGTAAATGCTTTTCAGTTTCCAAGCCTGCGTGAAAATGCACACAGTACACATTAGAGGACTGTTGTTTATCCGAACTGTCGAAGTCAATAACGCCATACAGGAATAGCACATATCATTACCTAATAATACCGTCGTAAGTCTGGAAAAATAAGAGTTGAAGACATCTATACATAAGTGAAATAATAGAAAACAAACCCGTGCAACAATAGTTCATTAGGGTTCCTGGTCTACCAAGATGACTACTGTCCATCCAGGTGGCCTGCAGTTGATTGGAGTTACACGTGGTCAGCGTTATAACATCTTCAATCGTATTTCTTGATTTTCGTGAACGGGTTTGCTGCATTTCATATCAGACAACTCCTTATTTGGTGTTACGAGGTTGAGATCCTTGGACTGGCTGTGAATCGAAACCTGGGCCTGTGAGTAAAAGGTAGGCCAGCTACATTAATACTATGGAGCTGCCTGAAATAATAATAGTGTATTCTACACATCAGCGTAAAAACGAGTAAACATCAGATAACAAGGTTGTACACATCCACTCTGTTTTCCCATTTTCACACCTGGTATTGATTTATGTGTTATCTTGCAATATGAAGGCCACATTGCTCTCTCTTACATCTAACTGGATTACTGTAAGGCTACATGTTTTATTTATATCTGCTTCTGTGACAGAAGGATTCCGCGGAATGCATATTAAGGCACTTGAATATTAAAATACTCACAAAATATTCTGCTGAAGACAGAACTTTGTTTAATAAAGTTTCCATTTGGACAAGCTTTAGTGTACTAAGTACTCCACATTAAAATTCAATTTCTTTTCACAAGAGTCAGAGTAACATTTAAACATTTAGCACGAAACGAAAGGATCTGTAGAATATTTTAAGAAAGAATTCTACACAGGTTCATTAATTCTGAGTCATTAGGCACAGGATCCACAGTTTTACGTAGAACCCGAACCAATTGGACATGTCTCTTTGTTTCAGATTCTCGGTGACATTGATGGAGATTCGAAATTCGGCTGCCTCGGTTACATAGAACGACAATGCCATTCAGCTACCAGTCTCACTCACACAAAACCCAAACCCCATGGGCACAACACTGACGTTCTTAGGCCTAGGAAGTGACCGGTGCTCAGCCTTAAAACCTGCAGATTACTAGGAGACGCATGGTTAACGCAACAAGTTTTTCGGCTGTTTTTCTTGATTTCATAAACCAGAGCCACTATCTTACTATCAGATAGCTTGTCACGTAGGTTTAGTGAACCTGGAACTAGCCCTCAGATCCAGGTGAAAAAGCGCCAACCTGGAGCTTCCAGACAAAAAGGCCCCCTACACCGAGAGAACGGCCATCTGCATCAAACATCATATTCAAATGTCCCGTGCCTAGCAAGTGGCTGCTGGGTTTAGTCACTTATCTACAGCGTGCATGTGGGAGATAATGGGTTCGAACCCCACTGTCGGTAGCTCTGAAGAGGGTTTTCCGTGCGTTCCTTAATTGAGGCCACGGTCGCTTCCTTCCCACTATTCCCTCACTCCTACACCATCGTCGCCATAAGACACATCTGTGTCGGTGTGACGTAAAGCAAATTATAAAGATATTAGCAAATGTACCCGCGCTTCGCTACGGTATTTTACAGTGTATGCGTTTATCGAAGTAAACTACTGTGCCTGCAGTGAATAAGAATTGTTTAAATTGCATATATTTTAGCTTTATCCGAGAAACTGCATACGCAGGTACCCGTACGTTGTTTCCAATGTAAAGTGTGAGTTGCGGAGTTGTGATGATAATGGCAGGCTAACTTGCCTACTGCCATTCACAATCGAGTTGGGCAGTTTACATTATAATGACAGGCCCCATTGCCTACTGCGCGGTTACAATCGATTTGGAGTTTTCGTTACAATGGCAAGCCTCCTTTCCTACGAGTACTTCCACACAGATTACAGTTGAGGAGCTGCTAAATGTAATGACAGGCAACTTCCCCACTGCCAGTCAAAATTGAGTTGTTCTATTATCATTATAATGACAGGCCCCTTTTCCTACTGCCAGCCAGCTTACTGCCAGTCACACCGAGTCGGTGAGTTTCCATTAAAACAGCAGGCCACTATGCCTAATACCAGTCACATTTTAGATGGGTACATTTGTTTATAATGGCGGGCGCACTTGCCTACAGCCAAACACAATCGGGTAGGGGGAGTTTTGAACAAAATTGCATGCTACCTTGTCTTCTGCAAATCAAAGCGACAAGGGAATTATTCATTACCATGGTAGGCCCTTCTGACTAATGACAGTTACACAGGAGTTGGAGTCAAAGTCGATGTGGGGCGTACTGATTACAATAGCAGACACACCCTTTCCTGGTAGCAACAAATCGACATCATTGAATATATATAGATCGACATAGGAAAGTATATGCATACTTACAATTTTGCAGACCTTCATTTAGAGATTAACTGCTGCTAAACGGCACGTTATATTGACAAACGAATTCTACTATAAGACGCCGTATTTAGAGTCTAAATGGCTGGTCCTATGATATTTTCTCGTATCTCATTTCGGCTGAGTCCGTTGGGACTTGTGCTGAAAAACCGTCCGTTAATGATATCTACCTTATTAATCCTCTTATGCACATGATGCACATGAAAGAAAGTGTTAGAAATTTATTTAGATTTCCATTAAGGGTGGTAGATTTCCATTAATTCTGGATATGCATACTTTGTGGGGGGTGCAAAATCATGGTTTCGGTTTCGGGTACACCACCAATAAATTTAGTTATTCAGAAATAACATTGGCCCTAAAACCTACCCAAGGACATGTGCATTCTAAATATCAACTTTGGTAGAAATATATCCAGTAGTTTTCAAGTTATAATAACTCAGACAAATAAACACACATCAAAGCTAAAAAGTATGCAGATGGTCATTATTACACCTGTAACGGATGACTGTATTTCGCTAAAATAGTCAATGCACAGACACACGGTCGTTACGATTTTATTTGTATAGATGACAGATAAACATGGGCACGTTTATAAGTGCAGACCTTCATTTCGAGATTTACTGCTCCTAAACGGTTGGTCATATCCACAAACGGTTTGTGCCATCAGACGTCCATTTTATCGTTCTATACGTTTGGTTATAAAACATTTTCCCGCATCTCCCATATTTATGGGTTAGAATGAGTTAGAAATTTTTATTAGGGTACAATTTGGGTACATTTTTAACACTTTACATTATTTTCGCATACTTATGTCCATGCCAAAATCATAAAATTTGGCTCGCATATGGCGATCAGTCTTGTAAATGTACTTGCGAAATTGTATTACTCTATCTTTGCAATAAATGTGTCAAACGATGATACATACGAGTAAAAATCACAAAATTTACGTACAATCGAGAAATACATACAAATCTAACGTGTAAGGGAGAGAGATACGGCAAAATGTCACAGGACCAATGTTGTAGAGCACTCCAAATTGAACAGAGATTGTGCCATCCATTTTGTGATAGGACTTACTGTTTAGCCACGAAATACCTTGATAGGAATGTCTGCACCATCATTAAAATTGCCTCCATATTTCGGCGTTCTTCGGGGATACAAAGTGAAAAATGTTAAGATCT
This sequence comes from Anabrus simplex, assembly GCF_040414725.1. Classification (NCBI taxonomy): domain Eukaryota; kingdom Metazoa; phylum Arthropoda; class Insecta; order Orthoptera; family Tettigoniidae; genus Anabrus; species Anabrus simplex. The sequence continues at coordinate 259,932,033 of NC_090269.1, forward strand.
TGGAAGTTCTCCGTCGGTTACAGGCTAAAACGTATAATTATGGCAAATTTCAATGGTCTAGCTCGTCTGGCAGATTGTGCCGCAATCTTCATTTTGGGGTATTGAGGTAAAAATTAGGACTTCTAGGAAACTAAAGCTAAAAAAATATGTAAATGGTCATTATTACCCCTTAAACGAAAATTTACCCAACATAGTCAATGGACAAATACACGGTCGTTACGATTTTATTTATATACATTGATAAGGAATCAGCTTCACGTACAACACCATTTGGACGGACGCTGGACTTAGCCTGCAAAACCGATCGTTCAAGATATCTCCCTTATTAATCCTCCTATCGAAAAAATCACATGAGAAGAAAGTTTTAGAAATGCATTTCCATCAAGTTTGGTCAATTTCCAGTCAGCTAGGTCTTGTATATGTTGTGGGAGAGTAAAATCACTGCTTCGCTTCCCTATAAACCCCCAGTCCATTCCGGGAATTTGAAATGTTATGAACCTTAAAACTTACCTTTGGACAGGTGGATGCTAAATATAAAGTTTTGTTGAAATATCTTCAGTAGTTCTTAAGTTAAAAGAAATACGCTTCACACGCACCCGCCTTTGAGTAAAGTCCGTTGAGACTTGTGCTGAACTTCTGTTAATAATCTCCGTTATTAATCCTCCTAAATATACACTGGGGTGTTAGCGAACAGATTAAGTGGGTGGGCGGAAGAAAATGAAATATTGACAGATTTTCAAGGGGGATTTAGGAAAAAGAAGAGAACAGTGTATAATATAATGATAGTGAAGACTGTTTTAGAAAAGTACAAGAGTATGGCTAGAAGTACGGTTTATGTGGCAGCAATAGATTTTGAGAAAGCGTTTGATAAGGTGAATAGAGAGGCCCTATTAGAGAAATTAGGTAGGCTGGGGATTTCAGATAAGATCTTGAGGGCAGTAGAGGGAACATATAGGGTTGTCAGATTTTGTGTAAAATTGGGAGATGAGAGACTGAGTAGACCCTTAGAGTCCAGGGTGGGTTTAAAACAAGGGTGCAAGTTATCGCCAATATTGTTTATTTTATTTATTAACGATATTCTGGAGGGGCATGGGGCAAACAACTGGGCTGTGCCGGTAATTAATGGCCTGGAGGTACCGGGACTGATATTTGCTGATGACGTGATATTGATGACTCTAACTTCAGGGGGGATGAATAGAGCTTTAAATGCAGTGTCGCTGTTTGCGAAGAAATGGGGCTTGAAAATTAATGGTAATAAATCTAAAATATTAGTAGTTCAGGGAAACAAAGGAAGAAAGATGGATGGGAAATGGATACTCCAGGGAGAAAGATTCGAACAAGTAAGGAAGTTGGAATATTTAGGAGTTATTTTTAACAGTAAAGGAACGTGCAAAAATCAGATTAGAAGGATAAAAACCAGAGGATTGGCAGCCCTAGCCTTAGTCAGGGCCAAATACCCGGGTATTAGCTATAACACCTTGAGGCTAGTGTTAAGATCGGTTATTTTTGGGAGGGTATTGTACGGCGCAGAAGTTTGGGAGTTGGATGAGAGAAGAGGGAAATTAAGAAGTATTATTAGTAGTTTTGGTAAAATAGTAATGGGTTTGCCGAGGTGCACAGCAAATGCAGGGGCAAAATTAATGTGCGGGGAGGTTTTAGAATCCGAGGGTGTGAAAAGAATAGTTAGATACTGGATGAATTTAAAAAGACAGGAAGGTGGGAGGGTTTTACAGGCAGCGTATGAACAGCAAAGTAAGAGCATGTATAAGGGCGGATGGTTAGAAAAAATTAAGGGATATTTGGAGATGATAGGATTAGGACACCTGTGGGGGAGGTATGGACGAAGACAGAAGTTAGAGGGATGAAGATCCTGGAGAGGAGGATTAGAGATATTAATAGGCAGAAATTATTGGGGGAAAGTAGACTGAGAAATTCGCTGAATGTTTTGACGAAAATAGAGGAGAGAGCAGGGATGAATATTAGATTCATTGACAGGTCTAAAAGGTATGGGATGATGTGGTGGCTCTTAGGATTGCATAGGAATAAGGGGTGGCTGCAAGGGAGGGACAATACTGTGTGTATACTTTGCGGGGCAGTAAATGATGATTTTCACTTATTAAGTGACTGTGAAGAAATGAGTAAGATAAGGCAAAGATTATTGAGTGCCGAGCATAAGAGACTATTGGGAAGAGGCGACGAGCAATCAATTCTGAGATGGATTATTAAGCAGTGGGAAAGCGGGGGTGAGTTGAACAGGTATTTATGTGCGGCAAAAAAGTCCTGTGAAAGCAGAATGAAAGAGGGTGGGTTAGAGGGTGGACAAGAGGGTAGGTGATTGGAATAGGCATGTAGGTTGAGGGGAAGAGTGAGTAATAAGCAGTGCTTAGGCAATGGAAGGAGAGAGTATAATAAAATGGAAGGGGAAGGAGAGTATAGGTGTGGAGTACATTGTTAAGCATGTGGGGTTGGGAAATTGATATGTGATTTCATAAAGGCAGGGTCTCCTTGTTTGTGTTATGGCGGGTTGGAATGGAAATGCTGAATGTTGCTGTTTTGGTATCGATCGGGAGTAGGTCAGGGAACAATGATTGTGGTTGGAATGGAAATGCTGAATGTTGCTGTTTTGGTATCGATCGGGAGTAGGTCAGGGAACAATGATTGTGACGAAAGTGCTGAGTACATAAGGACACGCGAAGAGTATGCTAAGAACCTTGAGACAGTGACTGATACAGCTAACAGTTTTACTCCTATTATTATTGTATTATTATTAGTATTGATATTATTATTGTTTGTGTTATTATTATTATTAATACTATGAATATGTTGGTATTATTATTACATAAATTGTTATTATTAATATTATTATTACTATGATTAATATTATGGATAGTGGGTTGTATATAGTAGAGCAGGTGCTTTTGTCTCACTATTCAAGCATAGTGGGAGCTGGTAAGGAAGGATGGATAAGGGAGGGCAGGACATACCCGTAAAAAGACGGGGTGGGACGGGTCCACTCCAAATAAGTCAAAGAAGGGAGATATGAGATAGGCGGGAGGATAGCGGCTCCAGTTTCACGGGGATGGCCGCAACGGAATGGTCAGAGAAAAAAAAGCATTGTCATCTGGTAGGGTTGGTGACGCCTTCATTAGGACCTCACGGATGGGGCCGGTCGAGTCATCCTCGGGAGGGCGGCCTTCTTCTCACCAGGGGTGATGACGCGGCCGGACAGTAGTAGGAGTATTTAGGGGAGACGATGGACGTGGCATGAAGGTACCGAGGATGACTACTGTGGTGACCTTATCTTTAGGGGTCGCGTTTCCGGGGTATCCGACGGGCTTCATGACATGTCTAAGGGGTACGTTTGGGATGATCACTAGTATTATCATTTATTGCGGGTAGTATTATTTTTATTGGTAGTTTGTTTTGTCTATTTCTGTTTATTATTATTTATTTATGGTATTATTTTATTAGTAGTGTGTTTTGTCAATTTCTGTTTATGGAGTTGGTGGCTTAGGTTGAACATTGTTATTTTTCTCATTCAATGGATCGAATGGGTATTTGGTTACTGTGATCTGGAGAAAAATAATAATAAAGAATAAAGAATAAAGAATATTAATCCTCCTATCGAAATGATGCACAGGAGAAAAACGTTTTAGAAATTGATGGTAGATTTCCATTCATTTTGAATGTACATATTTTATGGGAGTGCAAAATCATAGCTTCAGTTTCGGATACACCCGCAGTAAATTTACGTATTCAGAAATAATATTGGCCCTAAAACCTACCCAAGAGCAGGTGTATTCTAAATATCAAGTTTGATAGAAATATATCTAGTAGTTTTCAAGTTATAAGAACTCAGACAAACAAACAAACAAACAAACAAACAAACAAACAAACAAACAAACAAACAAACAAACAAACAAACAAACAACAGACAAACAGACACCAAAGCTAAAAGATATACATATGGTCATTATTACACCTGAAACGGATAACTGTACGGAAATTTCACCAAAATAGTCCATGTACAGACACACAGTCATTACGATTTTATTTATATCCCGAACGTCACTAGCCAGTCTTTTCTCTTTTTTCTCTACAGTTTTCATGCAAAGTGATGACTACTTTTGAAACAACAAGCCATGCTAGTGACAGATTTATGAAGAATGCGAACCATGGGGACCTCGCAGTCCATTTTTGTGAAAGCTTTAGAGCAAAGCTTTTCAGAAAGCAGTCGTGAATGGTTAACGTACTGTACCAGGAAGGCATAGGCCCTGGCACATACGAGTTATAAATCTTTATTCATGAGCAAACGGCTACGTTACGACGCACTAACAGCTGTGCGAGAGAAGGTTCTCGTTCTCACTGCACTGCGTAAGGAAGACGGCATGAGTGGAGCAACGTCAAGTGACGTCAGGACTGCCTGTAGCTTACTTCCTCGTAGAATTCTCTCGAAACCATTTTAAGCTTTTCAACGACTGGATCAATAAATATGAGACCAACACTAAATTGTAGCCCATATTTTAAAAGTATAACCCTGCAAATTTGAGATTAATCCGTCCAGTGATTATTTATTTATGGTAATTGGGAAGTATTATCACCCCTACGTCACCTGCTCGCAGCCGGATATGAATAGGTCGAAGAACCGAGGGTATAGTGAGTGTACCTTAAACTCTACGATTAGGACAGAACGACAGTATGGTCCGTCGCGCTCCGCGAACACGCTGAAGTTACACTCGAGCACTTTGAAATTGTGCGAAGACGTCGCAAGTAAAGTTTCTACCGCGTCGTGGCGAATGAAATGTTATAAAATTTTATCCAACTAAATCGTCATTGTATAATATTTGCGAGTGTGTTAACCGAGTGAAGTTACAATAGAAATTGTGAATTGAAATGCAATTGGGGATTCAGGTATTTCATTTATCAGTTGACGGTATTGTGGACTTTGTCATTTTATCGTAATTTTGAACTTTGTCATTGACTGTGACAGTATTCTAAGACATTGCGTGTGATAAACTAAACTTCTAATTTGTGACCATTTAAATGATTCTGAGACGCATTTCTCCTATACTAGTACAATTGTGAGCTGTGTGAGATACTATTCCACTAAACATTCAACAAATAACAGGGCTAAATGTGACTTTTTTTTCGTGTATTCTCTCGAACTTTCGATTATTACCACGAGAAACTAACTAAATGTTAAGAACTTTTTATGGTATTATTAGGTCGTACAGACTCGTGTTATGCAAATTCAGTCATAAAATCTTCTTAATCTATGAACATTATTATTCCAGAGACTGTTATAGGGGTGTTATTAATGACATTTTTACAAGTATTTCATGGGCTGTAATGATTATAATACGGTCGAACGTAAGACATAATCAGTAACTATTATGAACTGTGACAGTGTTCAATCCTTATTCTATAAACTGTGTGTGTGTGAAAAACTGTGTTTTCCGTTTTGAAAACGACTGTAGGTCATTACTTCATTAACTTGACTTACGAATCATACTGTAGCATAGACTGTGATATTCTAAATCACGCATTCAACCTCGTAAAACAAAAGTGAGAATACGAACTGTGCATTGAGACCTGTGTCAGTGTATAATACCAATCTTAATGATAATTGAGAGCTCTATAGTCCATTATTTTGTGCCAATTGAACTTTCCGTGTTTCGACATTATCTTTAAAAGAACATCAGAAATCTTGGCGAAGTGTCGTGAGATTCTACTGCGTAGAACGTCATTTCCAGCGTGGGATTAACGTGGTTTCTTCGATCATGGTACCCGAAGTGTCGTGAGATTCTACTGCGTAGAACGTCATTTCCAGCGTGGGATTAACGTGGTTTCTTCGATCATGGTACCCAGCGAGGGGCGTCAACGAGGAATAATAACGTGGTGTCTTAATTGAACGGACTTGTCACGCTGCTGGTGCCGAGTTCGAGTCTTGGCTGCACGCTGCAGTAAGTTCCAGTCACCAAGCCGCAGGACAGTACTTCACCAACCCTTATAAGCAGATTCCAGGTATTATAAGTGTTTTTCTTATATTGTGAGTGAGTAATTCCACTTAGACACTAACTGACTTTTAACAAAGCACTCAGTTAATCATAGTTCTCCATCCAACAACAGAAAAGTGCTTCGTGTGAATTTCAGCTTGCTATTCCTAATAATTCAAGAAGGCTTCATGTCTTGCTTTTGAACTGTAAGTTCCTCTTTAAAATCTTTTATAACAAAGTAATTTTCGTACATGACCTCTAGGGTTTGCCATAAAGCAAGTGCACTATTTTATTTTCTTACAAAATCAACTTAGATGAACTGTAGGAGTATACAACAAGTGATCAAGTATATTTTATTTGAACTACCAACTTATTCATGGAAGTGTGTGTAAATATTATGTTTAAAAATCTTAAAAAAACTGTAGGTTTGCATCACAAGTGACGGACTTAATTTTTACGCCACCTAGAAATTTGGTTAAATGAAATTCTATGTGCAAAGTGTTTTGGTACTTAAATCCATTTAAGAGATCTTGGATGAACTGTACGGTATTTACGATCTCTAAAACAGTGATATTTATTTTGGACATTTTTAATCAAGTGGATGTCTCGGAATACAACAGCACCGATATTTTATTTTTGCATTTCTGAAAATAGTGACTGAAAATTTAATTTTGACGATTCAACTGCAGGGTGATTTAAATTAATATTTTTAATAAATATTGCCAAAACGATTTTAGCATCTATTATTCGCCCTGCGAAACTATCCATCTCTGTACCTGCTCCAATAAGTAATCGCACACTACCCGAGATCCTTCCCAATCTTTGGCCCCATAATCATTTCCTGGTATAGTACGGTTCCAGTGAGTAGGGGATTCAAATTCGAATCCCGAGTGTGAACAAATTTTCAGGTCTTCCGACCTAGAATCAAGACCATTTCACCATGATGTTCACAGCGTGTCATCAGTAGATCACTGTTGTCTTACGTGAATAGCCCGGGTGTCCACCAGTGAATTACAAAAATATGCTGGCTCATCGTGTACTACGCGAGGATGATCCTTACATGTGTTTTTGATATGCAAGTGGAATTTTTGTTCCACTATTGCTTTGGTTATAGGTTTCGACAAACTTTTAAATGAGGGAAAACGTATCATTATTTGGAGGTGATAAAAGGTATGGCATTCTTTATGAATTATTCTTGGAAATTATAATGCTGCAAAATATTTATATAATTGCACATAAATTTATTAATGTATCAGAAATTTAACATGAACTACTACTAATGCTGATAATAATAATAATAATAATAATAATAATAATAATAATAATAATAATAATAATAATAATAATAATAATAAACATTGCAGATATTGAAAAACAAGAACGTAAAATTCTTAGGAACATTTTCGGCCCCTTACAAGAAAATGGAATTTGGATCAAAAGGCGAACTGCATACCTCTATAGTCACACAGATAGTTTCATCAATTCCGTACCTAGGAGAAGTTTGACATTTTTGGACACATTTTTAGGATAGATAATAATAGACTCACAAAAAGATTATTCAGTGTAATAAATACCCAAAACAGAATACATTGACTGGAGGAAACAAGAGGGGACCTGAATGAATGGAACATCAGCGAAGACCTCATGGAAAATCGCATAATCTTCAGGATCTCAGTAAATAAACACAAATTTATGGTAAAAACTAGCAACAGGACAGGCACAAAGTGGTCAGAAGAGCGGAAGAGGCAACACAATGAGTTCATGAAGAAATTTTGGAAGAATAGGAAGGTGAAAAGCATCAAGCCAATGAACAAGTTCCAACGCCCTCTATGAATGGGCAAAACGAAATAAATAAATAAATAAATAAATAAATAAATAAATAAATAAATAAATAAATAAATAAATAAATAAATAAATAAATAAATAAATAAATAAATAAATAAATAAATAAATAAAATTAATAATAACCAAGTCGTAGAACCTCATTGTTAGCTTCCATGTTGTCCATATCTAGGCATCCAGAAGCGGAGAAGGTGGGTAGGTCAGTTCCTTTCTGCTTCTCCTTCAACACCACGTGGATAGTCCAAGAGATCTCACGGAACACAGTGTTTCAAAGTGGCTATACCATCTTTTTTCTCTTTACTACAGTTTTAGCTTCCTCTGCGAATCAGCGTAGAAAATCAGCCTCCGGAAGAAATGAGATGATTTAATACTGATCTTAAAACAACCACGTGCATTATTCTCATAAAATGTCCCGTATTTTCAGTAACATTTCCCCAATTTCTTTATGCAGAAGGTGGCAAACTTAGCTTGGCTTTACGTAGGAAACTGGTTACCTTAGCTTACGGAACAGCCTGTTTTAACCAGTCGGTCAGTGGCTCACAGAAAGAGAGGAAGATTCCGTCCGGTGAGACATTAAGTTCATCGGTCTCCTGCGTTGCGCCTCGAAATAGGTACCGTTATGTGGCAATGTTAAGGGGAGAAATACTGACCCGCAGCACATGCTGCACTTAGAACGAAAATTCCTCGATAAGGTTCGTGCAATACTGAACCTTAGATGACGGAACCTTTCTGGTCAGAGTTCTGAGCTAAATATTATCATATCGCAGTTTTCTAGCTGCAACTACGATATGGCCTCACTTTCGTTGTGCCCTACTCCGTAGAACTGCATTCTAGATCACGTACTACATTTTTGTATATGGCTGAACGTTGCCTACCTTATACAGAGTGGTGCACCAAAAACCCGCCCGTGTACAGACTGACGCTGCCTCAATTGGATGCCGTTATGCATCACTAGACCAAGCGCCAAAAGTTGGTTGCGAGATAATCGCGTTTAAATTTGGTTCTATGTGTAAATTCGAGCGAACATAATTTTGCTAAATATGGTATTACTGGTGTTGCAGGATAATAGATTGTACTTTCTCACCAAATTTCAACATTTTTATATTCGCACTACATAGATTTTCTTGAAGAAATGGCGCTTAGTCTACTGATGCAATTTAAGGTTTTTCTCAATTGCGAATAATGTATCACGATGCTACACCAATAACCCCCAACTGTTGAGTATCTACTGAGTAAAACTTCAAAAAATATAACGTGGCGGCAGCCATGTTTAAAAACTGAATCTCCTACTGTCTGAAAAAGCCCGCTAAGTGCTTGATCCACCATGAGCCGCGCCACAACTCCGGTACATTATTCAAGTTTTAGATGGAGAAATTCTAGAAGGGAAGCTATTCTCTAAATTCGTTGCTATAACGACTTACTGATTTGAGGAATTTCAACTTATCTGAGTCAAATACTTTGGTAAGACATGAGCCATTGTAGTCTGTACAATTTTGAATGGATTTTCCTTCACGATAGGCCTGTTATATTCTGAGAGTACAGTACTGACATGATATTTTTAAGCCGTGTTTTGTTTTGCTTGAGACAGAAAATGTGATTAAAGATATTTTCTGCCATAAATACGCACAAATCACTGGACAGGTAATACGATTGTTGCTCTCAGTTCATTCAGTCTCAAAATCAGGATCTCCATTAAACCTATCTGCGTCATCCACGATGTCAGAATCTGCTTGAAGATTCTGGTAACATTGTTTGGCATCTGCAGGTATTAGGTGCATCAGCGAACCAAAGTCTCTTAGTTTGGCTTCAGAGATAATACGTTTTCCTTTTGGCCAAAAAGGTGTTAATGCCTGGTGAAGGGGAACTCTACTTTCCCGTGTTCGTCCCTGTCTTGACTTATTTAGATTTACTTCCTGAGATTCACCATCAAATTCTAGAGAATGATTCTCAGACGCAACCTTCTTAGCAAGCTGCATTAGTAGCATTGTCCTTTTCCTTACTTTTGGAAGTACCGGTATATACTTGATACATCGCTGAAGTTCGTCACTTGATAACCCACTCAATGAATCACCACGTAAAAACGTCAGCACTATCGAAAACGCGGGCTCGCTCGCTGTCATCCGCGCGCAATGTGAGGAATGTGGCGCTTGGTCCAATGATGCAAACTGGAACGTCGCATAGTCTACTGATGCAATATACATTTTTACTGATTCCCGCCTTGTCGCTTAGGTTTTCTGTTTACTAACAACTAACGCCCTCTTGTAATGCAGTGGGGAATTTTTTATAAATAGTTCAAGCCTTCATCTACAAGATGGTGCTAAAATCTCAATTTTCGTCAAATGGCGCTTAGTCTACTGATGCATAACGGCATCCAATTTTATTGTCATTGTTACCCACCTATTCTCACTTATTGTTGCGAAGCAGTTGCGACTATGCATACTTTACCATTGTCGGCATGAAAGCCGTAAAAAATGAAATAGCGTATGGCTTTTAGTGCCGGGAGTGTCCGAGAACAAGTTCGGCTCGCCAGGTGCAAGTCTTTTGTTTTGACACCCGTAGGCGACCTGCGCGTCGTGATGAGGACGAAATGACGATGAAGACGTCATATACACCCAGCCCTCGTGCCAGAGAAATTAACTAATGATGGTTAAAATTCCCGACCATGCCGGGAATCAAACTCGGGACCCCTGTGACCAAAGGCCAGCACGCTAACCATTTAGCCATGGAGCCGGACAGTATGAAAGCCGTGAATTCTAGGTTCAGACGTGTGAAGTATTCAACGAAGGATCTCAAATATGGAGGCGTACGTGTTTAGTAAGGAAACACGAAACATTCTTTTTTTGCTATTTTGCTTTACGTCGCATCGACACAGATAGGTCTTTAGCGACGATAGGACAAGAAAGGCCCCGGAATGGGAAGGAAGCAGCCGTGTCCTTAATTAAGGTACGGCCCCAGCATTTTTCTGGTGTGAAAATGGGAAACCACGAAAAACAATCTTCAGGGCTGCCGACAGTGGGATTCGAACCCACTATCTCCCTGATGCGAGCTCACAGCTGCGCGCTCCTAACCGCACGGCCAACTCGCCCGGTCACGAAATATTCATATAAACAAGTTCCCTGGTGTGTCTATACCAATAAAGATCAGTATCCAGGGATGCATAGCTGTTTATGGAAGTAAACATAATCTTAAGGGTCACAGGAAATGATTTACGAACTTCAGTTTGCACATACTGATTTAAAATGCATGTACAGAAAATGATTAACTGACTTCAATTTGCACATACTGATTTAAAATGCATATACTTGTGTATGCATACAAGTATAGAAAGTACTCCATCCGTATCCGTGATGATGTTACAGACTTTCAGGGAAGATGGAGGACTGGAAATGGATCAATTTGAGGTGAGAAACCATATTCCGGAAACATTCGAGTTAAACGTTAAGTAAAATTCTACTCATATATGTCCGTTTACCTGCACAAGTTTCATAAGCTGCTCCATTTACAACAAATGTTCGAAATGGCACCCCCCTGCATCAATGCAGATATGGCATCGTCGCACAATTTTCCGTCGTACTCGTTCCAATATCCCCAGCGTCGTTTGAACAGCGCCGCATGTAGCGAGAATTCTTGCCAAGAGATTCTCTTCAGTCTCGACAGGTGTCTCATACACAAGGCTTTTCACGTGGCCCCACAAGAAAAAGTAATGTAGAGTGAGATCAGGTGAACTAGCGGGCCACGAAGCAGGACCTCCTCTTCCTATCCACTTTGCAGGGAATGTCTGATCTAGGTGTCCACGAACCCTCGGTCCAAATTGAGGTGGGAATCCATCATGTTGGAACCACATCCGTTGCCGAAGGACAAGTAGGGTGTGTTTCAGGATCGTGGGTAGTACATCCCTGAGCAGCACTGTGTACACTGCTGCATTTATGTGGGGAGGAAGAAGAAACGGGCCTACTACGTAATCATTGACCATGCCTGAAAGTTTGTGCTGGTGGCTCTTCACAACTGTAGCGGGGAATTCTTATCGGCCCAAACATGACTATTGTGACTGGTTTTCCGTCTCTGGTGAAACAGGATTATCTGGGAAAAGCACATACGCAGGGAAGTGAGTATTGACTGCAAGGCGCTGCAAGACCCACTGGCTGAACACGACTCGAGGTGCGAAATCAGCAGGACCCAAAGCCTGCACTTTGTATGGATGGTAGGGGTGTAGCTACATTTCACGTAATACTCGCCACACTGTCATATGCAAAACATTCATTTCACGTGCAACTGCTCGAGTGCTGATTGCATACTCCTCATCCACGCGATCAAGCACTGCATTTTCTAAGTCGGGAGTCCGTGTAATTCGTCGTGCTCCTCGGCCATTGTATTGTGGTACCAGTTGTCTTGTTTCATTTAATCGTTGTAACAGTCGTGGAAACATGGTGTGAGCTGGATGTCTCTTACGTGGATATTTGGTCTTGTACAACCGCTTGGCTTCCCTGCTACTTCCATTTGCTTGTCCATACACGAACACCATATCTGCAAGTTTCGTAACCGGGTAGAACTCCATTTGGATAGGGCTGATCAACGTAGCACTTCAACTCGTAAACACAGACTGTAGCCTACAGTACAGACATCGCATACCGATTACGTCAGCACGCCATCTGTATTAGAGTCATTGAGTTATTATCCTAGCCTCTTCTGCTCGTCGAAATTGTCTTCCCTATTGTACTGTTAGCACATGTAGTGTACAGTACAGTCTAAGGTATCTGACCGATTTTTGCTTTAACTTTTGACTGCCGGTCGCGAGGTGTAGTGGATACGGTGTTGATCTACTAATCCCAAGTTAACGGGTTCAAACCGACTGAAGTCGGTGGCTTTTACGGGTGTTTAAAGGTGACTACCCCATGTCGTTGTCTTCCGGCACGTTAAAAATATACTGCGGGACGAAATTCCGACACCTCGGCATCTGTTAAGACCGGACGGACGTTAAACAACTTGGATTATTAATAACTTCTGACTCGGACGTTTCCGGACTAGGGTTCTTTATCTCAAATTGATCCATTTCCCATCCTGCCTTATTCCTGAATTCTTGTAACATCGTCACGGATACACCTGTATAGTGGTCGACCAGCCTCTTGTAACGTAGCCTCATTCAACGTGCAGTTTATAAACAACCTAAAATTGATGATGATGATGATTGTAGTTTAAAGGGTCCTATCTAGGTCATCGGCCCCTAAAGAACCTAACATTATCGGTTCATGTCCATGTACAAACATGCGGAATCGTTAGCGTCAATTTCATGGACGACTTTTCCAACAGGCGTTACAGTCCCCAAAGCGAAGTATATGACGACCATCACTGAAGCTCTCATTGACATTGATTGACTGATAGGTCGGTTCGGCAGTTGTTTAAAGAGCTGGGTAGATTTGCGTGCCACATTCAAGTTGCAAACAGAAAGGTACATGCGAGTCCGATTACATTATTTTCTTTTTCCTTTTTTTCTTCCTGTTTAACGTCGCACTAACATATCGAAGGTTCCGACGGTGGAATTCGAGCCCAGTATCACTGCTGCGCGAGTACTGTTACAGTACTGCAGCCGACTGTTATCCGTGACGTATGAGGATCCAGATTTCTTCTACAACATATGATTTTCAGCCGAAAGCCTTTTTTACCTCGTTCACCACATTAACCGACAAACAACTCATTGTTTAGGGTTTGAACGGTCTGATGTCACTATGCAGAAACCGCTACACAGTATGTTGCTTACGATTTGGTTCGCCGTGTCCAGTCGTGGAATATTCGCCCTTATTTCGTCGAGGATGCAGCACGGAATCCAAAAACAGTGGGCAGGTAGTCTACATAGATCTCGTTATTACCCATTAACATCCCCACACCTTAGAGCTACAGTACCCTTTATTGGTAAAGGAAGTAGCTAGCAGATTGAATTTTAGGGACAGACACGTTAGGGCACATCACAGCAGAGCCCAATAAAATATAAGGAAATATATCACCACAAAATAAATATCAATAACAAGTAATAACATAGGGACTAACCCTAGAAAAGAACAGCAAGCAGCAGAAGGCCCCCAGTGGAAGGGAGTTTAAAAAGACCCACGGCCCTTAACAAGCTAAAATGTCCAGTACGAGAACAAAAGGGCATACCTTTTTCCAAAACATTAAATGAGAACATTGATTAAATGTTAAAACATTTAAAAAGGAGAACAAATAGTTTACAATATTACATGTTGTAATTCAATGAGGACCAACAAAAATCGCGATGGCAGCGAAGTTGAAAAATTAATTAAAAGTAATTAAACACAAGAAAATCAGTAAGATGTACTGTGTATCTGACAAAGGATAACGTTTCACCAAGAAGGTAATAGAAAGGAGAATGTTGCTGAACTTCCCGCTCCACGTGACGCACAAATTCTCAAATAATTTACTAACTTACCAATAAAATCAGGAGAAAAATGAAATCCACAAGAAAAACACGTTACATTAAAATCAGAACATGAATTATATTATATTCGCCTCACACAAGGCGAACATGATAAAATTTCAGTCCAAGGCTCGGAGCTCTTCAGGTGACACGCTCACAGTTCAAGTTAGAGTGTATGCCTGTCCAAATTACAACACATCATTGCTGCCAACAAAACGTTAACAAAACAAAGTAACTCAAAGAAAATAGCAATAATGAGATTTTCTTACATTAGCACATTGTTCCACAAACTCAATATCCTCCAAACCGCCATATAAAATTAATGTTGATATACATAATTCAGTTTTCAAGCTCACTGGGGAACTATGAGAAATTCACTCATGTATATATTTCCTGTCCAGTTTGATATTTACTTTATTATAGCTCATGATAATAGTTTTAAAGGGGCCAAACAAGTGGGTCATCGGTCCATTGTCGTAGCTGTATTCTGGAAGTGAAACATGTATGAGGAGAGTCTGTTCAAAAGGTGCTATTTCCATCTTGTGACAAAAGCGCAAGAAACAGAAAATAAAAGGCACATGGTAAGTACCCATGGTCGGGTTTGGTACAACTTGTAAGGAATTGCATCTTTCTGGTCTGGATTACTCTTTCCAATTCGTAATATTCTACTGTTGCAATGCACGTGGACGAAATACTGATTTAGTTTTTGGAACCTTTTGAACAGGCACTCCGTATATCCTCACTGTACGATTATGAATTCAAGAACATTTTCCTTCCTTCCTTCCTTCCTTCCTTCCTTCCTTCCTTCCTTCCTTCCTTCCTTCCTTCCTTCCTTCAAGCTTACCGCATTAGGAAAAACAAGGTGCCTGTCTGAGTGGCCCAGAAGGTAGTGTGCTGGCCTTCTGACTCAAAATAGGGAGGTTCGATCCTGGCTCCGTCGGGTGGTATTTGAAGGTGCTCCAGTACGACAGCCCCGTGCCGGTAGATTTATCGGCAAGTAAAAAGAAACTCCTGAAAGACCAAATTATGTTACCACGGCGACTCCAAAAACTGTAAAATTAATTAGTGGGACGCAAGAACAATAGCTTTTCCTCCTTTTAGTTTAACGTAGCACTAACACATCGAAGGGTTTCGGTGACGAAGGTTGGGGAAGGGCTAGGACCGGTCAGGGGTCGAGGACTTAATTAAGGTGCAGCCTCAGAATTTGCCAGGTGTGAAAATGGGAAACCACGGAAAACCATATTCAGCGCTGCCGATGTTGGGATCCGAACCCAACATCTCGGATGCAAGCTCACAGCTACACGACCCTAACCATACGGCCACCTCGCTCGGTAATAACATTAATTATTAATTACTGAAACCTACGAGGACGCTAATGTGTCATACTATGTCAAGAGCAAGAAGGATGATAATTTCAAATATCACTTCCTTACTTACAACTTCGATTAACGAGAAATTTCAATAAGTAGCCTTACATATTCTTTCTTTCTTAATCTGCTTACCCTCCAGGGTTGGCTTTTCCCTCGGACTCAACGAGGGATCCCACCTCTACCGCCTCAAGGGCAGTGTCATGGAGCTTCAGACTCTGGGTCGGGGGATACAACTGGGGAGGATGACCAGTACCTCGCCCAGGTGGCCTCACCTGCTATGCTGAACAGGGGCCTTGCAAGGGATGGGAAGATTGGAAGGGATAGACAAGGAAGAGGGAAGGAAGCGGCCATGGCCTTAAGTTAGGTACCATCTCGGCATTTGCCTGGAGGAGAAGTGGGAAACCATGGAAAACTACTTCCAGGATGGCTGAGGTGGGAATCGAGCCCACCTCTACTCAGTTGACCTCCCGAGGCTGAGTAGACCCCGTTCCAGCCCTCGTACCACTTTTCAAATTTCGTGGCAGAGCCGGGAATCGAACCCGGAGTAATAACAATTATTGTTACGGGGTTACCCGTGGAGCAGAAAGAGGTTAACGTAGGTGCTGGGATGAATGGGACTTACTACAATACCAAAAGTGGATTAAAACTTTAACTGACGGTTATATTTTCAGAAGTTCAAACTTAACATTTTTAAAAGACAATATTACAGGTACAAATAGCAATCATTAAACAAGGTTGGAAAAAAAATCCAGGATTCAGAACCTTAATACTTTGGGCTTTAAGCCCTTAGTTTAGAGTGTCAGATATACCGGATCCAGTTTACACCATTTAAGTCAACAATCAGGAAACATTAAGTCAGGGGCAGAAATCCCCTAATTCAAAGAGCACTTGCTCCCTAGCTCACAGTCTCAAGCCTCCCAGAGGCATTCATTAATCTTACAAACTTGAAAAGTGCTAACGGGCACTCAGCTTTCCAAGCCTACTCAAGGCAACATCAACTTACAAATCACTGGCCTCCCAAGGCACAACTTACAATTTGAAAACTGATCATACACAGGGGAATGTAATACCCAACCTACGGGGCCTTCATAGAAAAGAAAAGGTTAAACATCTAGCCCAAATACATGAGGAATCGAGGCAGACGGCGCTCCAAGATAATGAACACTTAAAAACCTAAAGGCCTCTAGACCGATGAAAAGGGGCTATTCCCAAACTACTGGGATGACTGGTATATAAATTACATTAACACATTACAGTAGGAAAACATTTAGAGAAAAACGTAGTCTCCCCAAACAAAGATGAAGGGGAGCTCGAGAGGGTACTTCACTCTCTATCCCCGGTTTAGAGTTAAAGATTTTATGTTTTTACATTAGCCGGAAGAATGTTACATTTTAGAAAAGTTGTTACATACTAAAGAGTCGGACCTTTCCCTCTGGTTAAACTGTGGAGGTAGTAGGAAAGAAAGAAGTTACGTGGCCATTACCTTGTAGATGTTGTAGCTGCCGACGAAAGAGGCCGCCCGCCTCCTGCTAAACACACACACACACACACACACACACACACTCAGATAGACGTCGATCAATTGGCCAAGAAACGTGAAAAGCCGCAGTTTATAAACCCTCAGGGAAGGTTCGAAACGATTCAAGACTACACCAGCCGCACCCTCTCAAGCTTATTGGTAGATTTCAAAAGTAACACTCAGAATAAAACAAGAAGCCTATGATAGGTTGAAAATTAAATACCGAAATTAGGGATTGGCTAGATTCAAAACTGGCGGAAAGAAAAAGTAAATATTGCCAACCAAAAAATAAATGAACATCAATAAGAAAAGAAAAAACCTTAGAAATACAAAACTTCTTTAAATTATAAGTTCTTACATTTTACACCAGGGTGCGTGATCATAGTGTTTTGTTAGTGTCATCTGTGGAGAAATGTCCAAACTTCTTGATATATAGCAAACAAAACTAGAAAAATTCATTCAGTTTAGGAAACTTTACAATAATAAAATTACATCATATTGCTGTGGTGACATCTCCTGAGTAAAGTTCTAAGTTGGTGTAGTTTCACTATCACTGTTTTACCAATAGAGGAGTTCATTTAGGCGCTGAATTTAAATGCGCTGCGTTGGGGTGTACTTCCCGGTACAACAACAACAACAACAACAACAACAACAACAACAATAATAATAATAATAATAATAATAATAATAATAATAATAATAATAATAACAATAATAATAATGCAATGTAATAGAAACTGAATAAATATAAATAAATAAATAAATAAATAAATAAATAAATAAATAAATAAATAAATAAATAAATAAATTTTAAAATATTATGAGTAATTCCAACGTCACTTAAATTACCAAAGAACTACATAGGCTATAATAAGAAAATGTACTATTCTCCTACAATTTTTGTACATATATTTCGACATCAGAAAATATAGGTAAGAAATAAAATTCTCAGCACAAAGCGGTAATATTCATATTTCCTCCAAGCGACCCTCATAGTGCTTGCTACAGCAAACACATTCTCCAGTTCTACTTCTTCCCCCTTTCCTCTGAGTCACTGCTTCCCTATTATTATTATTATTATTATTATTATTATTATTATTATTATTATTATTATTATTATTATTATTATTATTATTATTATTATTAGGAGCCTCCGTGGCTCAGATGGCAGCGCGCCGGCCTCTTACCGCTGGGTTCCGTGGTTCAAATCCGGGTCACTCCATGTGCGATTTGTGCTGGGAAAAGCGGAGGCGGGACAGGTTTTTCTCCGGATACTCAGGTTTACCTTGTCATAATTCATTCCAGCAACACTCTCCAATATAGTTTCATTTCATGTGTCATTCATTGTTCATTGCGCCAGAGGAGTGCGACAGACTTCGGCAGCCGGCACAATTCCTATCCTCGCCGCTAGATGGGGGCTTCATTCATTCCATTCCTGACTCGGTCGAATGACTGAAAACAAGCTGTGGATTTTCATTATAATTACAACCTGTGACAATAAAGTTCGGTGAATGAAGTCAGAACGGTCGATCCGGCAATACTGGCGACACGCAACGCTGCACCTGCGTAGCAGTAGGTTTTGACCACCTGCTCCCAACGTCGTTCAGTTGAGCATCGTGTGTGTGCCGTGTAAGACCTGTTTGACACAGTGCGTGTTTAGTGCGTTGGTTCTGAACTGCGAAGAGGAACAGGAACGACCAAAAAATCAATGTACAGATTTGTTTTAAGCTTGGCAAGACACCGAAGGAAACGCATGCGATGCTGGTACGTGTTTATGAAGATCAAGCACTGTCCTTGAAGTGTGTGTACGAATGATTCGCCCGTTTTCGAGAGGGCCGGGAAAGTATTTCTGACAACCCCCGTAGCAGAAGACGGGCGACCGCCGTCAGTGACGAAAACATTGAGAAGGTGAGGTCATTAATCACGAAGATCGGCTATTAACTGTGCACATGATAGCGGATGAACTGCAGATTAACCGTGAATCCGTGCGACAAATCGTTACCCGAAAGTTAGGGAAGAGGAAAACGTGTTCTCGTCCTGTGCCACATTACTTGACTGACAATCAGAAGCAGGCATGTTTAGAGGCTTCACAGGATTTTGTCGAAACGGCGGATGCGACACCAAAGTTCTTGAACTGTACCGTCCCTGAGGATGAAACCTGGTATCTCAAGTACGACCTTGAAACGAAACAGCAAAGCATTGAATGGCGTTCTCAGGGATCCCCTCGTCGGAAAAAGGTCAGAGCCTATTTCCACAATTCAAACTCGCTTTGAAAGGGAAGAGATTTGACGTTATTCCTGACATCCAACGAAACGTGAGGAGGCTTTTGAACATCATCCCAAAGGAAGCCTTCTTGCAAAGTTTCCAGGACATGTATCGCCGATCTCAGCAGTGCATAGTTATGGGAGGGAACTATTTCGAAGGACAGTAAGGTCACTGTCGTGCATTGTTTATCTAGGTTGATAGAACAGTACTATTCACCGAACTTTATTGTCACATTTGGTATTGTTATTATTATTATTATTATTATTATTATTATTATTATTATTATTATTATTATTATTATTATTATTATATCGGCAGTGGCTTATATGGAACAATGTACTGCTAGAATGTTGTATAATATAATATTGAACTAAAAAAAATGTTTCAAAGACTTTTGGAACACAGTCCCATCTAGTATAGGGGAAATTATCCTTTCATCGCCTTTGTTGCACGATAGAGGAAGGAGAACCGGATAACGGATGATGACTTTAATGTTTCTTTGAAAGGATCCATTTATGCTCCGAACTGAAGTACTCCTTAAAATTAGTTCAATAAGTCGAAGTGGCTTCGAAATTCCGCTGAGAAACCTGCCACGAGAAACTATTTTCTTGCTATGGCTACTTTTAACTTCCATCTCAATCCAATAGTTATGGACCCACTGCAACTAGTCCCTGGAATACTTGCCCCAATGTTTCGGTGTAGGTGGTGCGTAATATGACGTACTGTACTGTGCTGTACAACACGCTTCTCTGCGTTGGTCAGTACGATTTTATGATTTATTACTGTCCATACTTAAGTTGTGTGAAAAATTGAATATGATGATACTGGATTTAGAATGTTATACTAGTAGTATTCCTTGTAATATTTTCTTTCCATGGAATTGCTTATTGTAGGCCTACTTTTATTGTTGTTGTTGGGTAATTACGTTTTAACTTATTATTACACTACTGTAAGTGACCATTGCCTCCGGAATATTTCCAAATTACAATGTATTTGTTAATAATAATAATAATAATAATAATAATAATAATAATAATAATAATAATAATAATAATAATAATAAAATCACGTCCTGTGAATCTAACTTTTCTACCTTTCGATACTCTGTCATTGATATCTAACACAGTTTTGGCGAAATTTCCAGGGACTTTCATAATCCCTTCAGCAATAATGTCATCTAATGGAGATAAATGGAAGCAGAAGAGACAGAGAACACCTCAGCAACCAGCTATAACCCACGTCACGTAATTATGTGCATAAAACGTGACCTTTTCGCTGATGCGATTCTACACAGTGACTTCCCCTACACCGCTCATTTTTCAATCGTATTATGTGAGGAATAATAATTTCGTATTGCTATTTCTAGCCGGGTGCAGCCCTTGTAAGGTAGAACCTTCGTTGAGGGTGGACGGCATCTGCCATTTTCAGGTAACTGCGTGTTATTATGGTGGATAATAGTGTTATGTGTGGTGTGTAAGTTGCAGGGATGTTGGGAACAGCACAAATACCCAGCCCCCGAGCCACTGGAATTAACCAATGAAGGTTAAAATCCCTGACCCGGTCGGGAATCGAACCCGGGACCCTCTGAACCGAAGGCCAGTACGCTGAACATTCAGCCAACGAGTCGGACTTTATGAGGAAGAAACAATAAAACGGTGGCTTAAAGGCCGTAGATAGCTCATTCTGTATTGAAGGAGTCTCTTGATTAGGTAGGTCAAGTGAACGTATTAATGGATACAGACACGTAGGCGATATCAGAAATTTGTGTTTGTGATATTTAAATATGCAACGGGTGTCGGAAGAGGTATGGAGAAATTATGTGAGGTACGGAAAAGTGCATTGTGCAGTCTGTGAGGTGAAATGTTCCTGAAGTGGAAGAATTAAGAAGGCCAGCATGCTCGTCAACACAAGCTGCTACACTCGTGTGTGGGCTGGTTGGTCAACATGCTGGCAAGTTGCAGGCTCGCGAAGAAATATTAAAAGCCTCAACACGAGCCGAGCATGTTGCTCCGTGTGTGGCGCTGCCTCAACATGTCGCAACCGGGCGAGTTGGCCGTGCGGTCGGGGGCGCGCAGCTGTGAGCTTGCACCCGAGAAATAGTTGGTTGGAGTCCCACTGTCGACAGCCCCGGAGATGGTTTTCCGTGATTCCCCATTTTCACACCAGGCACATGCTGGTATGTACCTTAATGAAGGCTACGGCCGCTTCCTTCCCACTCCTAGGCCTTTCCTATCCCATCGTCGCCATAAGACCTATCTGTGTCAGTACGACGTAAAAAAAAAATTGTAAATTGTAACATGTTCTAACGTGTTGACAACAAGTTAGACAGTGGTCTGCTTGCAATATACCACAGTGTACACGATGTCCTTCAGTGACAACAAAGTGTTTCGGAAATAATTTATTGAATTATATGAATCTTTACCATGCTTGTGGGATATTAAAGAAAATAATATTTAAATAAACGCCTAAGGAATGAAGCAATGCAGACTTTAATGGAAAAATGTCAGTTTATCCTATTGCGAACAAGGAGTTCGTAAATAAATAAAAATCAAAGTATAAGAGCATCGTCCAGAAGAGAACTCAGGAAAGTGTTAACGTCGAAGAGTACTGGTGCATCTCCTGATGACATTTATGAGCCGTCTCTGTGGTACTACGGCCTGCTTTTATTCACTGCCGATTGTGAAATTGTTCGAGATTGCATGTCATCTATGATCTATGTTTCTAGCAATAGTGAAGATGAGGGAGGTAATACGCCGGTAAGTAATTGTCATTATTAATACTAATTATTTGTATCACATTCTAGTTTTCTTAGCACAAGATACAAAATGTCCAACTGTTAACGTCCACTAGTCAGTTCAGTGATTGATCATGTTTCTTGAAAGGTACACATCTAGCATTGCTACTGTAATTAGTACTAGGCTCTAATTCCTGTCTGTCTTCCTCGTAAGCGTTGAAGACCCAAAAGTTTATTTACTTCCCGACGCCAGTCACCCTCTCTAATTTCACCGCTGGAATAAATTATGACAGGGAAAACCGGAGTACCCGGAGAAAAACCTGTCCCGCCTCCGCTTTGTCCAGCACAAATCTCACATGGCGTGACCGGGATTTGAAACACGGAACCTAGCGGTGAGAGGCCAGCGCACTGTCGCCTGAGCCACGGAGGCTCCTAATACTATGCCTCTGTGGATCAGTTGGTAGAGTGTTGGCCTCCGGATCCCAAGATAGCGGGTTCAAACCCGGCAGAGGTAGTCGGATTTTGAGTCTTGCTTGTACAGCCGGCCAAGCAGGTTGTCTGGCCGGGCCCTGCTAACTTGACGAGGACGGTAGTGTGAGTGTTTGTTCATTTGAAGTTGCAGTTATTGAACAAGTACAGTTAGGAAACATGGCATCCAAAATTACACGGCAAAACACCCTGAAAGTTGTATTTGGCAAGGAGCAACAAAGACCAACAGCCCACGAAATTCACCAGTGGATAGAAGACGTTCTAAAGGTATGTGATGATGAACTACAAACAATTCAACTAGTTGGAAAACAGAATGCAGCCTATCTCAAATTTAATAATGACAGAAGCTACCAGAAGTACTTACATTCCTTTAGAGGTACAAATTCTCTTACATTAATGAATGGCGATTCAGTAACAGTTACAATCATGCCCGGTGAAATAGAACTTATCACTGTACGCTTAATGAATATACCGCCGGAAGTACCAAACGAGCGGGTACAGTACGTATTGCAGAATTATGGCAAGGTACAACAGATAGAAAACGAGAAGTGGTCAAACAGATACCGCTATCAAGTCGATACAGGAATAAGGGTAGTTCAGATGTCAATTGAAAAGCCTATTCCTTCAACCCTCAATGTAGCGGGTTATGAGGCATATGTAACCTATCCCGGACAGGAGCAACATTGTTTTTCATGTGGAAGTTGTTCTCATATTCGGACTAATTGTCCCACTAGATTTACTAACAGCAAACCATCGACGGCATCTAGATCACGCTTCACATTGAGCGATCTATTCAAACCTCCCTCATTTGACAGTGCGCGGTCAGATAGAGAACCCGCTCTCACGGATGTAAACAAACCAACGTCCGTGCAGAGCAGGGTAGCGAACGGTGCAGTGGAAAGTAGCACAGATAGCAACGTCAACCCTACAACACCTGGCTCAAGTCATGACAATAAGTTAGAACATATGGACATAGTAAACACACTAGTGTTAACAGCCGATTCACAGGATATAGCTAACGCACCTGCAGGGGACCAATTTCCATTACCTTCAAATGACAGTACAGACTCAAATACCGTATCAGTAGAAGAAACATTAGATATCAGGGACATACACGTATCAGATAAAAGAACCATAGAAGAAAATAACGCGATCACAAACACGCTGAGACAGGAAGACCAACAACTTGATACAATGCCCATCACTCTTCAACCTTTGACAAGGTCTGAAACTGAGAGCCAGCGCCCTCCGGAAAGTACATTATCTTCGTCTGATATGGATAGGTCTGTGATCACTGAACAGCATCCTCCCACTCTCGGATCGTGGAACAGTCAGATGGGCTTGGAGGAGGAAGTATTGCGGAGTGAGGACCCAGTAGCAGAAATATCGCTTGATGTAACAAAATGTAACCCCGGTCAGCAAAAAGTAAGCAAGTTAGCTAGTAAACAACGAAACCATCCGTATAAGACAGGAACGAGTAAGCAAGGATTACCTCCCCCGACTACGAAGAAATAGTTTGACAGAATATCAATATGTGGACTGCATTCTATTTTTCTCTCTGTTGTAGTGTCATGACCCTCACACTAACAGTGGGGACAGTCAACTTCAACAATAATTCAACCCCAACTAAAATGCATGCTCTGCTGAAATTTCTACAGTGTCATGATATAGATCTTGTAATGCTACAGGAGGTCTCCATCAATGATTTTTCTTCGGTATTAAACTATAATGCCTATGTAAATACTGGTAGTGATAACCTAGGTACTGCTATCCTTACTAAGTCAGGTATTGAACTGCAATCCATAGAGAAGCTTCCCTCTGGTCGTGGAATGAGTGGCAGATTTCAAGATTACCTGTTTTACAATGTTTATGCACCATCTGGGAGTAATAAACGCCAGGAAAGGAACGAATTCTTCCAGTCGGACTTAACATATTTACTTCGCTCCTTGCCTACGCATTATGTGATGGGGGGTGATTTTAACTGTGTACTGCGTGCAGTAGATTGTACAGGTCCCTTTAAGCCGAGCAGCAGCTTACAGACTTTAGTTACAAATCTCCAAATGTGTGATCCTTGGGTGCTAAAACATAATACCCCAGGATTTACTTTCTTTTCTTCAAATTCAGCAGCAAGACTGGATCGATTTTATGTTCCTCAAAATTTAGCTAATGACATAAGTCGTGTAGAAGTAGTACCAGTCACATTTTCTGATCATGAAGCTGTTATCCTACGTATAAGATTAAATATAAATTTTATACCTAGAGGACGCTCTTACTGGAAGATGAATGTAACCTGTCTTCAAAATTCTAGTATCCTTGAAGAGCTGAAATTGCTTTGGTCAGAATGGAGTAAAAGAAAGATTAGATATCAAGATTGTGCTGATTGGTGGGATCGGTATGTAAAGCCGCAAATAAAGTATTTCTTTAAGCGAAAATCTTACGAACTTTATCAAGACGAAGAACGTCTAATAAACCTTTATTTTAGGTGTATTTATGACTTACAAGAAAACTACCAGCCATCACCAGAGAGAAGAAGTAAAATCAGCCGCTATAAAGCAAAAATACTTTCTATATATCACAAACGACTGCAGGGACTCAAAATACGCAGTCGGGTCAACGAACCAATCGAAAATGAACGGATCAATCTTTATCATTTAATGAAGGACTTCAAGCGCCGCAGATCATCTCTCATATTGAAAGTTCAGGACCCAGAAGGACAAGAGTACATAACACAACCGACTATAAGTAAGGCTTTCGATTCCTTTTATCGACAACTGTTTGATGCCGAGCCCACCCACGACAATGAAATTAATTTTTTTGCTGACTGTAAGCCTCCACCGCTCAGAGAATAGGATAACTCAAGCCTTGAAGGACCCATAACCAAGGAAGAGGTTTTAAAAGCGATACGACAAGGGAAGAGCTCAAGAACACCTGGGATTGATGGAATACCTCAGGAATTTTACTCTACCTGCTGGCCGATAATTGGAGAAGACCTCACCTGCGTCCTGAACACTGTGTTACAGAGGAAACAACTCTGTGAATCACATCGTCGAGGGATTGTTGTACTGATAAAGAAGTTCTCTACAGCTATCACTGTCAATGACTATCGCCCAATTACCCTCCTTACTTACGACTACAAAATATTAGCCAGAATTCTCGTCAACAGATTACGACCATTATTATCCTCCATCATTCACCCTGCACAACACTGTGGAGTGCCTGGACGAACAATTTTTGATGTTACCTGTTCGCTGCGTGATTACGTGGCGTCCACGGAACGCACTCATTCACAGAGCTTACTAGTGTCCTTAGACTACCAGCGTGCGTTTGACAGTGTGAATCATCAGTATCTGCTAAACTGCTTAAAGTGGCATGGTCTTAGTCCCACATTTATCTCTTACATTCAGTGCCTATACACAAACGTTTCTGCGATTTTGCAAATTAATGGCTTTCACACTAAAACCATTCCCATTAAGAGGTCAGTAAAACAAGGATGTCCGGCTTCGATGGTGCTGTTTACCTTGGCCATAAATCCTCTCATTTGCAAGCTGCATAAAGAAATAGGAGGAATAACACAAGGAAGTGCAAAGCTCGCGGTAGCTGCTTACGCGGATGACGTCAGTGTAATATTATCATCGGATAACGATATACTCCACATGCGAAATGCTCTCGCACAGTTCAGTGCAGTATCTGGGTTGTCTATTAACTATCGTAAATCGAAAGTGATTCCGCTAGGAGACTGGGCATCATTACCTCAACGCCCACCGCTACAAACGGTAGAATCACACAAGATACTTGGAATACATTACACTCGAAAGACCAGTGACATGAATCAACAAAACTGGGGACCTGTTGTCAACAAGATAAAAGTCTATGCAAAAGAACTCTACTGCCGAGACCTCTCTCTAATCCAAAGGATCTGGACTGTCCACACATACCTTCTATCACAATGCTGGTATCTTGCACAAGTACTACCACTGCCTGCAACGTTTGCTAGACAGATAATATGTGCTACTTCCTGGTACATATGGCGCGGCAATATCTTCCGGGTACCGATAACTACCTTGTGTCTTCCACCAACAGCTGGTGGACTTGGGTTAGTAAACGTCATCATTAAATGTCAAGCCCTCTTTTTGAGTCGTGGAAGAAAAATAGAAATGAACCAACGGAGCTTCTCATCTGCTTGGCTGAAACACTGGTCTACTGTGACGGACTTGCGCAATCCACCTGATCTTCGGATTGTCCCGTCTGCCCTGAAGTATCTCCGAATTTATTTGCAAGAATGGTGCTATTTGACGGAAGCCAAGTTCGTATCAGAAGTACAATTAACACGTCGGGTTTATACTGATTTATTTCGTCTAACACCTACACCACTTATGCGTTTATTTCAACAAGTGCCTTCAAACACCGACTTTAAACAACTTTGGAAAAACATTAGTGCCCCTCATCTCCCTGCTAAAGTGCGATCTACATGGTATATGGTAGTCCATGACATTGTACCCACAAAAGAACGGCTATATCGAATACGAATGACTGATTCGGACTCCTGCTCATATTGTACTCAACATGACTCAATACTTCACAGACTGACCACTTGTATGAGGGTCCGACCGGTGTATATGCAAGCCAAAGTGTTTCTTCACCAACTGAACTTCACAATCAATAGAGATGACCAATTCATAAGACCAGATTACCTCCTTACCCCAAGGACAAAGCACAATTCTTCACTATGGATAATTGGACACACTATCCATTTTATAATGACTACTGATGGACAGCTGGACAAGGAACTTTACGGTGCATACCTGAAGCGAACAAGATGGAAGTTTGTTGCTCCCCGAGTCAACGACGTGTGTGGACATTATCTAAGTGATTTGTGATAAGTAGTACTTTGTTGTTGACGTCTTTGTTGGTTTTGTTACAGGAATTACGAAAGTGCCACAGGAATTTCGGATACATTACGGACTCTAAAACCTCAACAGAGAGAAATTTGAACACAGTACAGTAATGTCTTTGTCTAGAATACTCTGTGAAACTAGTTTGTATCACTTCTTAGGTGTGTCTAACATGTAACACGTAAACAGCATTTTAAAAAAGACAATCCAGTCCGTACCAGAATTACAGTATTTCTTTGAAGATGTAACATTAAAACATCTGTAATTTACTTGATCAATAAATCTATTTAAAAAAAAATACTAATAATAATAATAATAATCATAATAATAATAATAATAATAATAATAATAATAATAATAATAATAATAATAATAATAATAGGGAAGGTTAAAAATTCTCCATGGGCCACATTTAAAATACGAAAATAGTAAGAAATTACATAAGAGAGGAGAAAATGTATTTGCGTACTTCAGAGGGTTGGATGATAACAATGTAATTTGTTTTACTCCCTGATAAGTACGTTTACTGTTTCCGGAGACGCCGATGGGGCAGAATATTGATCAGTAGGATATCTTTTACGTGGCGGTATATCTGCCGACATGAGCACCTTCAAATACCACCGGATCGACCTGACAGTTTGGGCTCCTATGGCCTCAGCACGGCGGGCGTGACGAAGAACTGAATCAACGTTGAGTATTTTTTTAATATTATAAAATTATTTTATTTCCTATGTAAAAGGAAATGATACATAAATAATTACAGCGCAATGAAAAATACACAATGAAAAATACACTGTTCTTAATCCGTCGCTTGATTGACAGATGAATATTTTGTAAGAGCGTTCGTTGTAGGAGGGAAAACAACAGGCTCTTTGAGTATCCTCCTAATAAACTACATTTCAGTTCTGTTTACGGGCCACAAAGATAAACGGAGCACGATATTCCGAAGATTATCCCGTTCATACCTCATTCACCCCTTACCAATGAATGTTTTTCATGCAATTTATGTTTCATTTCCCCCAGTGTCTGCCTTACAAGGGCTGCACACGACTAGAAATAGCTGCACGAAATTATATATATTACATTTCAATAGCAGGAACATCACAATTGCACTGCTCTCTCTTCAGTTTGAACAATTTACAAACCTACCTCCTGTCTCTAGATTCTGACAGCGATAGTACGCTCATGTTGTCAGAACTTGTCGGTAGATTGACAAGTCCTCGTAATTGGTTATTTACGCTCGGTCGCTAATTGGCGAACACAGCATGTGTTAGGTAATATTTCGCTCCCAGCTTTATCACAGAAGCCGCTAAGGAGCTCGCTGCTCTCCTGAAAATCATTATCGAGTTTTAATCTAATAACTGGTTGAACTCAATGTCAAGAGAACCTCCTCGATCGTGGAAATAAAATATCATACTGACGAGGAAACCATCCTACTTGGAGATGAGTATAACAAAATGTTGTTGATGTTCTTAAAATGCCGCATAATACTTATTTCGCATGCCCAATATAAGCAGTTAGCGGTAAACATTGTCCACAATATTACGATGGATGATGCCAAAACTGTTTCTGGACAGGAAGGTGAAGTACACGTGACAGGAATTACCGGCAAATTTCACAAAGTGGACGTCGTCAGAATTCACACAATGATCAAGGTAGACTTTTAACTTGCACTAAATAAGGGGCGAGACACTACACTAATCACAGAAGTTCACCCCACTTGAACTAAAGAGTCAACTCCTTTGGCGTGATAAATCCTTCAGGACAACCATATTATTGTATATAATGGTAACTTGATATGCATTCTTCAAGAGTGATTACAAAAAATACGTTTAGAGATAGAGAAAGGGACTGGCCGATTTGATTTTTCTGACAACGCGCTCAATTCGCAGTGTTGATCAGGAGTGCTCGCTCACTATGAGACCTCTGCAGTCGTCGGCATTTTAATTTGAAAGCCTTGTTTTACGAGCCGTGAATGCCTCAATGCAAACAACGTTGTTCTGATTTCATTTTGCTCCCTTGTTCTGTGTTGAATGTAGGAAAATTGCATCGAACCAAATAAGTATTTGATAGTTTAACGTTATTTTGTTTAATTAAAAGACGAAGCAAGACCAATAGGTCTATTTTTCAAAATAATGAATTTAGAAAAAACTGCACACCTAAAGGATGGATTGATCTTATAGCGACGAAATTTCGCCAGATATCCTAATTTTATTCAAATGTCATTGGTGTAATGTCTCACTAACTACATTTTTACAATTTTCAGAAACGCTGCGGTTCAGGAATTTTGTCCCGCAGGAGTTATTTTACGTTCTGATAAATCTACTGACGCGAGGCTAGCGTATTTGACCACCACCGGACTGAGTCCGGTTCGAACCTGCGAATTTCGAGTCAGAAGGCTAGCGTTCTACCGTCTGAGCTGCTCACCCTGGCTAATATCAATTTCGGAAAATCATAATGATAATAATAACAATAAGTGCTTAAATGAGCAAATTTTGACACTCCAAAACAGTTGCTAAATATATGACCGAGTATCTTTGATATGGCTGAATGAAGCATTCCTACTGAAGTCATCGTACTAAATCTCAGTCATATCGGAGACTTACAGGTGGAAGTGTTTCCTTGTTAGCTTCACTTTCTGCGTATGTGGCTTTAACTGAGTGCAGCTCTACTCTATCACAACAAATAGTGGAAACTATCTTAAGGGCTTGCTACCGAAACACTAAAACACCAGAGTGGCATAAAAGCTATAACCGGGTAACCTAGTGAAAATTACCCTTCAGTCAAATCGGACAAGTCATACACTAGTGGTTAGTTAGTCTTTCATTAGAGCTTTTTTTTGTCAATTTTCAAATCGCTATTAGTACCCTAAGAGGAGGTATCAGCGTGAATGTGCGGGTAGGGCCTATGTGCATCTCTGCGAACCCCGAGACAGAAACATTCAGAAAAAATATCAGGGGCATGTGGGACTTCAACACAAATATCCTATAACGTTTTCAAATTCTGAAATTAACAATGACGAGCTTCATAGCATTTCTTGTATATAATGCAATAATTGGAGCCCATGCATTTTTCTATCGGATTACCGCGAGAAAAGTTTACACAGTGATTAGCAAGTTTCAGAAAATTGGGGAACGACATTAAATATTTCTTTTGCCTATTTTTGCTTCCTTTAATCTCGCGACCTCATATTCCCTATTTTTAATGCTATTTTCTTCATATGATTTGAAAGTCGCCGTTTTAGCTGTCCTAAATCATGTAAGTCTGCTTACAGTGTGAGCCACTTCCCCAATTTTAGTAAATTTTTAAAAAAATGGGTTTACTGTGCTGTTTGGCCGTCATGAAATTCCTAGTGTGCCTTGACTTTCCCTTTCATCTCGTAACGGCACCCTTCAGAGATGAAGTTGACGGGAGGTATCACCCGTAAACCACACTGAAAAATAAGCATACGAAAATAAACTGCTAATTGACTTGAGCCTTATAATAGTAGATACTGCAGGGTAGGAATTGTTTGTGAATTCCCCTTTCTTTCCTCAGTAACCTTCTACGTAAATAACTCGTCTACCAATGTTAAGTTAAGGGTTTGATTTTGATTTTCTGTAAAATATACGACTTATAAGTTACTGGCTAGTAGAGAAGCACATAGTGTTCTTACCATACGTACATAACATGGCCAAATTAAGTGCCCCATCGAAAAGTAAACTCCAAGGTTACACTCGCGAGTTTTTTGATGATGTATTGTCACCTGAAGGAACAGTTTTATTGTATTAAGGTTTGGAAAAAAACAATTAACCACGAAAATCACGAACATAAGCATTTCTAACCCAACACATTTCCCTTAAATCGTGGAGTTGGGTAGTCTTCGGAGGCTGATAAGGCGATACAGCTGGAGAAGGTAGTGGATGATTTTATATCAAGAAATGAGATTAGAAATCAGACATTCCTTCAGAGAACTACATTTCCTAATAGAGACTGTTCAGACGGTACATCTGGTGGTAGAGCTTTTCACATTTCGTACCATGAAATGAATAATATACAGTAAGAGGATATTTATTAAGAAAATGTATTTATAAAGCAAGTTCTACATTTTTACTTGTGATTTTTTTAATACCTTCGTACATGAAACGTTCCTTCAAAATACTTACTGTATTTATGAATCTAGTCCTATTTTTCTGTTTACTTGTGAATGTTATTGAAACCCGCGTACATCAGACTAGTTCAAAATGTATTTGAGTAACAAGCTCTATTGTTGTTCTGTTTTTTCTGTTTGTTTTTTATTATATAGGAGAGAGATTCAATCCAAGTAACTAAAATGTGGATTTGGAGTACAATGGCGAGGACACGCTGGACTGAAGAAAGAAGAATCGAGATATTCTAAAGGAAATCGATGAGCAACGGATACTGATAAAAGGATATGGAATGAAGGAATAAGAACTTTTGGGTCATATCCTGAGACATAATGACTTCCTAGTAAACGTCTTTAAAGGAAAAATGCTAGGAAAGAAGGGAAGAGGAAGATTAAGGAAGACATACTTTGAGGATGTGAGAAAGCTGATGGGATGTAAACACTACAAGGAAGTGAAGAGAACAGCAGGATTAGAAGGAAAATGGTTGCTTCGCCTTTAGTGTATGACGTTGAGTGAAATCTCACCGGAAAGTCGACAAAGAAATGTAAGTTAAATCGTGAGCAACTTCTGTGTCAGCCTATGCAGCGTGTAGCCGGTCAAGCTGTCTTGCTTTATAACGTTGGGCGGTGTGCTACACTGAAATGTCGCTCGCTCACATGCAACCTTGTCCTCCTCGTTGGCTGAATGGTCAGCGTACTGGCCTTCGGTTCAGAGGGTCGCGGGTTCGATTTCCGGCCGGGTCAGGGATTTTAACCTTCATTGGTTAATTGCAATGGCTCAGGGGCTGGGGGTTTGTGCTGTCCCCAACATCGCTGCAACTCACACACCACACATAACACTATCCTCTACTACAACAACACGCAGTTACCTACACATGGCAGATGCCGTCCACCCTCATCGAAGGGTCTGCCTTGCAAGGCCTGCACTCGGCTAGAAATAGCCACACGAAATTATGTATTTATATGCAACCTTGCTAGTGTTGGCGGGGTATCACTGAGTAACATCTGATCATCATGCTGGGATAATGTGGCATCTTTATTCTCATTATTATTATGAAATGAAATGGCGTATGGCTTTTAGTGCCGGGAGTGTCCGAGGACAAGTTCGGCTCGCCAGATGCAGGTCTTTCGATTTGACTCCCGTAGGCGACCTGCGCGTCGTGATGAGGATGAAATGATGATGAAGACGACACACCCAGCCCCCGTGCCAGCGAAATTAACCAATTAAGGTTAAAATTCCCGACCCTGCCGGGAATCGAACCCGGGACCCCTGTTACCAAAGGCCAACACGCTAACCATTTAGCCATGGAGCCGGACATTATTATTATTATCATGCTGTAAGGCAGGGTCTCTCAAACGCCTAAAATCTCGCGCATGCAAACAGCGGTGCAGAATTCCTGTGCACAGTGCATCGGTCCCGCTCGGCTCGGCTCTGACCAACGCTTCGTCTCTGGGCTACTCGGCTAAGCTCGGCTCAACTCGGCTCAACTCAGCTCGGATTTGGAGCGCTACGGAGCAAGTGAGGAAGAGGGAGACAGGGGGAGCGAGCGAGACAGGCGTGGGGAAAAAAGAGAGACAGCGCTATTGCTCCAAATCGAGGAGTGGGGGTCAGCACCCTGGTCAACCAAGCGAAGTCGTCTTTTGCACCGTGCATAGTGCATGCACCAGGCGCATGCACCCTGAGAGGCCCAGCTGTAAGATATCCTGAACCGACTGGCGTACAAATCTAGAATACTAGTAGTAAAACTCCTGCCGGTTTCGGGTGAACACAGTGCATTGGTTTTATGAAGCGTGTCGGTAAACACAGTACATTTCGTGCATGTCAAAACTCGCCACTCTACAAAATAATTATTGAAACGGCATACCCATGTAACATAACTTATGTAATGAAAGTAAATATTACGAGCACGTCCTGTGGTATTGACGGGTATTAAGGGCTGTTTAGAACACAGTATCTTAAGATATAGGCTAATAAAACAAGCCTAAGTCCAAAGTAGATCCGTACGTCATTATGGTGTTTTGATAGTGTTAATCAGAAATGTAGACCACTATTGATGCCAAGTATGTTCTTTACGTTATTTAATGTTCCTGACGTAACAGGCCGAGCCTTCCCAGCTCGACTTTAGAGTCCTTCGGCCATTGAGGAGATATGTTTAGTGGTAACTGAATTCTGTTAATTGTTTGTGAATCGTACATACTGTGAACATTAATACTGTTATTATATTTATTTAGTGTGTTTCACGCGGAGCAGTCCACAAACGCGAAAACTTACAGGAGATGATTTTAAATTTATGTTTCCCGATGTCCCGCTTGTCCACTCCCCTCCCCTACATGTGTTGAGTCATGCAATTCACACTGCTGCATTGCTTGCCAACTGCACAGCACTAGTAAATAGATGACACCGTACGTTCCATGGCTCATGTCTGTACTCTGTTCGCTACAAGAGATTCTGATTATTTCTGCGCATCCCATGAATTTTCCTTAGGAATTTTGAATGCTAATGTTAATACTCTTCACCGCTAACGTTCTGTTGCGAATTCCGTGCACTACGCCGCAGGGCATGAGAGATATGAACCAGTTACCTCTGGCGATTAACTAAAGGGTTTAGGAAAAAGTGGATGACGGATCCTCTCTTATATTATTGGGGTTATTATGCCCATAATTTTTCCGTAACTTATTTTCAGACACCCTGTATTTGTGTAAAGCTTTTGTCGATTCCGGATTTCGTTTCTAGAGGATCGAAAACCAAGCGCGTACTCTTTCTGGAAAATATACTAGGAAAAGTGTTTCAAGTTAAACAACACTGCGCAAAAATTACTTGTCCGTATGATACGATAATGTACTGTAGTCCGAAATATTTGCAGTGGGGTTTCTGGAAAAGAAGTCTGTATTTCAATTGATGAAACAACACACATAGTGGGAAGGATAATCGCGATCATTATCGGTATGAACAATAGAACCTGAAGATTCAATGCCAAAGATATTTCTGCTAACACCTGAGCAGTCAGAAAAGGTTGACAGTGCAATCCTGTGGTACTAAGGCAGAACCCAACATGTAAAAAAAAAATCGAATTTTCTGTTTAATGTCAATATGGTAGATTTTTCGACGAAGAACATGATCTCAAAGTCCGGTATGACTCTTGTGCCCATAGAATACGGTGTTCCCTAAATAAAGATTCTTGCATCCGGTAGATAGTGGCTTTTAGCCCCACTGTCGGCAGCCCTGAAGGTGGTTTACCGTAGTTTCCCCATTTTCCTACCAGGCAAATGCGGGGGCTGTACCTTAATTAAGATCACAGCCGATTCTTTTCCACTCCTAGGCCTTTCCTATCCCATCGTCGCCGTAAGACCTATCTGTGTCGGTGCAAGTTCCAAAAAAAAAAAAAAAAAAAAGATTCCGATGTGTTCAGTACATCGGTAGGAATTGAGGCAATCGAGTGATTTACTTGCTGAATGAATAATAAAGCTTCTTCTTTGTTTTATTACATTCATAAATTTATGCCACGTCAATTTAGAGGTCATTGAACTACAATATGAATTTAGCAAGCCCGATAACTTTTAAAAGCGCTTCCTGATAAATCTCAGTTATTTGACTTATCGCGTTCTGCCTTAGAACCACAGAATTATAGCTTATAATCGGTGGGAGGGTATTCTTCACAGCAAGAAGATCCTCCTTTTTTATAACGGATGTAGCACCGTGTATGAAGAAAAGTGTGAAGGCTTTAAAAGTTATCTTTCCGGAAATGGTCCATGTGACATGCTGAGTACATATACTTGCAGAGAACGTGCGCAGGTTTTTCCCGACGCAGACAAATTAATTTCAAGTGCAAAGAAGATTGGTGTCTCGGATCCATATCTTCAGCTAGGCTGCTACCGAAATCGCGTTTACTCTACAACCAGTGTTAAGAAGGTGGGGTGGGTCATGGGTTTCTGCTGCCTTGTACGATTCCGACAACTTTGACGAGATATCTGAAGTGCTCTCAGAAAATGTCGCTGTATCAATCGTGATGTGAAGAAACTTCTCTCCTTTGCGACTGTGAGGAATGGTTTGTGCTTCACAGAAACCCATTACGTAAATTACCTCAGATGATTACTGAGTTGGAAAAGAGAGGGCTTCAATGAAAATTGTTGAAAAAAATCTGAAACTTATTGAAGTTGGTCAGCGTAAATTGCAAGAATGGTTTTTCTACAAATCTACGTTTACATAAAATAAGGGAAATTTTCCAGGTTTTGAAAGGAGATCTCTAACGTCCATCTACGAGTATATTACATTGCTTTAAAAACTCTTTCGTAACATCAGTAAACGTAGTGATCATTTTCTGTAACGAACTGAATTTTGTCTGATAGAAGGGATAGTTTAAGTTGAGGAAATATGTTGCGATGATGTGGAATGATGTAAATCATTACATTTTAATAAAAGACCGCGGTGATTGAACACTGGACTTTGAATAATCATCTTTCAGTAATGTACTGTATGAAAATTTAATTTATATTGTTAGTATATCTACACAATATTATGTATTTTTTAATTTTAGTGTTTACTTTTCATCTTCTGCCTGTCTATTTAAACAATTTAGGTGACTAAATATCCGGGCTCTAGATATCATTTTGAAAAGAACAACCAGAAATACTGTATTCGAGTGTTTGACACATTCATTTCTGCGCAATTTTCGATTCCTCTTTTTAAGAGCCTTCATTGCATTAAATGTGTAATATAGTAGCTGTTTTTTTTCGACATAACATATTTACAGAAAAATTGAGTTATTGTGAAATGTATTTGCAAAAAAAGTAACAGCATTGTATTTACAGTACAGTATACTGTTTGAAATTACCTGAAGCAAACATGAGTGCGATTGCTACTTTGTATGTTATGGTATTCGTTGTACAAACAGGTTGCTCTGAAATAGCTCACAGGCGGCTGGCCATGAGCACATTTCCATGATCAAAGTAAATACCGCGCAGAATGGCATCCACTCGATTGTAGTTCGATAGTTTATTTGCAGAATGTTTCAGGATGGCTGCGTTCGGTGTACTAAAGTGCTGCGAGAAACTATGAAGAAAACACAAAGTAATATCAAGGCAATCGGATGCAGTAAGAGTGGCGATAGTTTTTAAGGAGCCAGTTGTGATAGCGATAGTCGCTACTAGTGGTCTCTGTCGTGAGCCAGTGCAAGCTGCAGTACTTCTAAGATGGCAAAAAAAAATCTCCGCAGAGTACACGGTTCAGATACTAGGAAACGAGACCTTACCGAGCTCGATAGCTGCAGTCGCTTAAGTGCGGCCAGTATCCAGTAATCGGGACATGGTGGATTCGAGCCCCACTGTCGGCAGCCCTGAAGGTGGTTTTCCGTGGTTTCCCATTTTCACACCAGGCAAATGTCGGGGCTGTACCTTAATTAAGGCCACGGCCGCTTCCTTCCACTTCCTAGGCCTTTCCTCTCCCATCGTCGCTAAAGACCTCTCTGTGTCGGTGCGACGTAAAACAAATAGAAAAAAACCGACATCTTGGGGTCGGCTAGTGTGAGTTTGAGCCAGTTTTACTGCTGAATGCCCTTTCCGACGCCAACGCAGTGTGAAGGGATGTAATCACTATTGCTTGTAGTGTGTGTAGACGAACATATGTGTTGAGTAACAACTGACAGTTTAAATCCTCGACCCGGCTGGGAATCGAATTCGGGGCCCTGTTAAGGTTTGGCCGAATTAACTGTACTTTTCAAATTAAATGTTTGTATGTTGAGTGCTCAGTGTGAAGGCTGGTTGGATCCTCAACAGTTCCACCATTAGCGGTCATAGATGATCTAGGCATCACTGAAGAGGCGTACTACGGAAATGATGAGGGAGGTAGTTTCCCGTTGCTTTCCTCACTGAGCCAGAATTAGCTATAATGTACCAGTCTGCCAAGTCCAATGAGATGCATGCACCAACCGACCCTATGATCAACATTTTCACACCATCCATAGCAGGGACTGGCTGCATAAGGAATGGCGTTACTAGCATCACTAATACCTCAGTCACTTCCATACTGTCGAAGCCAAGGATGAGACTGATACAGATCAATGAATGTAACAGCATTGCTCTAGCCCATACCAGAAGACACAGTGCGCCAGCAAGGGCATATAATAATAATAATAATAATAATAATAATAATAATAATAATAATAATAATAATAATAATAATAATAATAATAATAATAATAATAATAATAATACGTCTGGTATACCATACAGCCAGCAACTCAACGCCGAGTGTTGGGCGGCGGTAAATAACGTGACTTCCTAAGAGTGCCAACGGCTTCGGGCGGATGAACTCCTTTAGGTGGGGCGATGGCCCCTTCAGTGGAGGAAATGCCACTGGAAGCCATCTCACCATGTCTCATGAAGCTTCTTTGAATGGATCAAAGTAGAGGTCCACGGGATTCTGTTGACTGAGGTAACAGCAGGACTGATGGCGGATGAACTCACAGTAGAGTCAACGCCAGCGTCCAGGCCTCAGTCAGTGAGACTAATCTGACTTGGCGTCAGGCGGCAACCGGCTGTAAATCATTTTGCCAAACCATGTTGACCATGCGAATACGACATATTTGTAGAAAGATAATCGATAGGTCGGCTCCCCGAAAGAGTGGGGCTAGAGACAGGTTGCCTCCCCGCAAAAGTGAGGCCAAATATATGTCCCCTCCCCGCAAAAGTGAGGCAAAAGCTAGGACACTTGCTCCCATGCACAAAGCGGAAAATATGTTGCCAAAGTTGAGAATCGGCACGTGGTTGGCACACTTATCCAAAAACCCTCCCAACTAGCAGACATTATAGAAGGTGCCGACTGGACTTCGCCACTGTGCAGGAGACAAAGTGGAGATGAGGAAAAGCCAGAAATATCAGCCATGGCTATGAGCTCTTCTACAACGGTGATATCAATGTAAGAAATGGCTTAGGAATCACCCTCGCCATTCATCTTATCAGAAAGTTGATTTCAGTCGCACGTTTCAACAACCGTCTAATGGCAGTAAAAGTAGCCAGGTATGGTATCGTCTGCCTGAATATGATCTATGCATGTGCGCCTCAGGCTGGCTGTGGTGGAATCACGAAACAAAATTTCTGGGACGACTAAGATCATTTAGTGACCTTAATTGGGTGACCTTAATGGTCATGTTGGAAGGACTGGCGAGGATTATTCCGAATGTAATGGAGGCTTTAGTTACGGAATGAGGAATGACCAGGGTGAGGAGATCCTCTAGTTTGCCGAAGTGTACAATCTAGCTGTAGTCAACACATACTGTCAGAAGAAGGAAGATCACCTTATCACATAAAAGGTGAAGATCTCATCAATGATACAAGATCGAGTGGAAGAGAAAGTCATGTGTACACAAATTGACTACATTCTCTGCAACAGTGATCTGCTGAGAGAATTTGTTGAATGCAAGGTCATCCCAGGAGATTCTCTGACATCTCAACGTAGGCTTTTGTTCGGAAAGCTATTGCTAAGGTGTCCGTTAAACAACAGAGTCAGCTACCGTGAGACCACTTACGAAGATTAAGTGGTTCAAACTGCGAGATCAAGAGACAGCCCAACCACTCTTAGATGATATCGGGGCGTATATAGTCCCAGACATGCAGGAGAACGATAATGACATCCCAGATCAAATATGGACAAGATTTCAGAAGTACTGTACCAACATGGCAAGGCATCACCCTGGAGTTTCTAATGACAGACTGAAAATAGACAAGGAAACCTGGTGGTGGAAATATAACGTCCAGGAGGCACTGAAGAAGAAAAAGACTGAGTTTAAAGCATGGTGGAAAGCAAAAGACAACCAGAATGGACAAGACCTAAAGGAATAATATAAGGCCGAAAAAGTCGTAGCAATAGCCAAAAGTGAAGAGCAGCAAGGCCTCTGTGACGACTTGGAGACACCAGAGGGTGTGCAGCGGATCTACAAGGTACTGTTCAGCGCGAAAGAAAATCCAGGGATAATGTCGACACCAAATATATCCATGACCATTGGGCAACATTACTGACTAATGATAAAGCAATTAACAACCGCTGGAAGAAGTATTTCGAAGGGTTACTAAATGGGGAGTATGTACGAGACATAGCAGTTTCACAATGCAGTTGAGGGGCCTGTCCATGAAGTCACATCTTCTAATATTGCAACAGCTGTGTCAAAGATGAAGAACGGCAAAAACATCAAAAAGTTCCTGAGGTGTATGTGAAGATGAACCAAGATATGTTCCTACGTCCATGTACTATGGTGAAAACCACTGGAGGTGTTTCAGATAGTTGCCGTGTTGATGTTGATGTACATCAGGGGTCGGCACTGAGCCTGGTACTTTTCAACATCAACTATCTGTCGGAGCAGGTGATGACAGACCTGCCGTGGGCCGTACTTTACAAGACGATATTGTTTTGGTTGGTGAATTACGTCAGGAGGTTGAGGCAGTCATGGAACGATGGCGAGTAATACTAGAGGCAGATGGATTAAGAATAAGTCGCAAGAAGACAGAGTAAATGTTTTTCAACTTTGCGCAGCCAGGGCAGGCGGGCCCGCACAACTCGTTCTCCCTTGCTCGAGAACCGCTGATGACCGACAAGTTCAAATATCTTGGATCAGTCATCACTACCGATGGTAATAGCGATACAGATGTCAAGCACCGCATCAGTGTTGGTTGGATGAAATAGCCGTCTCCTACTGGTGTTCTCTGCAATTCGTATTCGTATTCGTATCAGAAGCATTAATACTATAAATATATATATATATACTCTTACTGAACTATATACATTATATGCAAAGTCACACTTATAAGAAAAAGTCTATACTACTTTTGCCCAGAAATTGGCGACATCCAGTGCATTTTCTGTTGCCTGAAGTAGATCTTGTACTGAGCATGTTTTAGGGCACCTACTACACTGCAACAAATGAGACGTCGTCTGGATTGCACCACACTCACACAATGAGGACTCGATGTTAAAACCCCACTTCTGCAGGTTGCTTTTACATCTTGTAACACTACCCGTAATCTGTTCAGTGATCTCCAAGTACTCCATTTCTCCCTGTGACCAGGTGGTAATTCTTCACTTGGTGTCAACCATTCTTCGGAGCGAGTGCAGCTCGCGCGCCACATATCAATTCGGGATTGCTGAGGTGCCCCATTAAGAGTCTCTGTTGTTCTGAAGAAACTTTTCCTTGATTTGAGTCTTGGAGTATCCATACAGAGGGTGAGCTTCACATGTTTCCGCCTTCTTCCTCTCGACGGATATCAGGAGGGGCAATACCAGCAAGACTATACAATTTGTTCAACGGAGTAGGTTTTAGACAGCCGGTAATGACGCGACAGGTATTGTTTAGAGCAAC
Source organism: Anabrus simplex (assembly GCF_040414725.1). Classification (NCBI taxonomy): domain Eukaryota; kingdom Metazoa; phylum Arthropoda; class Insecta; order Orthoptera; family Tettigoniidae; genus Anabrus; species Anabrus simplex. The sequence goes on from NC_090269.1 coordinate 259,973,040, forward strand.
ATCTACCTTCGTGGCATGACTTGACTTATACCATACTGGGGATGCATATTCCGCTGCAGAGTAACATAGAGCAAAGGAAGAGGTTCTCACAGTATTGGGATGTGCCCCCCAGGTAGTACCCGTTATCTTCCTTATAATATTATTTCTGGCTGTCACTTTTTGCTTGGTGTTCGAGCAGTGTTTCTGGTAAGTGAGAGCGCGATCAAGGGTAACTCCAAGATATTTTGGTGTGATGCAATGTTCTAATGTGGTTTCTTCCCAAGTGATTTTGAGAGTTCTGTTTGCCATTTTATTTTTGAGGTGGAAGGCACAAGTCTGAGTTTTACAGGGGTTTGGTCTCAGATGATTCTCCTTGTAATAAGCAGACAGCACTGAAAGTGCATTAGATAATTTCTGCTCAATAGCGTCAAAGCAGGTGTCTTGAGTGGTAATGACACAGTCATCTGCATAGATAAAGCGCTGAGTTCCTTCGGGTAGCGGCTGGTCATTGGTGTAGATGTTGAACAATGACGGAGAAAGCACACTTCCCTGAGGTAATCCATTCCTGTGTGATCTCCACCTGCTTCTTTTCCCCTGAAATTCAACAAAAAATCTTCTATTTTCAAGAAGGTTCCTAATGAAGCATGTAAGCTGGTAGTCATTAGTAGCATTGTATAATTTCATAAGGAGTCGTTTATGGTTGACGGTATCATATGCATCTGTAAGGTCGACAAATACAGAGCCAGTGATCTGTTTCCTTTCAAAACCATCTTCGATATGCTGCGTTAGCTCCAACACTTGAGATGTACAGCTCTTCTCAGTTCTGAATCCAGCTTGCATTGGTATGAAGATTGCCTCTAACTTCTCCGTTAGCCTATGGAGTATGAGTCTTTCAAGAATCTTGTACAGATGACAAAGGAGCGAGATAGGCCGATAACTCTTTGGATGATTTGGATCCTTACCTGGCTTACGTATAGCTATAACTCTGGCTCTCCTCCATAATTTCGGGATCTTGCATGATTGGATGCAGTTGTTCCTCAACTCTATTAGTCAGTGCTTTGTGGCTGGACCGAAGCTCGTAATTTGCTCAACTATTATGTCGTCAAGGCCAGCAGCTTTACCATTCTTGGTTTTGCTCAATGCATAATCAAGCTCAGCCTGAGTGAAAGGTTGATATAGAATGATGGTTTCTTGATCAGGTTTTCTCTCAAATGTCTTCTTACTAGTCTTGATGGTTCTAGTAGTTTTTTCCATTTTCGATGAGCTGGTGTGCAATTTCATCAGCTTTGACATTTGCATGCGTACTTGTTTGAGAACGGTCATTATTTAGGCGCCGTAGCAATCTCCAAGCCCCTTGGCTGCTTCTACTCATATCACAGTCTGCCATCAGTTTCTCCCATTGGTCTTTCTTTGCCTCGGAGATTGAAGAGAGAATACGCGTTGCTACGTTGGAGGTTTCCTCACTAAATGGGTTTTCGTTGTATGATTTGTAATATTCATCTAGTAATACTGCTGTCTCTGCAGTTACCCCTTGGAGATAGTTTGTCCTACAGCCTCTTGGAATACATGTCCGAGAGCATAGATTCACAACATCAACAAAACGTTCACATTCTTCAGGTACAGCTGGGATAGTCCGAACTTTCTCATCCAACATTTCGGAAAACTTAGACCAATTAGCCCTTCTGTGCGATAAGCGGATGCTAGTCAAATTAAAGGGAGAAGTGTACAAAGCCACTATCAAGCCTGCCCTCATGTACGGCTCAGGATGTTGGACAAGGTAGAACAAGCGTGACCAGCGAATGCATGTCACAGAGATGCGGAAGTTGCGATGATCGACGGGAGTCACTGTGCGTGACAAAGTGCGCAATGAACACGTGCGAGGATCCTTTTAAGCTTTGCCCATCAGCGACAAGATGGAGGAGAAACAGCTCCGCTTGTATGGTCACGTCTGAAGAAGAAATGAACACCATTTAGTACGGAAAGCTATTGCCATCAAAAAGTCGAAGAGAGGAAGAAGGCGTTCTAAGTCAACATGGAAACAAACTGCTGAGGCTGCTTTAAGGAAAAGTGAAGTGCCATTAGACCTGGTACAAGAACGTCGGACATACTCCCTCCGAGTCAGACGAGCCGACTCTGAGTGAGCCCGGGAGTGCCCGTTTTATGGGTACACATATGGCCAGTATTGAAGAAGAAGAAGGAGAAGAAAAAGAAGAAGAAGAAGAAGAAGAAGCAGTTGCGACATGCGATACTTTATGCTGGTAGTGGTGTCTCATGCGTGTTTACCTTCGAGAATCAAGTAGAGCGACAGCCTTGACTGCGGTGACGATGGCAAGTAAGCCAACAAGGAAGCGGGCAAGGAGAACCGTCGGGTGTGACCCGGACACTTGATTAAATGCATAATGTACGAATATGACTTAATGCTTTAGCGCCAGCACTCAAACATTTGCAGTATCGACATCGAAGAGGGGAAACAATTCTCAGAATGGTTATCGTAGGGATGTGAATTAATAACCAAAGACGAAATTGTTTCACTCTTTCACTAGACTAACTTGAAAGAAAGTTGAGTTTCTCCCCAATTTGTTGGTGTCGATGCATCTTGCTGAAATGTCATCTAAGCGATTGTTACACGTGAGTTGTAAATAAAGTAGTATTAACGTAGTCCGGACACTTGCAGGAGGTCGGACATGCGCAAATAGGATGTGGCAGCGATCAGGTGGTGCGGTGTAGATGTGTAGTGTGCGTTTGACGGGTATCGAGTTAGAAGTGATGTTGCTGTGCGGCATTGAAGTGAAGAGTGTCGATTTCACCGCTCTAAAGTTTGTTTTCAAAGGTGATCAGTGTGCGTGGATTAAAATCGAGGTTGCCCATGGCAAAAATTCATCAGAATGCTATCGGGGATTTCGTGAAGCCTGTGGCGATAATGCATAGGAGGTATAGGAGGTTTGCACGAGGGTCAAGGCGTTTCATGAGGGTTGGAACGAGGTCTTGGAACACCCTCCGTACTCACCGGTCATGAGTCCTTGTGACTTTGATCTTTTTCCGAAGTTGAAGGAACCCCTCGAGGCCGCCGATTTCTTGACGTGGCATCTGTACTCAGCGCAGTAGGGCGATCCGACGATCAATAGAGAACGTCTTGCCAACTGTACCCAACAGCTTCGCGACAGTTGGCAAAAGGTAATGGACTTTGTGAGTGACTACATTGAAGGAATCTAATGCAAATGCACTTGTTAGTTCATTGCATTCTATCAATATTCGCACTATTTTGTTTACATCCCTCGCATTTCTGTTCAAATTACGAGCTGGCAGTTCAAATCCTATTATTTCATCACTGTTTTGAATAGAATAGGGACAATAAATATTGGGCAAGTTTGTGTCAGTTTTGGACGAATTTTGAAACGATGTTCCAACTTCCCATATCGGAATAACGACACGTTTTCACAAGACTTGATTACAAATGAAACTTCCCTCGTGACAAAGGGGTTGTTTAACACAAATGATCGTTTGGCATTAAAAGTTTTGACAGTTCTTACGTTCGGAAAAAAGATCTAATTAGGAGTACCAGTGCAAATCTTACTCAGGCCAAAAAAAGATATCTTTGTGCAAACCTTTTAGGGTATATGTCGTGATAGGTAATGTAGTAGATGTGCTGGATCCTTATAACGACCATTCTAACAACGCGGAAATATTTAAACTCACCCTGCAAGATCCGAATGCATCATTCGACGTTTGTTTTACGGATGCAAAAGAATATTTGGAAGAATGAAGATTTACACTCTTCGTTCTGATACTGAAAGGTCATTGCTATCAGTTGGCTACAGCAGAAGACAACGATTTGCACCATATAACTAGGATTATTTCGGTGTTTCAGGCCATGCGTGGGATAATTGGGCCAAAGAACTGTCTCTTCCATCATCCCGTAGAAAATAGTTCATCCCTTTTTGCCTGAGAGATTGCTTTCATATAATTTTCGAAAGAAGTTAGAGTCAGACATTCGTCAAAGCTATGCAATTCTCGCAAAAATGTAGGGCAAAAGATCACTCCGACCATCCCACGACAAGACGCCAATGAGCAGCGCAGGAGTAGGCGACGTCACTCGTTGCAAACGTTTACATCAGAATATATTCTTGATTTCTCAGGGATGACATATAAGCAGTTTCACATACTTTTCACAGCTCCATATCAGCTATCAAAGGTTTCAAACATCCGTCTTTTAAATAAAGTAAATACGTGTCTTCGGCCCGTGGTGGTGTAGCTCTTTTCTGGCACACCCCCAATGGAGGTGAACTGCAACAACAAAAATCAACCGAGGATAGCATCGCAGCAAGCATAATAGGCAGTCGTATGATTATTACGAAAAATGGAAGCGTAGGCATAAGTACTTCAAGACGGAAACAGGTTCCAGCAAGGATATTTCAGGCTTCATTAATGAACAAGGCGAGTGTGAATGTGAGAAGGCGAGTAATACTAGCGAAATACTGACATTTACCTATGATAATACAAATATTGTCCGACTCGTTGGCTGAATGGTCAGCGTACTGGCCTTCGGTTCGGAGGGTCCCGGGTTCGATTCCCGGCCGGGTCGGGGATTTTAACCTTAATTGGTTAATTCCAATGGCCCGGGAGCTGGGTGTTTGTGCTGTCCCCTACATTTCTGCAACTCACACACCACACACAACATTATCCTCCACCACAATAACACGCAGTTACCTACACATGGCAGATGCCACCCACCCTCATCGGAGGGTCTGCCGTACAAGGGCTGCACTCGGCTAGAAATAGCCACACGAAAAAAATACAAATATGTTAAAAAATGATACAAAATTTGATAGATATAAGTTAATAGCAGCTGGATTTGATAAGATTACTGGGGATATTAGAAAGACAGTGGGTTCGGTTATACTACAATTTCTGAAGTACTTACATGATTATCATTTGCAGGTAGGAGAATTACCAAATAAATAAAAATATCTGGATTATACCATCAAAATTGGTCGACAGAAATTGCAAACAAAAGATGTGGAATATAAGTATAAATGAATGTGATGGTGATTGTGGTGGTGATTATTGTTTTAAGAAAAAGTACAAGTAGGCCACCATCCTCTATATAACACTAATCAGACGGAACAAAATGGAAGGGGCCCGACACTTCGACAAATTAAGGTATCGCCAAAGAAAGACAAGGGCCATGAAAGGCGTGAAAATGAAAGACTCCCTAGCCCTCGGAAAGCTAATAGCGTCGGAGTCAGGAAAGAAAAAGAGTTGACCATGAAAGGTCGGATAGGATAGATGAAAGTGAGGAGGCGGCACAAGTAAGTGGAAGTAATTCCAGGACTCAGCTAAGGGCCCCAACGTCACCAACCTTCGCTATAAAGTTCATAGCCCCTGGAGTTCCTTTTATCACCTCTTACGACAGACAGGGGATACCGTGGGTTATTCTACCGCCCCACCCACAGGGAGTGTTGTTTGTGACACATGGAGCGCGTTAACACGAGGTTTATTGTAGATGGTTTTCCAATATCCCGGTGGATTCCTTCAGTACTGTGAGGGTAGTTATATAGATGAAAACTTAGTTCGTTATTTTAACTTTAAATTTCGTTTTTTGTCCATTGAACCTTACACTTGTCGGGAGAAGTTATGTCATCCGGTACCTTATAAAAATATACACAACAAGAGAAATATATTCTATTTTAGGCATAGTAAAACATATTCTGATTTTTCAGCTCCCTTAAGAAATACGGACACTCATTAATAAAGTTATATTAGAGCTGATTGGAAAGTTTAACCTCTCAGAAACTTCATAAGTTTCAAAAGCTTGTTATAGAATAGCATTCACTTTATATAACTTTTGGGCTATAGTGCATAATTTTAGTGCGGTGAAAACTCATGTGACCGAATGTTCGATGCGTGATTTGGCCTATGCAGCTGTTGGCTTGTATTCTGGAGATGATGCAATCGAGGCCCACAACCGACAACCCTCAAAATGGTTTTCTGCTGTCTACCCATTTTCAGATCAAGTAATAAATTGATCACCTGTACTTTAATTAATGTCAAGGCCGCTGCCTTTGCAGTTAAAACCTTTCCGAGTTTGTGCCACGTTAAATCATTAGCGAGAAAGAGAAACATCGTGCATAAATAACAATTACCTTGGTACGCGGTAGCAGAACGTGGTTGAATTCTCCTGGAAAAGCCCGTTTTGACTATTTTGGCGAAATGTTTTGATCCGAACTCTAAAATTTTGATTATTTCCATTTTTTCTAAATTTTCGAATTTTCTCAATCCACTTTTAACTTGTTTTCAATGGGTCACACAGAGAAAGAAACGTTAGGGGTAAATGGCTGGACAAAACATGAAGCAAAAATTGAACTTTAGCAAGTTTATTTAGATATAACTGTTTTCTTTCCTTTTCTTGGAAAATTAGGAAAGAACAATAGCAATAGAGTTGAGAATAAACATCAGAATATAGCAGGTAAGCTTAGGAACTTAGTTAATTCACAACCAGGCGCAAAAGGACTCCCATTTCCGTACAAGGCTTAAGAGTCGAAACTAAAACAACAGGTCTTATAAAGTACAAGTTTTTTATATAAATAAGTGAGATACTAGCTTTTACACAAGATATTCCTCAGGAGCGGAAATATAGAATAGTACTTGTTCATAACAGAAAGAAGTAAAAGCTTCCAGAACAATGCTATCATGACGGAAATCGAACCCTCGACTTCAGAGTTACATTTAAAAGGGTCTCCAACCCTGAACAACCATTTATATTTTACACTTAACCATACTCTCATGGGCCTCGAACTCATGTTAGCTTAATTAATTTACATCAATGAACTCACGCCAAAATACTTGTAGCAGAATTCCCGTTATACTCTTAAAACCTAAACAGCTTTTACCCTCACTACCCTTATTTCATAGGAGAGCCACACCCGAAAAGTGAATCGAAAGATCCAGAAAATACAGGAGCCGAACCTCATACTACCTGGTCGAGAAATGGAAAACAAAGTTTAATGGAAAGGCCGAGAACAAGAAAGGAATGGAGGCTGAACCAACCCAAGTAATCCGAGAAAAAAACTCATGACAAGAATTAATACGGCTTAAGAGGCTATGATACAGAGGTTAAGCGATGCTACTTGGTGACTAGGGAAGGAAAAGGTTATGTCCGAAACCAGGCTTGAAAAATGTATAAACTGAAAATTTAGTCACCGTAAAATAAAGCGAATACGGGAAATGAGGTAATAATAATAATAATAATAATAATAATAATAATAATAATAATAATAATAATAATAATAATAATAATAATAATAATAATAAGAGCAATTTCAATTTTCTTGTACTGTAATTATGAATTTCATTTGGGAATATTCAGTGTTTATTGTACTAATATCTCTTGTCTACACATTAGTCCCATTTCTCGAGTGTGAGTGAGGGATGGGGAGAGATGAATGCATTTTTCATGTTTGATATCGCCGGATGCCCTTCTTGACGCCAGCAGTTGAGAAACTAATGAAGATGAAATGAATGATGATGAATGGAATTGGGTACTGTGGTGAAAGGAATCAGCTGTGGCCTATGGATTGGGACTGTCCCGGCATTTGTCTGGAAGTGAAAATAGGAAACCACAAATAAATAATTCTCAGGACAGCTGAAAGTGAACTTCGAAACCACTCGTCTCCCGAATGCAGCGTTTGGCTCCATAGCCGTAGCGTTATCATGCGCGGCCACTCCACTCTGTGTTTTGTACAGTACTAATAAAAATATCAATAATCACGATATTATTATTTATAAAAATCCTCATCGTATGGCGTAGCTAATGTAATTCAACACAAAATGTGCCCTCTGTTGGACTAAAAGAGTAACTTTACAAATTTATTTCAATTTTATTAACCACACCATTGGTTGTCAATTTGAACTTCACAAAAACATACTTATCGAGCGTTCATTTTAACATAACAACATTTGATACTAATAATATTAATTATTATACCACAACTGACTGAATTTATCACTTGGTAGCTTTCAGTATAATAAAATTTAAAATAAATGATGCTATTAATTAAGAGTATAATTTATAAGTTGCCTAAAATGCAGGTAAATGGGCGCCAGAAGTCACCATAGGATACCTCAAGTGAATGTTTTCGAAAATTCTAAATGGATCCGCCGATGAACAGTAAACCAACATGACAGCAATATTATCGCTGTAGTTTTAATGAGTGTCTGCATACGTACATGTTTAAAGAAAAAAATATTAATGATTAATATTGTATTAACGTTTTATTATTGGGATAATCGGCCTGCGTATAGATATTGTGTAAAACGGTTTCCTAAAACACAGTATGTTTTCAAGACATCGCTAAAATTTGTCATGACAACTTGGAGTACGTTAAGAATCAGAAAGAATGAGACTGAACGAGAGGTGAAACGATCTCTGTTATATTTCATTTCTAGCGGTACTCTGCTTGGTTAATTTTTTTTTTTTTTTTTTTTTTTTTTACCTTTAGGATTTGTTTCACCTGTTTGCAGTTTTTCATTATCTGTTTACCCTCCAGGGTCGTTTCTTCCCTCGGACGCAGCGAGGGATCCCACCTCTACCGCCTCAAGGGCAGTGTCCTGCAGCTTCAGACTCTTGGTCGGGGGATACAACTGAGGAGGATGACCAGGACCACGCCCAGACGGCCTCACCTGCTATGCTGAACAGAGGCCTTGCTGGGGGATGGGAAGATTGAAAGTGATAGACAAGGAAGAGGGAAGGAAACGGCCGTGGCCTTAAGTTAGGTACCATCCCGGCATTTGCCTGGAGGAGAAGTGGGAAACCATGGAAAACCACTTCCAGGATGGCTGAGGTGGGAATCGAACCCACCTGTACTCAGTTGACCACCCGAGGCTGAGTGGAACCCGTTTCAGCCCTAGTACCACTTTTCAAATTTCGTGGCAGAGCCGGGTATCGAACGCGGGCCTCCGGGGGTGGTAGCTAATCACACTAACCACTACACCACAGAGGCGGACTAGCGACGTTTTGTAAGTTTCTTTATTGTGACGTTGACTGATAGTTTACGAACTCTTTTCTGGATTTAGAAATATTGTTATGTGTATAATTTTATTTTAATTTGAGATTATTTAGTAATAGCATCAATATGAGGAACAAGAGTAAGTAGCCTATATGTTAATCAGAGATTCCCGTTTTATAATTGCCAAATTTAATCGCGGACCGTCATCAGTTCTTACGTGAAGGTAACGATGACAATGTGATCAAGGATAAAACATGCGCCAAAACACAGCAAAACATTTGTCTCGAAAACAATAAGAGGTATAAACATGTTTCTGGGAAATCGAATTTCAGGTACACTAGGTGTACTCCATTTTTCAATAGCACTAACCGCTTAGGCAGCGTAATCAATTGTAAGGGTCTCAAGCGGACGTTTTTCTCTGACTTGTTTCACAGCTTCTGTAGCAACATATACCACTTAAAAGATAGTGTGGTAGTAAATATCCTGTGTATTAACAAAAGGTATCAGCTGTATGACTGCCAAATTTGAGTTCCACCAGTCAAGTAGTTTTGTGTTAAAAAACACAGGCAGGCAAACATACAAACGTTCAGATTTATATTGCTACCATTTTTTCCTTAAATTGCGGTTCTCACGGGAACACGTTGATATCCCGGGATGATATGTAGATTGTGTTATCCAGAATGATATGATCTTTCAAGTGGGGAAAGAAATGTAAAAATAGATGTGTAATTTCTGAGATTACCCCTTACTTATAAACAAACTCACAGTCTCTCTTCATATACGAGTAGAGATCATAACGGTGTATTTTCAACCGATAGCCATACATGTATTTGTTGTGTAATTAACGTTACACCAACACAGGTTACTGGCGACGATCGGAAGAACAAGGGCTCGGACTTGGACGGTAGGAGCAGCGGTCTCCAGTAGCGTAGATTAGGGGGGCGAGGGGGGCGCAGTGGCCGCCCACTTTGTGAAAAACATATTTTATTCCATTTTAGCTGGCTGAATCTAGGAATTATAAGAATTATTTATAAAAAACCAATTTGTACAAGACCTGCTGTCTTATCAGCTACTTCTTTCCTTTATTTCTTAGTTATTAAAAAAATTATCAGCGGAAATACCCACAAAATTTTGTTCCTTGCGGCTAACCGACCTGTATAGCGCCACAGCACGTAGTGGAGACTTTGCATGTGACTTGTGGAAGGATAGCAGGGGTATTTTTCTGCCAAGGTCATGAACACTGCGGTATTATTCATCCGCTTGCCGCCCGGATTGGTCAGTCTGGCGGTCACTTTTAGTATCTAGTAGTTTCTTAGTGTTTGGTCAAATAATAAACGATTTTAATTGTACGAATCGTATAATCACGCCATACTTCTATTTCATTGTGATACATGTGTAATATTGTTCCTTTGGTGAAAGTTTTATTGTATAGTATAGAAAAACCTGAAAAATCTATTATTACCGCACTGAAGCTGGTAAACTGTGAACCTTGACCCCTTTGTGTAAATTAGCACAGAGAGCAAAGAAACTTACCACTTTCTAGCTTGATTTTTTTCAGTGTTGTATAACTCGTCTCCCACTCGCTATATCCGACTAACCCGGGTACATTTTGTTTTCGGTAATTTTGCTCCAATTCCCAATCGCAGCTACAGGCGATCTCAATCCAATATGAAGACGCTGTTCCATTATTGGAACATAAAAATCACACTTTAATTATATTTAATCCATTTGCCTGCGTTGTTTAAAATTTTGTAATGAACATGAACTATGTAAGGATCACAGATGTTCATGAAGTCGTAAGTTTTCACGTTTCTTATCGACAACGTTAATTTTGAAATCCTGAACGACCCAGGTAATATCATAATAGGAGTTTGTATTAACAATGTAGCAGGTACTTTCATCCCATTTCCACTACTCGCGATTTCGCTTCTCGTCATAATACCTTATTTTCAAAGTAGAGCAAAGAAAAAAGAATATACATTTCAGTTTGAACTGAAGTAGACCTACCTTACAAAACACCCGTCTAGATATGAGTAAAAATAATTAATATGAAGTATCTTGGACAAATGTGGATTAACTGAGGTACAAAAGGTATACAAGTGGGGAAACATTTCAGGACTTCCGACGGTAGCGTTGAAAGGCATAATCTTCCTAGCTTACAGCTACTTGACGTGTGGTACGTAGCCAAAGTGCTCACTCATAAAGCTTTGAACGAATGGCAATTGAAAAGAAGAGTTTGTTCCGAGTTATACTTCCCTGAATCCAAGTCTTCTGGGAAATCAAGTTGTGCTCCCAGACGAACACTTCTGAGTGGTTTACAAAGTTTAATGAAAGAGCCCCTGTTTGATAACAGATAAAAACAGCAAGCCTCTCTGAGGGGATAAGGATACAGTATTTGTAAACTGTATTATTATGAAGTTTCTCAATTAGAAACTAGGTTTTACTTCAGTTTTCGCGACTACTGAAATTAATCTCAAATTTATCGCAAAGAAATTATTTAATATCGTGCAGTAGTCCCCAAAACCTCTAATAATGACAACTGCGACTGGTAACTAGAGGCGTTAAACTCTTTATGAGACAACACAGAGTGTACCAAGAATGTGTCAAAAATATTCTAGAATTTGTTCTTTGGTACAACGTACATAAACGTAAGGAAGGCTGTATTTGTTGATAAGACTAACACGAACACGTGCTGGCAGTGAGACTCATGTAAAGAGAACTAAATAACGTATGATTTTAACATAAACGTGACTGGCAGTGAGGACATGAAAATACAGAACAAAAACAAGTTACCGGTAACATCTGAAACTCCCAGCTGACTGCCACTTAAGGTGTCCCGCTGGGGCTTACGACAGGAAACTATTTAAGGCAGGGCACAACAAACACTTTCATAGTTGATATTATCTGTCTGAAGAGACTGATTACCTCGGGTTAAGTAGTGGTATTTCACTTGTCTTAGCAACGAACACGTCAATGTATTCGAAACGTCGGCAAACGGCACGTACGGTGCATAGAACATCACGGTTCAAAACGGAAGAAAAAGTGAATAATTTAACAGACCTTACAAGCTTCACATCGACGATTATTATTATTATTATTTGAAGAATACTGAAAATGCTCTTATTCTGACTAGAAAATGGGTAACATCTTTGTTTATGAAACTGATTATATAACTTAAAAAGGGAAAACCAGTGTATGTGAACACACGTGAATTTGTACTGCAGGAAGTAAGAAACATGTAGATATTGTAACGATTGTACATGCTGATTAGTTGACGATCATTAAATTAAAATTAGCGTGCTTATTGCTGCTAAGCGAATATATTTCTTGCCAAAATAACTCAAAGAACATACGATTCATTAATTCATTAATTGTGAGCTACATATTACTTTCACTATAGGACTGAAAGAAAGACGATACTGGATTTAGAATAATAAAGTTGGCACTTTTACGTGATTGTCCTGATCATAGATATGGAACCTCTATCTTAGAAATGAAGTATTACATAGTTCTTTTCCTGGTTGAACCGTGTTGTTGTTTTCTGTACATTCCGTACAGTTTGCCGACGTTTCGGATACATTGCAGTATTCTTTGTCAAGGCGAATGAAATACCCTTACTCGATTCTAGGTAATCAGTCTCCCAGGCAGCAATCACACGGCGAGAGTGGTTCCTGACCTTGGCCTTATACATCCTACCCACTAAAATATTCAATGGTAATCAATGAAGTAATAACAAAATAAATTCACGACCATATCCTGAGAATCCTTTATATTATAAATCAATGAACCAGCACATATAAATAAAAGGGCCTTAAATAATGCCCTGGCCGTCTCGTGATAGGCATCAAAGAATTGCTGATTTTATATCCTTCTTATAAATTCACATTGTTCGGGTGTTTCTTGATTTCGATAGCCTCATGGATTTTTCTTTCCAGATTCCAAGGGATACCTGCTGGGATCTTGGTCTTGTCAAATGATATTCCGTGACTTGTTCCGTAGCAGTGCTTGCCTACAGCTGAAATATCTGTGTTATGGTTCTTGGTGTGACGGATGTGTCCTTTTAGGCGGGTAGAGATCAGACGTTTTGTTTCACCGACATAACATGTTCCGCAGCTACATTCAATATGGTATATTCCAGGGGCCTGAAGTCCTATTGTGTCTTTTACTGGTGGTAAATAATGGGCTAGCTTCCGCTGTGGTTTATAGACAGTTTTCTTGTCATATTTATCGAGTATCTTGCCAATCCTGTCTGTAGTGTTTCTAATGTACGGAAGTATCGCTGTTTACTGGTGGGTCAGTTCTTTTTTCCCGTATTTTATTCTACCGCGGCATTTCCTTTTTCTTCGAATTTTAAAGACTTGTCGGACGTTATTGAGTGAGTAGCCATTTCCCCTGGGTTCTCGTGAGGTGTTCTTTCTCTTCTTCGAGGTATTCTGCGTCTGATATCGCCTTAGCCCTGTTAATCAGTGGTGGTAGAACAGGCTGCTTTTGTGATGGGTGGTGATGAGAAGAGGTGTACATGTACCTGTCTGTATGTGTGGCTTTTCTGTATACTGCGTGACTCAGAGTCCCATTGATGTTGCGTTTCACTAGGACATCCAAGAACAGTAATTTTCCGTTTACCTCGATTTCCATGGTGAACTGAAAATTTACGTGATTAGAGTTGAGATGGTCGAGAAATACCTGCAAGTTATTGCTACCGTGAGGCCAGATCACGAACGTGTCATCCACACAACTGAGAAAATATTTCGGTTTCAGGGTAGATGTGGCTAAGGATTTCTGTTCGAAGTGTTCCATATACATGTTTGCTATTATTGGAGAGAGCGATGATCCCATCGCGGCCCCTTCTGTATGTTCGTAGAACTCCCCATTAAAGTAGATATAAGTGACCTTAAGTCATTTTTAGCTAGTTTTGACAGGTCCTCTGGAAGTTTCTGGTTTAATAGCGGAAATACTTCCATTAGCGGCACCTTGGTGAAAAGTGACGTGACATCAAAACTTTAATAAGTCCGTAATTTCGATTGATTGACCCCTAAGGATCTGGACGAAATGTCGGGAGTCCTTCACGTAGGATTCAGTGTGTCCTGTGTGTGGCTGAAGTAGTCCGGCTTTGTAATGGACAATATCGTGCGTCGGAGTTCCTATAGCGCTCACGATAGGTCGCAGAGGTATGCCTTCTTTACGGATTTCTGGGAGACTATACAATTTACAAGTTACCTGGTCCGAGAAAATCAGTTTCCTCTGTATTTCGGCTGGGATACTGGAATTTTTTACTAGACTGTGGGGTTTGTTCTTAATGTGGTTGGTAGGGTTTCTTATTTTCCTGTAGAATCGGTGAGTAATTGTTCTATTATCCGTGTGTAGTCGGTGCGCGTCATTAACAGCGTAGCGTTGCCTTTATCTGGGCGTAGGATTATTGTTTCCATATCTTGACGTAGTGTTTTGAGGGCACGAATTTCTTTTTTGGTCAAATTGAAGGCGGCGGCTTTGCGGTTCTCAGTAGACATGATATATCCTGTCTGATGTTTTCTGCATATTTGTTAGGGAAGTGTAGGATTGCAATTTCAACGTTGCTAATTATTTCTTCCACCGGCATCCTCTTACAAATTCGACCACCTCCTACTAAAACAGAAAACATCTGATTCACTACAGAAGAACGTAATAGTTAATCTCACAGATAAGCCACTCAGTGAACCTACTACTTCGGCCTTGAAAACAGTACTCAACTACGCAGTAGCTCCTAGTAGGATAGAATACACCGATATTGTCCATTACCTAGTCGGACTACTTCAGCCACATACAGGACAAACTGAAACCTACGTGAAGGACTCCGGACATTTCATCCAGATCCTTAGGGACCAATCAATCCAAAGTACGGACTTATTAGTAAGTTTTGACGTCACGTCACTTTTCACCAAAGTGCCGCTAACAGAAGTATTTCCGCTATTAGACCAGAAGCTTGCAGAAGATCTGTCAAAACTACCTAAACGCCCTAACGCCACTTATATCTACTTTAACGAGGAGTTCTACGAACATACAGAAGGGGCCGCGTTGGGATCATCGCTCTCTCCAATAATAGCAAACATGTATATGGAACACTTCGAACAGAAAGCCTTAGCCACATCTGTCCTGAAACCGATATGTTATCTCCATTATGTGGATGACACGTTCGTGATCTGGCCTCACGGGAGCAATTACCTGCAGCTATTTCTCGACCATCTCAACTCTATTCACGTAAATTTTCAGTTCAACATGGAAATCGAGGTAAAGGGAAAACTAACGTTCTTGGATGTCTTAGTGAAACGCAACATCAATGGGACTCTGAGTCACGCAGTATACAGAAACGTCACACATACAGACGGGTACCTGTACACCTCGTATCATCACCACCCATTACAAAAGCAGCCTGTTCTAACATCACTGATTAACAGGGCCAAAGCGATATCAGACGCAGAATACCTCGAAGAAGAGAAAGAACACCTTACGGGAATCCCGGAGAAATGGCTATTCGCTCAATAACATCCGACGAGTCTTTAAAAAATCGAAGAAAACGAAGGAAAGGCCGTCGCAGAAGAAAACAACGGGAAAGAAAAACTGACCCGCCAGGAAATAGCGATACTTCCGTACATTAGAAACACTACATATAGGATACTGGATAAATATGACATAAATCCTTTTATAAACAGCACCGGAAGCTACCCCGTTATATACAACTAGTAAAAGACACAATAGAACTACAGGCTTCTGGAGTCTATCACACTGAATGTAGCTGCGGAACATGCTATGTCGGTCAAACAAAACGTCTGATCTCTATCCGCCTAAAAGAACACATCCGTCACACCAAGAACCAAAACACAGATATTTCAGCTGTAGCCAAGCATTCCTACGAAACAAGTCACGGAATATCAGCTATCAGCTGTCCCTTGGCATCTGGAAAGGAAAATCCGTGAGGCTATCTAAATCAAGAAACACCCGAATAATATGAATTTAGAAGAAGGATATAAAATCAGCAATTCTTGGATGTCTATAATACAACAGTTTAAGACATACAGACCTCAACATTTCCATCTCCGTAGCGTAACGGTTAGCGTTATTAGTTGCCGTCCTCGGGGGCCCGGGTTCGATTCCCGGTACTGCCAGAAATTTAAGAATGGCAGGAGGGCTGGTATGTGGTTGAAATTTCTCACGCAGCTCACCTCCAATGTGGGAATTCCTGAAAAGAGCTGCACGACCTCAGGATGAGGACACAAGTTTTTTCACCTCAGCATAAACACGCAGGACGAAACTGTAACTAACGCAGACAAGTCCCACTGCCTGGCTGTCACATATACTTTCCAGAATTCTCACGAGACGGCGAGTGTTAGATCTTTACAAATATTGCCTAAGTCAACAGCTGGGTCTGGTCACAAAGTTAGTCGACAAAGTTAATCTAGGCTATAAATCATTTTACTCACGCTGAGTGAAATGGTAGTTTAGGAGAAGGCCTAAAATTGAATTCTCAACTATTTATGTTATTAGTGGTCGTATTTTAAAGAAAATGGGTATGAAAAGTTGGGGAATAAATTGCTACAATCTAGGCTGTCAATAATTGTATTCACGCTGAGAAAAATGGTAGTTTAGGGGAAGGCCTAAAATTTAATTCTCAACTATTTATGTTATTAGTGGTCTAATGAAAATCGGTATGTGAAGTCGGGGGATGATCCGCTACAATCTAGGCTATAAATCATTTTACTCACGCTGAGTGAAATGGTAGTTTAGGGGAAGGCCTAAAATTGAATTCTCAACTATTTATGTTATTAGTGGTCGTATTTTAAAGAAAATGGGTATGCAAAGTTGGGGAATAAATTGCTACAATCTAGGCTGTCAATAATTGTATTCACGCTGAGAAAAATGGTAGTTTAGGGGAAGGCCTAAAATTTAATTCTCAAATTTTGTTGTTATTAGTAGTCCTATCTTGATGAAAATCGGTATGCAAAGTCAGGAAATAAGTCGCTATAGTCTAGGCTGTAAATTATTTTATTCACGCTGAGTGAAATGGTAGTTTAGGGGAAGGCCTAAAATGTATTTCTCAAATATTTCTTATTAGAAGTGTAGTCGATGAATGCTAGATAACTAAGGTTATATAGTATTAAATTTCCTATTATTCATGTCTTATACATTGTTACCGTACTGGCTATGATCACCAAGATATTCATGAATTTGAATTTTTGTTACTAAGTCCATATCAGCGCCGAGTAACGAGAAAATGGGTAAACAGTATTTAATGAAAATCGGTGTGTAAAGTCGGAGAATAAGAAACTACAGTTTACGGTATAAAATATTTTACAAATCACAGAGTCGAAAGAAAACTAAATGTGTAGGCCTACAATATAGAAAGTTCATAACACTAATCAACAATAACATTACATTGACCATTGTTTGTCGTGATGTGCTTTGTGTCTTCTTTTGCCCCTCATTTCCGGTAGATAGGATTACTGCTGCGTATAGAGTATTTTTTTTATTTCCGTCGCACCGACATAGAGAGGTTTTATGGCGACGATGGGATAGGAAAGGGCTAGGAGTGACTTAGGCCTTAATTAAGGTACAGGCCCAACATTTGACTGGTGTGAAAGTGGGAAACCACGGAATACTATTTTCAGCGCTGCCGACAATGGGGTTCGAATCCACTATCTCTCGGATGCAAACTCACAGCTGCGCACCGCTAACCACACGGTCAACTCGCCCAGTCGGACAGAGTATAACAGCCTGCCTGAATATTGATGGGAAGTAGCTGGTGAGTTAGATAACTTTCTTCTTTAGCATGACATTCCCCTGGTTTATACATTTCCTGATACTACTGGTACGTAACACACTGGATCATCATAGCATTCGGGCTATTCAATCCCTACTCTGAGGCACTGATAGGAATGAACAGTGTACATATTTAGCAGAATAATGGCAGATGAGTGTTCATGGCAATCTGCGGCCTGGTCATCCCAGCTCTGGAACTTTGGACTATTAGATTGGCACCGCAATCCAACCGCAGCACTGTTCGTTAAAAGTGATAAAACGTGCGGCTTTCCATTTGATCGAGTATTTTATATGATAGCAATGCTTTTAATCGCTACATTCATACTTACGTTTTTGTAATGACCTATGTTGATTTCAGTTAGGAAAACCACAAAGTCAGTCTTTCTGAGAATCCCGTAGCGAAGCACGGGTACATCAGCTAGTCAAATATAAAATTTCGTTATGGATAAAATTCACGGTCTACAATGTGAAATTCTTCCGCGAAATCAATTCAGTATGGATGCAAGTCCTAAATTCATACCAATTCTAAAGGGAGTAGACAACTTATATACAGAAACTAACTCAAACAAAGTTCCAAATGGACATATGATTATAGAACCCAGTGTAATGGCGTGTTAACTGCGTCTGAAGATCGATCAGTTGTTTTGACAGAATTGGAACACAGTCGTGTTCCGGTTTGTGGCCACTATAAGCTGAAAAATTGAAACAAGAAATAAAGCCGACAGCTGCCAGCTCTATTGAGTTTGCATCGGCCATCGTATAAAATGTAATTGCTATCACATCCAGAAAAATAAATGCAAATTGTTGAAAGATTCAATAAAATCGTATAAGGTGTCAGAAGGCAGACATTGTCTTCCTCAACCAACGTCTATAGAAGTGACTGAAGATCTATCTCAAATGTACAAAGAAACAAGTAGTAACGCTGTTATAAAGTGCAGTACGAGGTTGGTTTTTCCTCGTGTTAACGCAATAACGAAGAGAAATATTTCGCGTTCTTAAGCAGAATGTTTTGTATAACCTAGGGACAAGTTTCCTACTTTATTGCATACTAACCCACTACGAAATTTCTGCCATATCACCAATGAATGATGCTTTCCCTAACTCACAAATTGTCGGTTGTCTCTTTCTTTTCGCACAAAACGTGTGGTGTAAATTGAAAGCTGAAGGTTCGAAAGAACAGTCCATGGCCGAGGAAAACACTGAAATTAGCGCACAGTTTCATTCATCATTACAATGGCTTTTATTACGGTAGAACAGGTCCCGGAAGTATTCGAAATCTTAAGAGAAGAAATTTGTTAAGATTTACTACGACATTGTAATTATATGGAAATTTGCTATGTTCTTCGGAGACACGAATGTTTCCACCTAGCTAATGGAATTGCCACAACCGTGTCATTTCACAGCTTCTACATGCAACTAAACCTTATATTATAACGATTCCTGTACATTTTTGAAATATAATAAAGACCGTAGTTACAACAAGAAGTCCGCTATTACAAAGTAACCGCGTGACAGAAGTTTGTGTCGAAAAGTCCGGGATATGTGTTTGACGTGACCTAAAATCCGAGAACTGATAAACAAACTTGAACTCTGTAATCGGTTGTACATGGTATGTGGCTGTGGCTTCCCTGCTACGACCGATCATCGTACAATTAAATGAAAAAGTATGGCCCGTATTGGAAAGGCAATTTAGATTGGTTATGAAGTAAATGTAACTTGAAAGCTTTTCTGTCTGTCAAACACACAACTTCAGTACCTGTAAATAAACACACTGTTAAACACATAATAACATTGAATATTGAATTTTCACGACCGCATTGTAATAGACTTTGATTTTCAACCTATTAGGTCATGTTACGTACATTTTGAACGCGTTGAAGAGATGTTAAGTACAGAACAAAAATAGCCAACCGGACACCAGTGGGATACGAACCCACAACATACATGTTTCATTCTACAAGAACATCCTCAGTTTCTATGAAATCACTTAAATCATGCATATGTATGTACAATATTGTTTACTTTGTGTAAACTAGTCAATGATTGAGAGTCTGGTGATGATATGAACAAGTATTAACAAATATGATTGTATTAGCACTCAACAGTCACCGTATTACTTATTTAAATGTTTCTGTACTTATCTAAGTTGCAGAAGTGTACTCTGTTGTCTCCAAACACTGTTTCCCGACTGTGATCATGGTGAGACTTAGTGGAAAGCTTTTGTGGGTGTTGCACACTGTTCCGTGGACTTGGGAGGGGAAGTAGGGGGGGATCTGGGGGAGTGTTGTGGATCCTGCCTTTTATCCATTGGAGAGGGTAGAGTAGTTATTTGCTTCTTCATGTTATAATGTACCGTACTTTATGTAAACAGTTCAAAAAACTTAGAGGAACATATTTTTGAACGTATGCCATGCGCCATAAAACAATACCTCACACACAGGTATATTTCCAACTAAACCTTTATTCTTTACCATTGAAGTATACAAAAGAACGTCGATGGATTCGCTTTCGTTTCCAAAACACAAACGGAAACGTCGAAATAGAGGCGCAAACAAAGCTACAACAGTCCCCCAGGGTAGATTTTTATCACAGTTGGAGTGCTTCAGTATGGTGTACGTCCACCACGAGCATTTATCACAGCTTGGCACTTACGTGGCATGCTCCGTATAAGACGATGGAGGTTACGTTGTGGTATCAGGTTCCGTACTTCTATGAGAGCCTGTTCGAGGTCTTGGAGAGTCTGTGATGGAACAGGACGCCCACGAACACTTCTTTAAAGCCTATATCATACATGCTCGATATGATTAAGGCAAGACTCACTGCTGGCCATTCCATCTTTTGAATGCCCAGTGCTCGTAAGACAACTCTGGTGATGCGCGCTACATGAGCCCTGGCATTGTCGTGCATGAGTACGAATTCAGGGCCAACACCGTATGTAGCTACCAGCACGTGCTGTAGCAGTATCTGCTCGATGTACCCCACGGCGGTAAAATTACCACGGACGACGACAAGATCCGTACGGCCATGAATAATGATTCCACCCCACACCATCACAGAACCTTGTCCGAATCGGTCGACTTCCTGGACAACATTTGGCATGTAATGCTCACCACGGCGTCTCCATATACGTTGACGCCCATCACGCTTTGTCAGGGGAAATCTGGACTCGTCTGTGAACAACACAGATCTCCACTGGTGAAGTTGCTAATTGACGTAGGTACGGGCAAACAGAAGGCGAGCTGCGCGATGTTGCTGCGTTAAACGGGGCACTCGAACTGGACGTCTGGGTCGTAAGGACTCTTCTCTTAACCTGTTCCATATTATCTGGTCAGACACTGTGACTCCAGTGATCCTCCTGAGGTCTTGTCACAGTTCTCTGGCAGTTGCTAAACGACGCCGCAATGGCACAGAGAGTCAGATATTGGTCATCCTGTGGAGTTATCATGCGTCCATGACCTTGTCCAAACCTCCTTGTGAACTGGCCTGTCTCCTTGTAGCGATTCCACAAGCGTTGCATAACTGACGGAGATACATTGAGATCCACAGGAACACGACGAAAAGTCCATCCTTCCTGGATCAAAGTGACGGCCCTTGCGACTTGAACCTCGTTAAGATGTCTCATGGGATATGCTGGTTGACGTAAAAAATGCTCAAATGACCACAGTAGTCTGTATTCTTCACAATACACACGGACCCACCGCTATTCACTTTGTTTTGAGGGGTCACCTGGCAGTATAATGCATGGCTACGTGTACAGATGGAGTATAACTTCGATTTGACATACCCTGAGTAGCTAAGGTCTCAAGGTATGCTGTACGACCGTTGGAACCCCATCTACCAAATTAACCTTCACATACGAGACGTTACAAGACATGTTTCCCTAACTTTTTTGAACTGTGCATTATGAGTAAATGTAAATGAATAATTTTGGTTAAATAAAAATGTGGAACTGAGTTTCTGTAAACTTTCTGTAAAATCTGGATTTCTTCAGTCATCAACTGTATCCTGGAAATACCCTCCATCCCTTCTCTAAAATTTCATACAAGCTTTTATGGAACCTAGAAGTCATAACCGATGTCACGCTCAGGAACAATTGGCCAGACATTGTTTTAATCGATACATCAAAAAGATCCGTATCCCGTATAGAAATTGCTTATCCAGACACCTCCAATCTGCAAACAACAATAGCCACAAAGATATCAAAATAAACGGACTGGTAATATAAATGCAACGGCTGTGGAAATTAGAATGTCATCACATTTCCAGTAGTAATATCATGTACTGGTGTTATTTCAAAAGGCTTGCACAGCTCTCTGGCCGCATTGAACATTCACTATGACGCCTACGTTGATCTACAGAAAGACACCCTCATGAGCACCTGACACATTGAGAGAAAGTTTCTAGGAACGACTTTTCCTCTGAGTTACACCAAGCAGCATGAAGTTCCATGCCGCAGTTCCGGTGATACTGAAGGACAGATTCCAAAAACAGAGAGATTTAAAGTTGTTTAGGGTCATCATCTGTGCATATTTATTGTATATATATGTTGTAGTTATTTCTGTTGTAAATATTTGTAGATATCTGTACAGTTTCATAATCAAGAGGAATACTCCTTGCTTAGGCCGAGTCAGCCAATGTTGTTACCGACACAGGCCGAGCCTTCCTAAATGGATTCTGACATAATGTTCTTAAATAGTCACCAATTTGTGCTTCAATTACATATTTGTGACAAGAATAACTCCATATCAGTATAAGATCTCTCCAGTGAAAATGAATACCCCACAAATAATACTCATTCTGCAAACGTTAATCAACCAGAAGGTGAAATAACTGTGAAAGTAGAAGAAGAAAGAGAAGAGAAGCTGGTATGGTTCATAATATGGAAAGGGCTTACTATCCCATGTGGAACAAGCGCAAATGATGATTTGGGCTTCAGTCGTAAATCTCATTCACGTAACTTCACTTATGGAATGAAATTCATGGTGTTCATTGTCACGGTTTAATTTGTTGGGCGCTCTATAGCCACCAACATGTGTGGGAGTCAACACTGGTGGGATTTCGTTAAAGGCTTCGTTTGCTGTGTTCATGTTAGAATTTTCTATATTCTCCATGGCTTTGCCCATTTTAGATTTGTTTTCGTCTTTCATAGATAGATTTGTCCGTGTTAAATTCATAATGAGTTACCATCGATATCTGCTTACCATTATCCTGATTTCTACAAATATGTAAACAAATGAAATTAAATGTGCGTGGTGTAATATGCCGACACTTCCTGACTTGACTCGTTCTATTTAAACTATATCATTACGCTCGTCGCCTCTGATCGATACTTCATTCCACAACACACTCTAAAATCCGCCAGGGAAAATGAGTATGTATCGTATTATTCACGCCGTTGTCCCTCTGCGCTTCGCCATGCGCGCGGTTACGCAAAGAACGTCAGGTTAGCTTGGAGTCGCGAGGCTTCATACGAATTGACTCTGGTTTTTGAAGGATTCAGGTGCGTACTTTGCTAATTTTAACTTCGACAAAATCACACCGCATGGACATTTACTTTTCACGAACCACACGCTATTTTTGACCTTAAAATAAATGACAATAAATGATGATGATTATGATGCTTTTTGTTTAAAGGGGACTAACATTTAGGTCGTCGGCCCCACGAAAGATGGCACTGCAGGAGCTCAGCATTCATTCGTATTCAACCTGCAAGTTTAAGACTGAATTTTCAGTTCGAATTAATATCAGTGCAAACTAATAATATATTTTAAACATCTTTGTCACGATAAAGTTGGTGTAAATGTTTTTAAACATTTTCCGGTTGCGAAGTACATGAAATGAAGATTATTTGCAGCTTAAGTTTTGCTATGTTTCATTTTACTTATTTGTTTGAGTGACGGTTTTCACATTACTAAACAGTTCCAGCTTGAAACGGAGCTCTGAATTCAGGAGGCGGTGGACTGGCCCCACCGTCCGCTATCCTGAGAATGGTTTCCCGTGGTTTTCCAATCTCCTCGAAAAGCGGAATTCCGGGACAGTTGCTATGTAGGTCACAGTCGCTCCCTTCTCACAGTCTCCGCACCTCAAATCACCACAAGACATCCCCTGACCTGAGAGAGGGAGTCACCTTTTAGGAGGCCCGCTGCACCCCATCAGGGTACAGAATGTAAGCTTTAGTAGTTGTAATATATTTTCACAAATGAACTATGTGAAGTAAAATTACAGATCCTGTTCAATTGAAGAACATGCGATTATCACGCCTTCGGTCCCCTCCAAAAGGCCTTGAAGGGTCAACGCTTCCTGTCGGACGAAGATGTGCAGCAGGCGGAGATTTTGCCTGATTGCCATCCCCATTCAGGACTGTACGGTCGTCCAACGGAAGTGTTTTCTAAGAATTAACAACCGCTACAACACTGATTGTCCGTTTCTGCCTCCATCTATTGGATCGTTCCCAATTCCCCAGATTTGTGGGGTGCTTATCAAGTTGTTCGGAGTTTGCTCATACCTGCCCTATAGCCTCTGCCGTGAATTATCGCACGGCCCCGACCGCCACTGCACAGCTCACAAGAGAGAGAACAGAACTACAGCTAACTAGTTATAACATTGCAGCGTTCCCTCATGTAACAGTGTTTATTTGGTTGGTCCACTGCGCGTAATTTGTCAAATACTGAGGCAATGGTTTGTCGATAGGCCGGCCAAGCCGTCTGCCTACATAACAGCCATCTTCTAAAACAGAGTAGGTAACGACGGTACGTATTTTTAATGAATTAATAAACACTGTAATCGACAAGAACAGCAAAACCGATAACAGGACTTCCTACAGTCGATTATGAAGAAATGCCAGTTTGTACAACTGCAGTTGCAAGGATGTGGTGTCTGATCAGGCGATGTGGTGACGTACTATTCACGGCGGCCCACAACATTTAGATATACGGTGATGAAGGCACGAGTTCGATGAAATAGGTCATAGTAAAGGACGAAATAAAGCAGAGAAGAATTGATCCAGTTTCTCTAATCATATCTTTGGTAGATTTGAAATACCAGCTTGTGCAAGATCTTGTGATTCTAGAATTGATTTATACAGCCATCTGAGGACATAATATGCTCTCGGAAACAATCGTTATACTCGCCAGTTAATGAGTGATGATATTGATGAAGAAGGTCAACACATGCCATGTAACTCGAGTCTTCCCAGATCCTAAAAATTCCGTCTCACCGCCGAGTGAATTAGCTGGTTAAATGAAGTAGTAGAAGATGTTACCATGTCGTTCTATTATTTTAACTCTAATTTGAGCTACGTGATTTTCTTAGATGTATTATTTGCTTATTAATTGGACAACCATAAATCCTCATTCTCCATTACCTCCTATAGGCGCTGAGGTTAATACCGAATAAGTGCAAAGATGAAGTATTCAACATTTATTATCACATAACAGGCCACCGATATGCCAAACTACGGAGCGCTCTTGGTGACTAGTGGTGAGTAGAAATAGGTCTCGGAATAAGTCTTTGTTTTCGCTCAAGTATTCTCAACAGGATTAAGTCTGCCTCACAAGGGGGAAAATTAAGTATCACGATTTAGTCTTGCCCCGCGAACCTCTCTTTAACTAATTGGGACTTGTGGACACGAGACTCGCCCTGTACGTCAACCTACAGCGTGTTATCTGCTTTAGTCTCTTCCAATTGGAAAAGAATAACCTCGTCGAGATAAATAAAAAATTAATGCTTCTTATTTTGCACTACAGTCAATACAATGATCATAACAATCGTTCATCCCGTTTTATATGGAATCCGAAACCACGGGAATGTTTAATTTTAATTCCTCATACATACACTGGCGAAAAAATATCCAAATACAAAGAAGGGGTTGTGTTAGATTAACGAACGCTGGTAGACGTGCTTATACAAGATAACGTTGAATCAAATTTCCCCAAAGTCACATTAGCTTGGCGCTAGTAGCGGCCCCATGGCGTTGCATATCCGGTTTGCTTTAAATACGGGCTGTACTGTGCGAAATGGTTATTTGCCTGTGAGCTTGGACGGAGTGACTGTGAGTGGGTCAAGAATGCCTTTACGACTACGAAGAGGCCAGTATCTTTTTTTTTGCTAGGGGCTTTACGTCGCACCGACACAGATAGGTCTTATGGCGACGATGGGATAGGAAAGGCCTAGGAGTTGGAAGGAAGCGGCCGTGGCCTTAATTAAGGTACAGCCCCAGCATTTGCCTGATGTGAAAATGGGAAGCCACGGAAAACCATCTTCAGGGCTGCCGATAGTGGGATTCGAACCTACTATCTCCCGGATGCAAGCTCACAGCCGCGCGCCTCTACGCGCACGGCCAACTCGCCCGGTTAGAGGCCAGTATCAACAGCTCACGGCGGTTAAATGAGGCCATATTATAGGGTAACGTGAAGGTGGACTTTCCTTCAGCGCTAATGCAGAACGACTTTGCAGAAATGTCTCCATTGTGCATGCGTGCTGGCAGCAGTGATCACGAGAAGGTAGGTTCGCAGGAATACCGAGCTCCGGACGTCCCCGTGGCACCACCGAGAGGAAGGACCACCGTAATCGGCGTATGGCTGTGGCGCAGCGGACTGCAACTGCAGCAGCAATTCGAGAAGCAGTTGGCACTATACTGTTGCAACCAACTGTTCGAAATCAGTTACTTGAAGGACATCGGGAAGCATTCCACTTACCCCAAGCCACCGCCGTCTGGTGTCTTGAGAGAACACATTGAAGGATGGAGTGGAGGTCCGTTGTGTTTTCCGATGAAAGCCAGTTCTGCCTTGGTGCCAGTGATGGTCGTGTGTTGGTTAGAAAGAGGCCAGGTGAGCGCCAGCATTTCACCTGTCTGCGGCGTCGACACACTGGACTTAGACTGGGACATCTGGTCTGGGGAGCAATTTCTCATGGCAGCAGGAGCACTCTCCACGCACCCTGACTGCAGAGGTGTACGTCCGCCTGGTGATTCGACCAGCTGTGCTGCCGTTCATGAACAGCATTCCCGGGGGTGTTTTCCAACGGGATAATGCACGCCCCATGCCGTTTTTGTAACTCAACATGCTCTACAGAGTGTCGACATGTTGCCTTGACCTGCTTGATCCCCTGATCTGTCCCCAATCGAGCACGTATGGGACATCATTGGACGACAACTCCAGCGTCATCCACAACCGGCATTAACCGTTCCTGTATTGACCGACCAAGTGCAATAGGCATGGAACTCCATCCCACAAGCTGACATCCGACACCTGTACGATAAAATATATGCACGTTTTCATGCCTACATTCAACAGTCAGGCGATTACCGGTTATTAATGGACCAGCATGCCACATTTGCTGTTGTATACACGAATCACGATATACAAAGCACAACATAAAAGTTTATTAGTTTGTAAATATTCACACAGTATGTACAAAAATGAACGAAATTAGACTTGCTGCTTGAAGTGTTGTACTCGTTAAATAACAGCATAAGCCAGTTTACTTATGGTCTGAGAAATATATACAATTATACACTTGGATTTTTATATGTACAATGATATCTATCTTGATGAGATAGGATGTCCGAAGGAATGAATGTTCGTGTTAGCTGATGACTATCTGTAGTTTGGAGAATTATAAAGGGAACTTGGAGTAAAGTTTGTGGTAGCAGAACGCTAGGCAGAAGCTTGAGAACTTGAAGGGAACTTCTGGCAAAGTTCATGAGTAGCAGAATGCGACATATTCCTCAAAGGCATAGCATAACGGTAGTGAACGACCTTGGGTCGAGGCACCAACCAGTGATATTTACACTAGATGCGAACCCAGAGGAATATGAAAACAACCCCAAGCGTAGGCTCAACTATAAAGCAGCCAAGTGGGGCAAATTCGAACACAAGCTAGACACACTACTACAGGGAAGTGAGGGTATGCTATTAGACAGCACAGCCCAAATTGACGAAGCAGTCAAAACCCTAGTAGAAGCAATCCAGGCAGCCGCAGCAACGAGCATACCAGAAAGCAAACACAAAGAATACCCACAATTCGAAATTTCAGCCCACATTAAGGAACTAATACGCAAGCGCAACAGCCACAGACGCAACTGGGCACGACACCATAGAGGCTACGACAGAATTATGAAAAATGAACTCAATACCGAAATACAAACTAAACTACAGGAATGTAGGTCGCGAGAATGGAACAATAAACTCCGTCTATTCGACACAAACACCAGGCCTGTGTGGAACCTAGCGAGACACTTCACTCGTGAAACACACAGCATCCCTACTATTAAGGGACCAAATGGCCTGGTATATGAGAACCGTGATAAAGCGGAAGTCATAGCGGACTCGATCGAAGCGGCATTCACTCCGAACGAAATACCATCTGACCCTGCCTTCACCAGGCAAACCGAGGCAAAGGTAGCTGAGTTCCTCGAAAACGCACCTAAGCCGGAGGTTAAGAGGACAAATATACACGAAATTAAATGGATTATAAGTCATCTTAACCCCAAGAAGGCGCCTGGCCCTGACGAGATACAGAATATTATAATTAAGAAATTAACACACAAAGCCCTAACACTACTTACCAGCATCTTCAATGCAATGTTCAGACTCCAATACTACCCTGAACAACGGAAAAGGGCTAGAATACTCGTATTTGGAAAACCAAGCAAAGACAAGTCAGACCCAAATAATTATAGGCCTATCAGCCTCCTAGACGCCCTCAGTAAAGTATTTGAGAAAATACTACTAAAAAGGTTAATAGGGCATATGAAGGAAAGAGGAATAATTCGCAACGAGCAATTTGGCTTCAGGAATGGGCATTCAGCCCCACAACTGCTCACGCGATTTATAAAAAAAGCGACCATAGGTTTCAATAAACGAAGGGACACAGGTTCGGTTTTCCTTGATATCCAGAAAGCATTTGACAAAGTCTGGCACGGAGGCCTACTAGCGAAGCTAATTGACCTCGAACTCCACCCAGGCTACATAAGGCTAATAAAATCCTATCTGGAGGGCCGAGAGTTCCAAGTAGACGTACACAACACGCTGTCCAGCACGCGAAGGATTAGAGCGGGCGTAGCCCAAGGGTCACTTATCGGCCCAATCCTCTTCGTCCTATATACAAATGACATGCCCACTACGGAACTCACTACCACATACCTCTACGCTGATGACACTGCTATCACAGTCCAACACCCACAACTAGCGTGCGCTCGGAAGAGGCTCCAAGTAGCGCTAAGAACTCTCGAGTCATGGCTAACGAAATGGCACATCAAGGTCAATGTTGACAGTTGTACAAACTTAGGAAGAGTCTAAGGAGAGAATCGCCATGAGTTGCCGTAAGTACGAGCCAATAAAAAGCGGCAGGCCGGAGTAGGTTGGTGTTAGGCCAGAACATGTTCCCCTCAATCACAATGATTCAAAAAAACTGTCGATAAATGCTCAAGAACAAATCAGTTCAGCAAAAGCAAATGTAAGCACTCGAGTGCGTAAGTTCAGGTTCATTAACAAATGATCACAAGAAGCACAAGATGATTTTCAGTGCAAGTCATAAATACACTATTTAGTGTTCAACAGGTAACACAATGAACTTTTAGGTAGGCCGTTTGAAAGGATCAATGGTCGGTTTGATGATAGTCACTCGTGCGAGACAATCCAACCCAGAGGTAACGTACTCTACCACAGCGAACTTCCAAGAAAGAGGCACTGTGAATTTAAATAGTCCTCATACCACCTCTTCCACAACCTGCTGATGTATTAAATGGATGCACTGCCAATTAGAAAATCTGTTAATGACAGTAATGTCAATCTCAGGAATGGTTGTAAGAGGGGCACCACTTAGAAAGTAATAATAGTATTATTGGTTTTATGTCCCACTAACTACTTTGAAGGCGTTCGGACACGCCGGGTTGCCGGAAGATTTTCCCGCGGGAGTGCTTTTACGTGCCAGTAAATCTACCGACACTGGGCTGACGTATTTGAGCACCTTCAAATACCACAGACCTGAGCCAGGATCGAACCTGCCAACTTGGGCTCAGAAAGCCACTCAGCCCGGCCACTTAGGATGTGAGCAGGTTATAATCAACTAAGGTTATTAGGGTCCCTAGATAAAGTGCTTAATGGACTAGATTTGACACATGCTTCTGTCTGTATAGTAAGGTTACAGAGCTTCTCGAATATCATAAGTGTGCTTCAAATTCTTATCAAATGGCACTTCATGGATTTAACAGCAACGTGTGTAGAGCTTTTATTGTGGGGGGGGAGGGGGTACAATTTACGCCTTTCATCTCGAATGAACACTTTATCAGTTGAGAGGAACAGTTTTTGCGATTCTAAATACTTGTATTGGCTCCAAAGAAGTTAGTATTTTTTTTGCTAGGGGATTTACGTCGCACCGACACAGATAAGTCTTATGGCGACGATGGGATAGGAAAGGCCTAGGAGTTGGAAGGAAGCGGCCGTGGCCTTAATTAAGGTACAGCCCCAGCATTTGTCTGGTGTGAAAATGGGAAACCACTGAAAACCATTTTCAGGGGTGCCGATAGTGGGATTCGAACTTACTATCTCCCGGATGCGAAGTTAGTATTATTACCACTATAGATAACGGAGCATTTTACACGATGAGCTGTGAATCTTCTCAAGCTTGCCATGAAAGCATCAGTAGAGAAATCTCTCACAACTTCCAGATGACCATTCTGAGTGATCAGGCAGATGAACAATACAATGTAGCTGTTCGTTGTCCTGTTACTTTTTACAATTTCCCTCTTGATGAGGAAGGGATCAGCATAATCAACACCTACGTCAAGAAATGGGCGCGACTTTCCTGAACTCTCGTAAAGATACAATTACCAGTTATGCACTTGCATTCAAACGTCTAATATGTTCTGCCATCACAATATTTGTCAAAGCATGCCAGGGAGAAAGGATGAGTTGTTACTTAATATCATAATGTAGATTCACCTTGTCTGGAAGAACTTGGGGTCAGCAAGCTTCTCGTCAATGTACATGTTTTAATGAGCATGCTGAGTTTAATTTCTGGGCGTGCTCCCTATGGTACCTCGACATTCAGTCCAAGACAGTGAGGATACCTGCAGTGGATTGTAACTGATCGCTATACTTCAAATGAAACAGAGAAATATTATTTATACCACTGGTTTGCACGTGGTTCCTAATTTACCTCAGATCTAATCGCTGGACTAGACATTCAGCGCACGAATTAACATGCATGCCATTCTAGAAAAGTGCTCTGTAGAAATGCAGTTGTCTTCTAGAATCCAACATCTCGACGAAGGCTGTAGACAACAGAACTCAAACAATAGCTCGTGTATTGCAGTACTATAAGACGAGTTGGATGTAGTTTCATAGTGGACTTTACCTCCCTCTCTAACGGACGGATTGTGTAACGAGGTGTGAAGCTTCTTACTGCCTGTTCATACACATGGTTTACATTACTTAGCAGAATGCTTTGTATGCAAACAGTTAAGCCACAAATAAATTTCCTTAACCTTCCTCAGTCTCTCTTCCACACTCAGAGCAACAAACATTTCACATTTAGAAATAATGTGCTTATCATGACAGCAAGAGCACTTGGCGTGACTGGTAGTCATGTAAGTGCAGCGTGATTGAGTATCTCCTTTTAGTAAAGGCCAATTCCTTTCAGCTTGTTGCTTTCGAAATGGTGTAATATGCTGTGATATAGTGTAGTGTCCTGTGTTTTACGTTTAGGCTCAACAAATGACAGAAAAGCATCAAAAGATGGAAACTGAGTATCTGTGACGACTCGCCTAGTACTAACATCAAGTCCCTATGTTTACACTTCATATAGAGGAATGTTATATTCTACGCCATTTAATGTATGAAAGTGGATATTATATGTGTTATAATATCGTAACAGTTCTTCAGCTGTTTCGTTAGACACTGAATCTAGGGTTAAGTGCTCCTTAACGTGAGTAGTTGTTCTAAGACTTCAGTTTTAATATATTTCCTTCCACATTTTCCAAGGTACCTCATTATTAACCTCGGTGATGTGTAGATGTTGAGTGAATTAACTGGCTGGGTCCTTGAGAAGAAATGCTAGGTAGTGGAATTTTCGAATGCCTTGTAGCTGAGTACTTCTTTAGATCATGACTTGAAAACTGCCTACAAATGAAAGTGAGTTGCCGCATTTCCCTTCAAAATATAGAATGTTTACAGCCATTAACGTTAAACTTATGATACTGCTAGACTTGGTTATACGCGAATTTACCGTGCAGTGAGTTGCCTTTCAAAGTTAGCTATTATACGACTGATTTTACACTTTTTCCTTATAGTATCTCCTTTCTAACGCAGCACGAGCCTGATCATGCATTAGCTCATTTTTAAGATAACCTAATTCTAATAATGTCTGCGTGTGATGAAACTTTGGCATTAATGAAAAGAGTGACGATATCCTCAGTTTATTGCCCGTCAGTTATTCTCACGAGGTTGAGAGAACCCTATTCCAGTCCTTAGTGTAAATTGAAATCTTTGAGCTGACTGAGATTCGTACCTGGAGCCTTGGGATACCCCCACATTACGAGAATGTGTTATTGCAAATACCCGGAGTGTCTACTGGCCTGTTTTCTTTAAATCACTCAGTCACTACTGATTTAGGGCAGTCGCCCAGGTATTGTTTTCCTCGGCTTCTCTTTAAAAGATTGCAAAGAAATTGGAAATGTATTGAACATCTTCCTTGATAAGTTATTCCAATCCCTAACTCCCCTTCATATAAAGGAATATTTGCCCCAATTTGTCCTCTTGAATTCCAACTTTCTTCATACTGAGATCTTTCCTACTTTCAAAGACACCTCTCAAACTTATTCGTCTACTAATGATTGTAATTCCACGCGATCTATCCACTGACAGCTCGGAACGTACCACTTAGTCGAGCATCTCGTTTCCTTTCTCCAAAGTCTACCCAGTCCAAACTTTGCAACATTTTTGTAACGCTACTCTTTTATTATAAATCACCCGGAACAAATCGAGCTGCTTTTCTTTAGATTTTTTCCAGTTCTTGAATCAAGTATTCCTGGTGAGGGTCCCATACACTGGAACCATACCCTAGTTGGGGTCTTACCAGAGACTTACATGCCCTCTCCCTTACATCCTTACTACAACCCCTAAATACCCTCGTAACTATGTGCAGAGATCTGTACCCTTTATTTACAATCATATTTATGTGATTACCCTAATGAAGATCTTTCCTTATATTAACACCTAGGTACTTACAATGATCCCCAAAAGGAACTTTCACCCCATCAACGCAGTAATTAAAACTGAGAGGACTTTTCCTATTTGTGAAACTCACAGTCTCACTTTTAACGTCGTTTATCATCACACCATTGCCTATTCTCCATCTCACAAGATTATCGAGATCATTTTCCATACTTCGTCTGGCTAATAGTGATCGTAACATTAGTACGGTCATTTTCCTAAGTGGGTATGGGATCTTGCCACAACCTATCCTCAGTTCAGTTTACTTCTTACTAAATGTAGTCTATGTTATGAATGAAGTTCAGTATATATACTTCTTCTGAGTATTTGTGATTGGAGTTATTAGTGTAAGCCGATTTTACTAATAACTTTAGATATAATCGCATATTCCAAAGTCCATGCTCTGTGTACAACGCTCCGTAAATGGCCATCAGAAGTTTGATACGAGTGATATTTCCACCAATATAGAGAACAAAGCAGGAGAATGACCATCGACATCCACTCGATGGTCACCAAGAGCGTCCTTGCTAGGACTCTGCCGCTGGAAAGAACACCAGAGAAAACTCGTCTTAACAGATAGAGGAGCTCACTGCCCACAGACATGTTACCAACGGAAGAACTAGCTCCCGGCGCCGACCTACGTTACCCTGTACGGAGGTCCCTCAACCGCTTAAGAGTGGGCGTCCCTTGATGAAAGACCAACCTGAAGAAATGGGGGATCCTTCCAGCAAACGCAGACACCTCGTGTAAATGTACAGTAGTGCTGAGCAAGACACGAGTCACCTACTTATCTGTCCCCTCCTGGACAACCCATGCACATCACAAGACATTTTAGAGGAAACAACAAGGCCATAGCAGCTGCAGTTTTTGGAAATTCTGACCGGATACGGAAATGAACGAATAAACATCTAGTAATGTCGTACATATACTAAAACTTCAAACCATGTTAGGAGATGCCTGTTGGTCCTGAACGGTTTTTTGTTTTTTTTTTGTTAGTGGCTTTACGTCGCACCGACACAGATAAGTCTTATGGCGACGATGGGGTAGGGAAGGGCTGGGAGCGGGAAGGAAACGGCCGTGGCCTTAAGGAAGGTACAGCCCCAGCATTCGCCTGGTGTGAAAATGGGAAACCACGGAAAATAATTTTCAGGGCTGCCGACAGTGGGGTTCGAACCTACTATCTCCCGAATACTGGATACTGGTCGCACTTAAGCGACTGCAGCTATCGAGCTCGATGAACGATGTTCTAGAACTGACGACCCTAGGTGGCAACGGATAATGTCGAAGCTGGATTCCAAAGACGCAGTCATCATCTGCATCATGCTGACTACTCTCGGCTAAGACATCTACCCACAGCTCGTGTAAAAGTCTTTTGACGAGGTTTGCTCTCAAGTCCAAGCGATTACCGGGATCGTGCTTGCTATTTAGGAGGCTTCTGCTGCTTCCTTCTCAAGAAAATTATTCTGGAGATAAACATCACAGCTGCAAGGGTTCGCTTGTCACCTAGTGGCACTCGTGTCATAGGTTCGCCATCCCTACTCTATACTATCCGGTACCAGATCATCGTGTACACATATATGTTTAGTTGTTCTCCAGAATGAGTTCTTAAATATATCACTTACAGAAGATGGTGTGAGAAACAGTGAGGGGCATAGCCAAGGAGAGGTTACTGGGGGTTAGACCCCCATGGAACTTTCATATAATGAAATAAAGATGAACTGACAATAAACAAGTGAAAGAACATTCAATGGGCTCACTCTTTTGAACATTCACAGAGACATAATTATAAAACCAACAGATTTCTTGTATTTATTTTCTAAGAAGCCTTGAAAGTTGGATTTTAGATTGTTATCTGAACATATCATTCGTCGTAAGACGGTGCTTCAATCTGAATAAACCAAATGCCATGGCGCAGCAGCCCGGAAGTGCCATGGCCGACCAAGCAACCGCTGTTCATCCCGAGGGCCTGCAGATTATGAGGTGTCGTGTGGTCAGCACGACGAGTCCTCTCGGCCGTTATTTTTGGCTCTTTAGACCGGGGCCACCATCTCACCGTCAGATGGCTCTTCAACTGTAATCTCGTAGGCTGAGTGGACCTCAAACCAGCCTTAAGAACAAGGTAAAAATCCCTGACCTGGCCGGGAATCGAGCCCGGAGTCTCCTTCAGTCTGCATATCAACATAATTTATCAGTGCCCTTATAATGCTACTCACGCATTCGTGCACCGTCTTTGTGTTCTATCATTATTTTGTAAGTACAGTATGCGCCAAAATATACAGTACTGGAGCAATATACAGCACTGGAGCAATATGCAGCTACAGTATTGGAGCTGTTATTTATTAAAATGTAAATGTTTAAAATGTGCGCCATCGCGCTGTGGCAGTGTTCATAACGGTGACGCAGATTTTGAAAACATAGCCGAGAACATAGGTAGTTGCAGACTCCTGAAAAACGAGGTGATCTCACGTAATGCAGGCACAGTTCTGGGTGAATCTGTACAGCGGAACACTTTCTCCTTTAACATCTGGCCTCTCGAAATCAAGAAAATGAGTTGTTTGGCAATTCATGAAACCGTCCAAGTAAATGTGGCTTTCGTCGAAGAACGATACATCGAGCAAGAAATCTGGAACTTCGTACACCGTGGCCAAAAATCTTGCACAATACACAATCCTGGCACTCATAACTCGCTCTTTCAGTCGTTGTCCAACCTGTATTCGGAATGGAAATCCACCTATGTCTTTAAACAATCGCTGAAGTGACGTATGGCTGATGTAAAATTTGCTGACTCCAATACCTGATTGAGAACACGTCCATGATTCTCATTTGTGGACATAGTTACTGGCCTACCAGACCTTCCCTTCCGTTGACACTATACACTACCAGTACGACGAATTTCGTAATA
Organism: Anabrus simplex; assembly: GCF_040414725.1. Taxonomy (NCBI): domain Eukaryota; kingdom Metazoa; phylum Arthropoda; class Insecta; order Orthoptera; family Tettigoniidae; genus Anabrus; species Anabrus simplex. Next base: position 260,008,931 of record NC_090269.1, read on the forward strand.
GGAGACAGCATAACTGTGGTGCTTGGCACCGCCTTATTAAATTGTTCACGATATTGTTCAGCCACCAACTTCAAACTTGGTCCGCCTTGATAACCATTTTCGTACGAGCGAAAATAATACTCCACTATGAAAACGTTTTCCTCCGTCGTGAGACCCACTTTCAACTCCAACCTCACAGTACAATGGGAACACATAACGCTGATTCAGTGTAACGCCGAATAATGGATATGCGCATGAGAGCTCCGCGAAATTCAGTACTGTATGTTTTGGCGCATGCCGTACGTATAACCCACCCATCGGCCGATCCTGGCAACCCTACTGGAAATAATACATACACATTGATTACCGAAAATTCTTCTTTTGTAAAATATTTCTTAATTTAAAAATTATGTTGCTAATTTGTATCGTTTATTACCTCACCTTCATGTTTCGTGCGTATATGGTTTGTTTCGTAATGATCGATGAATTTGTTAACGAGAGGTATTTTGAGTAAACTCTGTATTTGATAATAAGCAGTTCACATTTAAATGGCAATGCACACAGGAAGTTAAGAAAATCACCAATACGTCAATCAATTCAGTGCCGAAGTATTTGCCATCTGGTAGACTGCATCATAACACCGAAATGGACAGGCCTAAATAGTGTCAAATCAACCTGAAGGCAAACGAGTAGCATTATGTGTTGTAAATATGATTGCTCTTGGCCATGTACTCTCTGTGGATAGGGCCACGGTATCCCCTGCCTGTCGTAAGAGGCGACTAAAAAGGATCCCAGGGATTCTCAACTTGGGAGCGTGAGTAGGCGATCACGGGACTGGGTCTTGGTATTGCTTCCACTTACTTGTGCCAGGTTCCTCACTTTCATCTTTCCTATCCGACCTCCCTTGGTCAACTCTTGTTCTTTTCCGACCCCGACGGTATTAGAACATGTGAAGCCTAGGGAGTTTTTCATTGTCACGCCCTTCTTGGCACTTGTCATTCTTTCGCCAATACCTTCATTTTACGAAGTGTCGGATCCCTTTCCTTCCCCCCCCCCCCTCTGGTTAGTGTTATTAGAGGATGGTTGCCCAGGTGCACTTCCCTTTAAAAAGTAATCACTACCACCACCACTCTTGATCATGCCAGGAGCTACTGTTTATTTACGTTCGGTACCTTATCACAGGGGTACAGTAGAGAACCTAATCTATCACTGCTTAGTCATTCATCCATTCGTTCATTTATGAAACTCTCTCCCAGGTTGATGGTTATCCGCGGCTGGGAGAGAAGAGTGAATATTCATTCATTAATTTATGCATGAGCACAATTCAGTCATGAAATCATTCACTCACCAATTCATATAGGCACTCAGTCATTCTTTCAGTCATTCAATTCCATCAAAATATAAGTTGTAATTTATCCTACATTTTATCCTCTTTAAAGACCGATGAGACAATTAAGCACTAATACAACTTAGCGATGGTTAGATACAGGTTCTTCCTAGACTATATGAATCTCTTAACGTCTAGGACAAAATAAATACACATTAAAGAAAAATCTACTTAGAAATTAGATTGAAATAGTTAATACCTAAGTTTTAACGTTTATTGTAGTAAGGGCCGTTTTCCCCAAATGAGTTTAAACTAGGTTTATTTTAATCTGGTTTAAGTCTGAGTTTAAACTAACATTCATTTTCCCCATATTGGTTTAAACTTTGTATCAAGTTTAAACTTGGTTCAAAGTTAAACCTTCTATATTGTTGGTTTAAACTGCTGTTTACATTCAACCTTCTTGACATTTTATTAACGTATCTGTGATTTTCCTAGTAGAAGGGTTAGTTTTGACTACCAGTACTGCAGCACTTTACTAGAATCATCATCATCATCATCATCATCATCTGTTTACCCTCCAGGTTCGGTTTTTTCCTCGGACTCAGCGAGGGATCCCACCTCTACCTCCTCAAGGGCAGTGTCCTGGAGCTTCAGACTCTTGGTCGTGGCTCTTGGTCGTGGGATACAAGTGGGGAGAATGACCAGTACCTCGCCCAGGCGGCCTCACCTGCTATGCTGAACAGGGGCCTTGTGGAGGGATGGGAAGATCGGATGGGATAGGCAAGGAAGAGGGAAGGAAGCGGCCGTGGCCTTAAGTTAGGTACCATCCCGGCATTCGCCTGGAGGATAAGTGGGAAACCACGGAAAACCACTTTGAGGATGGCTGAGGTGGGAATCGAACCCACCTCTACTCAGTTGACCTCCCGAGGCTGAGTGGACCCCATTCCAGCCCTCGTACCACTTTTCAAATTCCGTGGCAGAGCCGGGAATCGAACCCGGACTTCCGGGGGTGGCAGCTAATCACGCTAACCACTACACCACAGAGGCGGACACTTTACTAGAAAACGTACTAAAATTATAACCTAGTATTAGCATTAGAAAAATGGGAGAATTTATTGAAGTCTTTGGTTAAATAGGAAATAATTTTGATGTGCAAGTGAGGTTAAGAAGCCGCATTCCAACAAAAATTTACAATCTTGGAAAATCGGATGTAAAGGAGTTTTTTTGATGGAATTATAATTCATAAGCGAACAACAAGGATTGTCTAGTATCTAAGAAGGATTCATTTAAAACGTCAACTCTACGAAATAATGCTATTTCGCTAGAAGCAATGATTCTGGTTCCTCCCGAAGGTATCACCACCTTGACGAAGGCAAAATATATTTTGCCGGGTGTTTATTGGAGGCTTGCGTGGTCAAATGATCCTTAGAGCTATGCCGGCGGGAGCATCTGCACCTGGTAGGGCCACCCAAGCCGGACAGGTCTAAGGTGATGATCCAGACTAAGAGTGATACCCTGGTCCTCCAGGTTGGGGGTTGAGCGTAGGGTTAACTCCCCTACCTCGTAAAAAAACAACTGTTACGGATACCTTAAGAATGAATAAAGCAGGACTGGAAAACTTGGTGACGAACCGACGAGAAAAACGGCTAAAGAGAAGGAAAAAGGATATTATATTAGCAACGTGGAATGTTAAGACATTGAAGAGACCTGGCAAGTTGAAAGAATTAAGGAATGAAATGGATAAGTATGGAGTGAAAATAGCAGCTCTACAGGAACTGAGATGGAAAGGGCAAGGGATGATGATGTCTGGACAACATATCTTGATGTACAGTGGAGAAAAAGCAGGCAGTAATGGCACAGGATTCCTCATACATAAGTCGGTAAAGCAAAGCGTGGTCAACTTTACTCCAATCAATGATAGGATGTGCTCTGTGAGAATTAGGGCAAAATTCTTCAACGTAACTGTGTTTTGTGTGTACGCCCCTACTGAGGAGGCAGAAGATGAGAAGAAAGATGCATTTTATACTAAATTGGAGGAAGAAATTAATAAAGTTCAAAGGCATGATGTGAAAATTATCCTTGGAGATTTAAATGCAAAAATTGGAAGAGAAGAGGTGTACAAACAGTTAGTAGGGAAAGAAAGCCTGCATGAAGTAAGTAATGATAACGGATTGAGATTGATTGATTTTGTGAGTGGAAATCAGATGATAATTAAAAGTACTTGGCATCCTAGGAAAAACATTCACAAGGAGACCTGGATTTCACCAGATGGTGTGACAAGAAATCAAATAGACCATGTTATCATAGACAGTCGACATGCATCAGATATCATGGATGTTAGAAGCTGCAGAGGTGCTGATGCAGATACAGACCACTATCTTGTTAGAGTCAAGTACAGACAAAAATAGATTTGGCAAGAACGGAAAAAGTAACAAGAAAGGCAAAGCACAATATTGGTCTAAAAAATGAGGAATTGCAAGAGAAATACAAAAAGAAAATGGCTGAATCTTTGGAAATAAAAAGGGAATTATGGGAGAAAGGAGAAGTGGAAGATAAATGGGAGATACTGAAAACAACTATCAGTGAAGTTGCGGATAGTACCCTGGGAAAGAAGAAATTGGTAAAAAGAGCAGAATGGTTTGATGAGGAATGTTCAACATTAATCCAAGAGAGGAATGATTCTAGGAACAGAATGCTTCAAAGGAGAACAAGACAAACAGTAGAAGAGTATAGACCGGGCGAGTTGGCCGTGCGTGTAGAGGCGCGCGGCTGTGAGCTTGCATCCGGGAGATAGTAGGTTCGAATCCCACTATCGGCAGCCCTGAAAATGGTTTTCCGTGGTTTCCCATTTTCACACCAGGCAAATGCTGGGGCTGTACCTTAATTAAGGCCACGGCCGCTTCCTTCCCATTCCTAGGCCTTTCCTATCCCATCGTCGCTATAAGACCTATCTGTGTCGGTGCGACGTAAAGCCCCTAGCAAAAAAAAAAAAAAAGAAGAGTATAGAGAGAAACGAAGAAGAGCAGATAAGATATGTAGATATAAGAAAAGAGCTTTTGAAAGAAAGAGAATCAAAGAACTGGATGAAATGAAGGATAGAAACGAGGTACGAAAGTTCTATGAAAGAACAAAAGACCTTAAGAGAGGATTTCAACCAAGAGCTGTTTTCTTCAAGGATAAAGATGGAAACCTTCTGGGTGATAAAAGCAAAGTGCTTGGAAGATGGCAGGAGTATTTTTACGAGTTATTCAATGGAAATAATAAAGATGATAGAGAGGAGGAAAATATAAATGTTGATGGGGAAGAAAGAGAATTGGAAGAGAAATCAGTAAAACAGCCAGACTTAGAAGAGGTCAAAGCTGCAATTAATGCATTAAAGAATAATAGAGCCCCAGGTGAAGATGGAATGGAGTCAGAGCTGTTGAGATATAGGGGAGAGGGAATAGAAAAGGCTGTTTATGAATTGATTAAGGAGGTTTGGAAAAAGGAGGAAATACCAAAGGATTGGACATTGGGTATAATTTACCCAATACATAAAAAGGGAGACAAGGCAGTATGTGGAAATTATCGAGGGATCACCTTGCTGGATGAAACGTACAAAGTTTTTGGTAAGGTACTAGCCTTAAGATTGGAATTATGGATGGAAAGAATATTAGGGGATTACCAAGCAGGTTTTAGAAAACATCGCTCTACTCTGGATCAGATATTTATATTACGACAAGTGCTAGAGAAATTTTATGAATATGACAAACAGCTACATCAGCTGTATGTGGATTTTAAACAGGCATATGATAGTCTAGATAGGAGTAAAATTTACAAGATTATGAAAGAATTTGGAATCCCAAGGAAATTGATTACATTAACAGAAATGACTTTGAAAACAACAGTATGCAAGGTGAGAGTGGAGCAAGATCTGTCAGAGGAGTTTTTAGTGGAGAGAGGACTAAGACAGGGAGATGTACTTTTCACACTGCTTTTTAACCTAGCATTGGAAAAAGTAATCCGTCAATTGCCCATCAACCCAGGGGGAACCATTTTGAACAGATTAGTACAAGTGATAGCATATGCTGATGATGTAGCAATAATTGCAAGAAATGAAAGAGCTCTTGAAGAGAGCTACTCAGTATTAGAAGGGAAAGCACGGGACCTAGGACTAGAAGTGAATATAAACAAAACAAAATATATGAAGATGGGAGATACAGAGGGAATAAGATTAAATGGGAAGGAATATCAAAGAGTCACATCTTTCAAATATCTAGGTTCTATAAAAACAGAGGACAATAAAACCTCCGTGGAAATACAGGAGAGGATAACAAGTGGAAACCGATGCTTTTACGCCTTGCAAAATATGTTTAAATCCAGGAATGTCAGCAGGAATACAAAAATTAAAATATATACAACAGTACTAAGACCAATAGTTATGTATGGATCAGAATGCTGGGTGATGACCTCCAGAGAAGAACAGTGGCTGTTACGGTGGGAAAGGAAGATATTGAGAAAGATATTCGGTGCAGTAAGAGAGCAGGATGGGTGGAGAATGAGGACAAATGTAGAGCTGCAAGGATTGTTTGGCCAGCCAGATATTGTTACTAAAATTAAGCAGGGAAGAATTAGGTGGGCCGGTCATGTTCAGAGAATGGCAGAAACCTGCACCGTTAAAAAGGTGTTTATAGGGAAACTTAATGGAAGGAGGAGGAGAGGAAGACCCAGGAAAAGATGGATTGATGATGTTGAGGATGACCTTAGAAAGTTAGGAGTTAAACGTTGGAGAAGAAAAGCTGAGGACCGAGATGAATGGAGGCAGGTGATAAAGGAGGCCAAGGACCTACAAGGACTGTAGCGCCGACCAGTAAGTAAGTAATGATTCTGGTTGCTTTAAGATATTATGCAGCAGGCATTTTTCTTTTTTACAACGGGGACCACAGACCTTAAATCGCAGTCTCCTTATAATATTATATACTGTAAAATACTGTTGGTAGTATGAATACTGTAATGTGAAGCATAAAAATATTCGTACATAAGTCGTGTAATACGTCCGCACTTCATGCGGTGCCTGGTGGTTGTGGTCGCTAAAGCGTTAGGTCAGCATCGTGCGTAGACGGTTCGAATCCAGTTTGTCGAAAATACTTTTACCATCAGAATGTTGACCGGCACGGTAGGAGAGGCGGTGGTATACAATTTCTAATCGCTAGATTATATATTTATAGGATCAGAAAAACAATAAAGTGTTTCATGCTTGCTAGTAAACTTGTCATCATCATCATCATCATCTGTTTACCCTCCAGGTTCGGTTTTTCCCTCGGACATAGCGAGGGATCCCACCTCTACCGCCTCAAGGGCAGTGTCCTGGAGCTTCAGACTCTTGGTCGGGGGATACAACTGGGGAGTATGACCAGTACCTCGCCCAGGCGGCCTCACCTGCTATGCTGAACAGGGGCCTTGTGGAGGGATGGGAAGATTGGAAGGGATAGGCAAGGAAGAGGGAAGGAAGCGGCCGTGGCCTTAAGTTAGGTACCATCCCGGCATTCGCCTGGAGGAGAAGTGGGAAACCACGGAAAACCACTTCCAGGATGGCTGAGGTGGGAATCGAATCCACCTCTACTCAGTTGACCTCCCGAGGCTGAGTGGACCCCGTTCCAGCCCTCGGGCCACTTTTCAAATTTCGTGGCAGAGCCGGGAATCGAACCCGGGCCTCCGGGGGTGGCAGCTAATCACGCTAACCACTACACCACAGAGGCGGACTAGTAAACTTGTAATAGAATAAATTATAGTTAAAAATGTTTCATCGTAACTATTGCCAGCATACCAGCAATAGAAATATTAATGCTATAGGGAGAAGAGTATTATGCATACAGTACGACATATCGCGAACTTGGTTATGTTATAAACGAATATGGAATCAAGTAATACATCTCCAAATAATACATCCTCAGTGGTCTGTCTGCTGGATCCAAGGCCGAGGGCGGTGGATTTTAATAGGAGATAGATCCCGAACATGCTTGGAATTTGTTTACTTGAAATTCACATAAATGTTAATTTTCTGAGGAAAGGAATACCGTATGGCCTATTGCTGAAAGACCAGGATTTTAATATTTCAACATTCCCGTGTGTTCCGTAAGACAATACAGACATTAAAAGACACGTATTAGGCCCACGGTACTTGTTTATGGTAAAGCATGACAGAGAAAAATAAGAAATAAAAGTGCGTTCCAAAAATTGTAGACAGCAATAGGTAAAATTATATGACACAACACTTCGCACAAATGTAAACAATTTATTTATCAGTAAAGCTAATATCCCTCCGAATTTGTTCTTTATTCACTACGTACTATCGCATTAATTCGCCACAAACAGCTGATATCATTACAAAAATGTCGGTCATTGAATTTCTTGGCTCTGATTGGCCAATTCCAATCGACCATGCCTTCGACTATTCCTTCAGTGCAGCCAACGTTAGCGCCAACGACAGCTCGCCCGTTTAAACTAAACGAGTGTCAGACATTGGTGCGAAAATGGACGCAAGTTTAAACTAGGTACTAAAGTTAAACAGGTTTAATTTATACCAGGTTCAACTCGATTTGGAGAAAATGGCCCTAAGAGAGAAGAAGGCATGTATCAAAACACATTTGGGATTACAAAAAATGATTACTCCCGCCCCAGTTTCAGGAGATCCGAAACTGGGGGATGGGAGTATTCTATTCTATTAGAAGAAGAAGATTATGTGATTAAGTATAAGAGAACGGGCATGTAATGTACGGATAAGTAAATAATAATGGAATCAGAAATATGAGTGTACAATTTTGTCGTAGCACGGAATTTGGATAAGTGCCAAGAGCACTCAAATAAAATACTATCTTAGATTTTATTTAGATATAAACGGTATGATGTAGTATCCGTTTTTGGTCTCGCAAAACTAAGCGTTCAATTTTCGCAGTTTCTTTTCTCACTCCCATCGCGCTGCATTATTGAACGCACTCGGAAAGCTTAGAGATCTGCTTCCTTCGTTATATTGTCTTGGAAATGGCGCTGTTGCACAGACGGGAAGAAAAGAATTTAATTAAGAACCGTTCTCAGGTAAGAACAATAACAGAATCGTTCTAAATATCGAGCTTCAAATGAGCTAATTAACGCGACTGAATAAGTTTGTAATTGCTGTTATCCTAAATGCAACACAATTTCTTTCATCAGAGTCTTCAGCTTAAGAACAGATTTTATGCTCCTTTAAGTTTGATTGTGATTTGTGATATTACGCTTGATTAAATTACGATTCTATAGAAATAATTACTCAATTGAATTAAGTTTAGGAGGTCAGACGTTAGGCCCCTTGAAACAATAATAATCATCATCATCATCGTCAATTATGCATATTTTCTACAGGCGACTTCTCTAGAAGGGGACTTGAAGGAGGTAGAAATATCATATAACCTAACCTAATCCTATGGCACTACAGCCCGGAAGGGCCTTGGCCTACCAAGTGACGCTACTTAGCCCGAAGGCCTGCAGATTACGAGGTATCATGTGGTCAGCACGACTAATCCTCTCGGCCGTTATTCTTGTCTTTCTAGACTGGGGCCACTATCTCACCGTCAGATAGCTACTCAATTTTAATCACATAGGTTGATTGGATCTTGAACCAGCCCTCGGATCCAGGTAAAAATCCCTGACCTGGCTGGGAATCGAACGCAGGGCCTCCGGGAAAGTACATGCACTCAACCCCATACACCACGGAGCCGGCAGGAATGTCATATAATGAGATCAAAATCTAATGTATTACCAAAATGAGAAAACCAAACCCTGTGGTAAATGCTATTAATTGAGGGCTTGATCGAGCAAGACGACTGCTAGAGTGTCATATGATCAGCGTGATGACTTCCTCAGCTTTTGTTGTCCGGGTCCGCTGCCTCTCCTATCGCGGAGTACTGCCGCGGTGTACTGTGTGTGTGCCAGCCGTGGAGTACTGAGTACTGTGCTATTCTCTTACTTGACATAGTGTAGAAGTAGTAATAATAGTCTAGCTTATGGTGAAGAAAGCGAATTTATTTAGCCACTCCTACGTCAGGAAGTGATGAACAAGGCACTACATACCGGTATTCCAGAGGCCAAGGGAAATCGAAGAGTATTCAATAATATTATTGGGCGAGGTAACTTTGTTTGAAGGTAAAGGAAAGGCCTATCAAAGAAAAGAGACTGGGCAATATTAACATCTTCGTTTGCATTAATCTTCTTCGTAATCTGTTTACCCTCCAGGGTCGGTTTTTCCCTCGGACTCAGCGAGGGATCCCAGCTCTATCGCCTCAAGGGCAGTGTCCTGGAGCTTCAGACTCTGGGTAGAAGGGCAATACAACTGGGGAGGATGGCCAATACCTCGCCCAGGCGGCCTCACCTGCTATGCTGAACAGGGGCCTTGCCGGGGGATGGGAAGTTTGGAAGGGATAGACAAAGATGAGGGAAAGAAGCGGTCGTGGCCTTAACTTAGGTACCATCCCAGCATTTGCCAGGAGGAGAAGTTGGAAACCACGGAAAACCACTTCCAGGATGGCTGAGTTGGGAATCGAACCCACCTCTACTCAGTTGACCTCCCGAGGCTGAGTGGACCCCGTTTCAGCCCTCGTACCACTTTTCAAATTTCGTGGCAGAGCCGGGAATCGAAGTTGGGCATACGGGGGTGGCAGCTAATCACACTAACCACTGCACCACAGAGACGGACGTTTACATTAATAACAGTAATATATAACATGATTAATTTCATTAAAAGAGTGTCTTCATAACCCCAATGCATACAAGGAAATTTTCTGACGACTTGCGATCACAACACATAAATAACAAGCCCTTTGAATACAAATTGTTAAAAGGAAGGAATGCATTAAACAAAAATTAAAAGTTTTAAAGGCTAGGACAAACAAACAACTATTAATAAAGTTTAAAATAACTGCACAACATCATGAGTATAAGGGCCGAAGGGATCTACTAAAGAAAATGCATAAGGGTAAGTCCCCAATTATGGCCCTCTTTTTGTTTATCGCACGTATGCGATGACGTAACCGTGATAACAATTTGAAAATTAAAATACATGCAGTTCGGAAATCACTTTGTCCATAGCTTGTATTGGCTCCATGTTATAAGTAATGTGGTAATGTGGAGTAAATAAAGTGAGTTTAAAAAATAAAAAATAAAGAGATTTCGTTGAACATATAATATTGGCTCCAAATCTGGCCTCCATATAATATTCACTCAGGGGAATAATTATTGGTAAAATATTTAACCAAAACCATATACATAGTGCTACAAATTAATCATTGTTTGTGGTGAAATAATCCGTTCGGGTAATATGACATTGTTTTTCACAAAGAGCTCATTTAAATGTCTTCGTAACCTTGCGATTGCAATTTTCATGGCTCTACAGGAAACATTAAGTGCACCGGGTCCATTTCTGACACTTGCTGTTACAGCTTGTTGCAGATGGGACATTCAGCATCTTCTTCACCACCATTGTTATCATCGGTAGAGGCAAATTCCACTTCATCTTCATTCTCTTCGCCACTGCTAGACGAACTCACCTGACGCTTTACTTCGGCATTTCTCGTTTCTTTCCTAGCCGCATCCGCCGCTTCCTTCTGCTGTTTCTTTTCAATCGCTGCTTCAACTGCTCTTTTATGTGGTGAACCAGCGTCCAAAACAGCGGAATCTCGTCGAGTGCATGTACTGGGTTCGATGACTGGAACAGATCCAATGTCACCGGGCAGTACGTTATCACCGTGGTCATAGTTTGACTCTCTACCAGACCTCTCCTTTAAGAAGTCTCCATGAGTAAACATGTTATCTCATTCAACCCGGAAACCACTGGTGACTGTTGTCATGGTAGCTGCTTTAATGTTTCTGTTCTAATTCAGTCAGCAAAATTATTTTCCGGCCTAGTGGGACGTTGACCACTTCCTCGTGTTTCAGGTCATTAGAGTGCTTTATTTTCCTTAAATAGTTCCTCAAATTTGTGCGAGTTACTTTCAAATTCCTTACAACCTGTTTCACTGACATCTTATCTTCTTTGACTCGCTTAATAGCTTTCAGTATCGTTTCTTTATCCCAACATTTTCGTTTCGACATCTGGAAAGATAAGACAACGACATAAATAGCATTTCTTCCGCAGCCTACCTGAGTTCAGTACAGTACCCAAATACCGCCCCGGGGCCATAATTGGATACGCGCAGGGGGGCCATACTTGGAGATCACTAACTTTACGATATGGCTTAAAATAGCTCCGACCATGTCTTGGATATCAACAAGAAAACTAGATCATACGAAAGTACAGTACAGAGAGTACTTATAGAAAAAAAATATATCTTTCAAACTTAGTAACTAGACACAGGAATATAACTATGAAGATATGTCCGTAAAAAACTCACAATCTCAAAGAAATTTCAATGTTGAAAGAAAAGCACTACGCGTAAGCTTTGTCTTCGGAACGGTCACTACTCACTGATAACAGCAAACAGACTTCGTTTTAGAAGTTTTCGCCAGAGTTCACGACCTACCAAGCGTGATATGAGAGGGGGCCATATTTGGAGACGGGGCCATATATGGAGGTCTACCCTTACCGTATGCAATATCTTTCTTTCTTAATCTGTTTACCCTCCAGGGTTGATTTTTACGTCGGACTCAGCGAGGGATCCCTCCTCTGTCGCCTCAAGGGTAGTGTCCTGGAGCGTGTGACTTGGGGACTGTGATACAACTGGGGAGGAGGACCAGTCCACAGCCCAGGCGGCCTGACCTCACTTTGACGATGGCTGAGGTGGGAATCGAACCCCTCTCTACTCAGTTGACCTCCCGAGGCTGAATGGATCCCGTTTCAGCCCTCGTACCAGTTTTCACATTTCGTGGCAGAGCCGGAAATCGAAGTCGGACCTCTGGGGGTGTCCGCTATTCACATTCACCACTACACCACTGAGACGGACCCGTATATAATATACTTAAGCATATACCTCGAAAGCCTCTTGCCCCACTTTACTTCCGTTAAACAGCATTCATATTTGGAACACAACCAAGTTTAGAAAAGCTTCAAAGAAATTTTCGGGCTGACCAACGTTAATAAAGCTTGTCTAACAAGGAGAGGCCAGGCCCTGTGGCCTACCGATTTCAACGAGCTTCAATGTATCTGTTGGGGGACACTCAACAGTAACTCGTGTATGAGGGCGAGTTGGCTGTGCGGTTAGGAGCGCGCAGCTGTGAGCTTGCATCCGGGAGATCGTGGGTTCGAATTCCACTGTCGGTAGCCCTGAAGATGGTTTTCCCGTGGTTTCCCATTTTCACACCAGGAAAATGCTGGGCTTGTACCTTAATTAAGGCCACGGCTGCTTCCTTCCAACTCCTAGCCCTTTCCTATCCCATCGTCGCCGTAAGATCTATCTGTGTCGGTACGACGTAAAGCCACTAGCAAAAAAAAAAAAAAAATTGCGGACAAATGTCATGACGCAGGATCCGTTTTGGCCCAAGTGAAGGTGATAAAACACTAAAAGGCGAACAAATTTTACTTAAACATGTCAGGTCCGCAACCTAATAATTTCCAAAACTTGACGAGTCCCCCGATTCCAACGCAATGCACATATATGGAGAGTTACAGCACGCGCAGCGGGAGCGCCAGCCGAGTAGTCACCGTACTTGCCTGTGAAACGCGATGACGTGAGTTCGAGTTTAGCCGTAGCTATAGTTTGTGTACAAAATGAATTATAATTCAAGGGGAGTGAAGATAAAACTGCGAATAAAATTACTAGGCAAACTGCAGTGAACTTTATTTTCCTACCTCAAATACAGTTATATACACAGAGAGAGATTGGGGAGGGGGGAAATCCAGCAGTAATATTTCTTTCTTTCTTAATATGTTTACACTCCAGGGTTGGTTTTTCCCTCGGACTGAGCGAGGGATCACACCTCTATCGCCTCAAGGGCAGTGTCCTGGAGCGTGAGACGTTTAGTCAGCGGGATAAAACTGGGAAGGAGGACCAGAACCTCGTCCAGGCAGCCTGTGGGGGGTCGGGAAAATCGGAGGAAAGGAAGCGGCTGTGGCCTTGTGTTAAGTACCATCCCAGCATTTGCCTGGACGAAAAGTGAGAAACCATGGAATCCACTTCAAGGACGGCTGTGATAGGAATTGAACCCCCCCCCCCATATACTCAGTTGACCTCCCGAGGCTGAGTGGACCCCGTTTCAGTCCTCGTACTACTTTTCAAATTTCATGGCAGAGCCGGGAATCGAACCCGGGCCTCCGGAGGTGGCAGCTAATCACAATAACCACTACGTCCATTAGAGGTGGACTGCGTAATAATTTTGTTCCCATTTTTATCTTCACGTTACCTCAAATATTAATTTATTTTATACAGTATATATAGCTGCGACGAGACTCGAACTCACGTCGCCGAAGATCGCAGACAAATACGGTTACCACTATGCCACCACTCCGGTTGATTACGATGTTACACTTCAAGTACAAATGTGTTGCACTGGAATCGGTGATTCATAACTTTTTTCGGAAATATATTAGGTTGCGGATGGTGTTCTGTCACCTCCACTTTGTACGAAGAAGATCCTGCATCATGACATTCGACTTTTTTTTTCTTTTTTCGAAAACGAAAACATATTGACTGAAACCCTTATACACGAGTTACTGTTGAGTGTCCCCCAACCCCCAGGTACATTGAAGCCCGTTGAAATCGGTTGGCCTCTGTGTTTTGCCTCTCCTCGTCTTACGCTCCGTACTGCACATTAATGTAACGAGAAATGCACAAATCTGAGAACAATGCCATTGGAGATCGTAACAAGAATAATCGCATTTGGTTTTTAAAAACACATGCGATCCGTGTTGCCATCTATGAGTCGAATTAACCAATTTGCGCAGAGTTTTCGGGTACCGAAGCTGTTACTTAAGTAGTAAGGCATGCTAGAAGTTCGGACACAGTGTTCTGAATTAAATGGATTAGGCCCCGGCTAATCCCACTGTCCACTTCATTCAATTGTCGTGAGTGCAGGGGAGTAAAATCAAATGTAGTGGGTGTTGTGTTGACTGACGTGCCAAGTACGTCTGTAAAATATTGAGTACTGCGTGTGTATTTCCTTGGAGTTCTGCCTTGAACACAGTACAGTCGGAGTAGGAGTGTTCAGTGTCCACATCCTTTGCCAACGAAGGTTTTCAACACCGCCAGCCAGGCACGTAGGGCTTTCCCTATTGAAAAGGTGAACTGAAGAGGTGGTCACAAGAAAATCCGGGAGGTTTCACCTCATGACGAGCCCATCGCCAGCAACTACCGCAACACAGATGGAATAATCTGCCCTGAACTCTTTAGAGTCTACCGGGACAGACATAATTCCCATGTTTCTATATTCGGCCCGCTGTCTGCCATAAAAACGGCAAAACTAGTACCACGACAACTACCACCATCACCGAACTCAGCCAATCAGCCGCAGTTGCATACCACTCGGTGGTAATGTCGAGTTACGCAGCGCCTAATTACCAAGCCACATTCAACCCAGCGCTACCAGTTTTACAACGGGACACCTCCAGATTCCAATTTCAATTTACGTGATTGACGCCGCATTCTAAGCAGCATAGGAACGAGCTCAACAACACCAATCGGCACCTCCAGCAGCGACGACAGCTGATCCACCGTTACCTATTCACACCTCAGTTCAGAATAGTCCTCCTACTAGCCCCCCCCCCCCCCCCACCCGTACCTACATCATCCATTCACGCCATTTTCTCCACCCTGGTCAGATACAACATGCGCCGAAAAGACATAGCAGACATCAAAAGAACTACAAACGGAGCCATCATACAGGTCAACGGGGAGGCTGCTGCCAACCTTCTCAACACTGTCATAAACTCTCAACATCGACGATCAAGCACCTCCCTTCAACCCCTCCCACCGCCACCTACAAAAATTCCACGTCAACCTACGCACTACAAACTTCTCACTTGAGTCATACAATGGGTAAACCCTTCTATTGCTAAAGACACTTTACTCTCCGAGCTCAATCTCAACGCAGAAGACATCCCAGCAAAACGGGCATTCCGGATCAAGAACGCAAAGAGTCCAACATACATGGTGCTTATTCTTCCACCATCAGCGGAAGACATCGACCGGGTACTGACCAACAGAGTCTTCATTCACTGACACCACCATAAACTTGGACCATCATCCGCACCACCTCCCCAATCCATCAAGTGTGAGAATGTCTCGCCTACAACAAACATCCCACCACTCACTGGACTGCTGAAAGTCAGGTATGTGGACACTGTAATCAACAACACGCT
The DNA here is from genome assembly GCF_040414725.1 of Anabrus simplex. NCBI lineage: Eukaryota > Metazoa > Arthropoda > Insecta > Orthoptera > Tettigoniidae > Anabrus > Anabrus simplex. The sequence continues at coordinate 260,024,536 of NC_090269.1, forward strand.
ACACCCAGATGTCCCAGCACACAACAACCCCAGCGTCACACCTGTGGAGGCACTCAGTATACTCACGCCCTTCCAGAAGCCACTCTCCACCTCCCCAGAATTGACCAGAACTTGTAGCCCCTATTAGAACTATCGACCCATCCACGTCGTTCGCTTCCCCCCCCCCCCCCCCCCGGCCCCCTACACACAGTTAAAGACCTCATCTGTTTCACAGCTATCTCATTGCTCAATATTAACCCCTACAATAGATCCTTAGTTCTCAATCACCTACAAGCCACAGCAAATCAAACATTAAATCTCCATTTCTCAACCACCCATTCAAGCTTAAATTCTCACTTCAAATTCACACCTCTGGAAACACTGGTTTAAACTCCCACGGCTCTCTCGTTTGTAAATAAGTTCCATCTTCTACGAATGTTTACAACAAATAATGTGCCTACTCATAGTATATAGATAGTAGTATTGTAAGTTTATCAAAAGAACAATTATGTTGAATAGTAGACTCCTTAAAACTTTCGCTGTTTGTTTCCATATCTGGACTTTCTGTCGTAGGATACAATGGGAAAATATCTCACGGTTATTTTTAAATCTGTACACCGAGCTCGATAGCTGCAGTCGGTTAAGTGTGACCAATATCCAGTATTCGGGAGACAGTGGGTTCGAACCTCACTGGCGGCAGCCCTGAAGATGGTTTTTTGTGGTTTCTCATTTTCACACTAGGCAAATGCTGGGGCTGTACCTTAATTAAGGCCACGGCCGCTTCCTTGCCATTCCTAGCCCTTTCCTATCCCATCGTCGCCGTAAGACCTATCTGTGTCGGTGCGACGTAAAGCAACTTGCAAATAATAAATCTGTACAATCATGGTATTTCCAAACCAAGATCTAGCTAAAAAAAGTTTCTTTCCTTCTTGTATATAATTTCAAAAGCTGAAACCCTTAGCCAAGAGGCCACACACCTCCTCACACCTCCTTCTTTTTCACATCCTTTTACGAACCTCCTTCACCCTTCACATCTCCCCAACCTGCCCGTATAACCCTCTAAGTGGTCCGTCCCGCCCCTTCAGGGTGGAGAATGATTTTTTTTAAATGTATGTTCAGTGTCCGTATCGGAGTGCTAAGAGACTGATAATATTTGTTTTCATTGAATCACTTAAAATCCCTTTTATTGTAGAGGCCGCATTTTGTAGGTATAATGGTATTTAAATTTATCTTCGATATATGAAACCCCTTAGTAACCGTGTGTGTGTCTGTTGTACATGCCGCCACCCACAAACATACGGTATTTAATTACTGAAGCCGTGGAGTAGCTCTGGTTTATGTTCATCCTCTGTCTGTGTCACTATGGAAACGATGAGCACGTGTGTGACGAGTCATAGGTCACTGGTGTCGAACGTCAAGTTCTCATAGATCTAATAACGAACTCGAAACTAGCTATTGTATTCCTGGCTTCAACACCGCTGAACATAGAACACGTTGTAAAGGAATATGAGAGATGTAAATAAATATCTAATTTTCTTTCTCTCTCTGCCACTGCTGGGATCGTGGGTATGATTTTGAGGACGTGACAGAGTTTTCGCCACGCCTAGACCGCCGGCCCAGCAACCGCAATTGAAAGGCGAAGAAATGTCTTGGATTTGACTGGAAGCACTCTGCTAAAGTGATTATGAAAGATAATTCCTATCCGCACCGTTGCGGAGGAAATGACGTGTCTGCCTCCTATCCTGAGTTCCCTGCTTCCATTTCTAGCTCATCTGAGAAGTCTAATCGTGTGGACTAAGGGTTGATACGTGTTTCACTCAGTGTCTTAGGATCAACTAAAGATATGTCTGATATGAACAGCAACGGATCCCGTCATGAAATCCAAACAATGCTCCTGACAATGTTACCACTCTGACCACGTGATACTCTAATATCTCCACGTCATTTTACTGGTCACCTGTCGTCTAGACATGACTAACTTGTACTAGGAGTTTGATACTTGCTTCATAATACAGCTTGATCAAATAGAAAAAAATGATGGCGAAGTAAATAATAGGTTGTAGAAAACTAAATACCCTTATTGGAAAAAGGCAGATGAAGGAACAAAACAATTATTAGAATAGGTTTTATACCCACCCCAAAATGCGAGTTTGGCAATGTTGGAAGCAGAGGAGTAGGGTCATCATTCATTCACCCAGGTGGCAGATTCCCTATCAATTGTTTATTGAGTATTCCTTAAACGAATTCAAAGAACTTGGATATAAATAGCGGAGATGAGATTTCTAGGACGTGCTATAGAAAATACTAGAAGAAATTATATGAAAAAGACTCCAATTTCTATAATGGAATTGACTGAAAGATGCTACAGTGATATGCCGTTAGTACAATCGAAGAAAGTCGTAAATGGAAGCTAGTCCCAGGAACCCAGTCTGAGGGTAATAGAGGACAAGAATAGAATTCAATCCGAGGAGTATGTGAAAAGGATAAGCAGGAAGGAAGGGATGACTGTATCACGAACATGTAAGCCTGCACAAAACCAGAATTCGTACAATAAATGGATAAAGTGAACCGACGCTTAACAATAGAAGGAAATGGAAAAGAAGAAGAGAAGGTGAAAAAGACCTGTTCATTTTAAGACACACCGAGATGTGTAATTTCACCATGAAAACGGGTTGGAAACCTACTGACACTAGTCTATAATATCAAACACTCCTTCCCTTTGAGTAGTCAAATATTTTAGTTGCAATTAACTCCCCATGGTGAGGGTCTCTTTGTTTTTCGATTAAATGCAATCATGGACTACAAGGACTTAATTTCTATTCTTGTCAACAACCTCATCTTCAGAAGTTAAAACTGTCAACATATATGGAATTGAATTCATGTGGAGACTCCTTCCAGACTAGATTGTTTTATATACAGATATAAACAAACAAGCAAACAAACAAACAAACAAACAAACAAACAAATAAGGCACATTATCGTTTCAGAAAAGTTGGCAAAAAAGGAAGTAAGACATCTCAATTTTGTTTCTTCTTCTTCTTCTTCTTCTTCTTCTTCTTCTGATACCATTTTCATCCACATCCTGGTGGGATTACGGGTGCCAACTGTATCGAATGTATGGACCTAGCCCTGTTTTCAGGCCGGATGCTCTTACTGACGCCAACTCCATGTGAGTATTTCTGTAGTAGTTAATGTGTTCTCTTCAAGTGAAAAATGTATAGTGGGACAAATCACAAACACCCAGCCCTAAAGTAATTAATTGTACATGGGTAAATCCTTAGCCTGCCTGGAAATCGAACCCGAGACCCTTTGAACCTAAGACGTTGACGCTGACCATTCAGCCAAGGAGCCAGAAGTTTATAAGAAACATTACTGAACGAAACTACGCCAGCCATTCGAAAGAAAAATATGCCTACAGCCGACCTAGCCTCGTACATGGTGTCAGAGTGAGCATGATATGTTTCCATAGTTTCCATTAGTGCGTGTGTGATAAAGTTCTGGCGGCAAGATTGTGCGAGATCATAAACATGAGTCGCCTCTGATCATCCGTATGGTGCACCTATACTCCGTACGGCTCTACTTCTAAATTGACATTTTAGGAGATTTTGGCTCTGTCTGGTGGTTATGCGCTGAAGCATAGACATCCAACCAATCCCAAGCTGCCATTCATATCGATTTATATCGGCAGAGCACGATCTCGAAACCTAGTTGCCAACTCTAATATTTACATTCACCACGTGGTTAACCTATCTCGCTCAGCGTGTATGGTATTCGGTACGGTTCGCGATCTTTTGCATTCTTCTTCAGTAATTAGTGTGTTTTTTGTATTGTTGGAGGTTTCCAGTGACTCTGAGATCAGTAGAGTGTTCCCTTTGTAGGCCATAACCTCCTTTCTGTGCCAGCCATTAGCGGTGAGTGATGTTTTATTTCCTCATTTTTTGTTAATAATATATTCTCTTTTAGTGCCAGATATTGTTAGAAAGTGTAGTTCTTGCGAATTTGTTTTCAATCCATATTCATTCGTTTTTCTGAGTTCTGCATTACAATTTAAAATGGCTGTTTACCGCGGTCATATTGCATCAGCTGTTCTCGCAGGCGTAGCGCGCTGGCAACAGAGGAAAGGCGATGCTCATTTGTTTTACGAAACTTCAATTTAGAAGTAAGGCCGTGCGGAGTTTATCTCCGGAAGGATAGGTGGTATTGAAGTACCATTAGCGTTCCCCTGTCGGTCTTGTTGGATGTGTGCCATTGTAATGAAGTGTAACATTTTAGTGTGTGTGTGTGTGTGTGTGTGTGTGTGTGTGTGTGTGTGTGTGTGTGTGTGTGTTGCCAGGGAGTTCGGTATTATGCAGTGTTACGGCTGACACAGTTATTTAGTGTTACAGTGTGGCAGTCCTGTATGGTGACCCATCCTATTACTGACCACGGCGTATGTTTCTTCAGTAATTGCAACTGGCTGCACTGTGAAAATAGGCGCTACTTATTTGCGTGTACGTTAATAAGTTATTGCGGGTGAAAATTTTGATAAGCACCTGTTTTAACAGCTATTGGCGCTCCGCCTTGGCTGTACCTGAGGTTCCAATGCTTCGGTAGTTTTGTTGGGAAGTGAGAACTTTATGGGGTTGGATCTTGGAGTGAATGGTCCTTTTTGGCGGTGGTGGTTTGGAGGCGGGGGTCTGTTTAGGCTTGTTGACTAGGGTACCGTATTGGTTTGGCGGCAGAGGCGTAGTGGTCTTTTTTGGGTCGAGAGTAGGTTTAGAAGTAGCATTTGGAGGAGGGTGGTTGTATCTTGGCTGGGCAGGTGGAAGACGGGAGGTAGTAAGAGGACTGGGGTTGGAAGGTGGTGAGGTTAAGAGACATAGCAGAGGGGGAGGTTTTGTCCGTAGGCACCTTACAATCAGTGTGGCGGGTGGGTTCTGAGTGACTGCTGCAGAATGATTTAATTTTAGCAATTAAAGCACTGTGTAGTGAGTAATGTCCTGGAAGGTGTGCGGGTTCGAATCTCTGTGGTGGGATTTTTGCATGTTGGCTTTTTCTTGGATTTAGGAGAAGGTTTTTTTTGTTAATTGCTTTGCGTCGCACCGGCACAGATAGGTCTTATGGCGACGATGGGACAGGGAAGGGCAAGGAGTGGGAAGGAAGCGGTCGTGGCTTTAATTAAGGTACAGCCCCAGCATTTGCCTGGTGTGAAAATGGGAAACCACGGAAAACCATTTTCAGGGCTGCCGACAGTGGGGTTCGAACCTACTATCTCCCGAATACTGGATACTGGCCGCACTTAAGCGACTGCAGCTATCGAGCTCGGTGAGGTTTGTTTTACGCCTGTTCCTAGTCTGTGTGTTTTTCTTGTGTTTCCGGGTTTGAGGCCGTTATGGTCTCTGTCCCGGGTTCGGTTTGCGTTGTTCGCGTTGGTGGTGGAGAGAGTGATATTTGGGTGGGTGGTGAGTGGATGATGAGTCTAGTGATAATGCAATGTCTGTTGAGTATTTTGATATCTGTATTGAATGGCAGTGCTCGAAAGGCTCTGTGGTTGGTAGTCTTGGCTATCTGGAAGTATTTAGTGAATTTCTGGGGGGGGGGGGGGAGTTTAATAAACAGTGGTAAGTGACTGCTGTAAATTAGCTGTCATTTATATTGGGACAGCTCGTTTTACTGAAATATTGAAATTTAATTGCGTGAGCTAGTTAGATTAAAGTTGGAATGTCACGGAAGTCCCGTACCAATAAGAAATGTGGTGCCAATAAGTCAAGGAATATATAAGCGGGAATGGAGTTATGCGCACCCAAGCGGAGGAAAAGGATAACAGTACAACCTGTGATCTTACCTCTGCCGAGAAAGCTGTTTGTTCTCTCTAACTCAAGGCTTTTTGAATAGTCCATTAGATCGGCTTGTAGACAGAGTAATCGATAAACTAAAGCAAGAGTATTGATTTTAACACAAATGTTAGAAGTGTCTTCAGAGAGGAGCTCTCCAAAAGCAATAATGTCATTAAAGAACTCCAACAAGCGTTAGGAAATGCCAAAGACAAGTCAGACAATGAGACAAAACAACTACACCAATATCAACGGCCGAACACTATTGAAGTACAAGGTGTCCCGGAAGTACAGGGAGAAAATGTTTTCTACATAATAGAGAACACTGGTAAAGCTGTTGGATGTGCAATTGAAAAGCACGATATCGATATTGCTCACAGAATTACGTCGGGTAATAGCAAGACCAACTACAATATCTCAGACCTTAACCGACCTATCGAAATTGTCCATAATGGTGGCAGCTGGAGTGCTAGCATGCGTTTGTTTTGATTTGTGTAAGCCGTGTTGTTACCAAATATTTACGGAAATTTGAATATTATTAATCGTACATTATATTTATTTATGGTTTTAAGAAGGTTATAGATTCTCTTTCAGTGCCGTAAGAAGCTGTTTGTTCTCAAAGAGCTGATTTATTCCAACAATACGCAGCAGTGGCGTATGCTGAGATCAAGACGTGGGCTTTCACTAGACTTAGGTTACCCCTTTTCGATGGTTGGTTTAGTGAAGTCAAGCCTTCAGCGTTTTGACATGCATCCAATAGCCAACGTAGAAGCCTGCTGTGTTGTCAAGGCTTCTTCACAAGCTACTGCCCTGGCCTCTGCTACTGTCAATGCTCAACCCCTGATCAGTGGAGAAGGTAGCCTAAGGTTTAGCAAATTAAAGTCCAGCTTTGTGGCTAAATGCATAGAATGCTTGCCTTTGGTGCGATGGCCCCGGTTCAATTTTCAGAATCAACCCCCTCATACTGTTAATTCCCCTGGCTTGGGGACTGGGGTTTATGATGTCTCCGCCATTCATTTTATCCTCATTATGTCACCACCAAGTCTATACAGATGCCATGCACCATTATTATTATTATTATTATTATTATTATTATTATTATTATTATTATTATTATTATTATTATTATTATTATTATTATTATTATGCGTGAATGGTCCCTTTCGGAACACACGAAGCTTTATTTATGATTTCGTTTGCGGAGGATCCAGGATGCTTTCATCTGTTGACTAAAGATCCTTTTCCTTTCTTCCGTCCACTTGGTACCTGCTCTTTTTGGTACTTCATTCTCTGGAGTAACTTCCCAATTGTCAATTTTCTTTCTATATATATTTCGATTCAAAATGTCTTCACAGAGAATTTGTGCGTTCTTCATGTCTGCTTTTGTTTGTTGTATCCAAGGAAAATTCTTCAGTTTGTCAACTCTTTCAAGAACTTGGTGGGTTAGTCTAGTTTCTGGAAGCCTCTTAACATGTCCATAAAATTTTAGCCTTTTTTCCTGAGGTCTGCCGCAATATTAGATAATTTTTCTGTGGATTTCCGGGTTTGGAGGCGGTACCCTTCTCCCGTGTGTCTTGGTCCTAAAATTTTCCTCATGATTTTTCGCTCTTCTTTTAGGATATTTTCCAGTTCGCCCTTTCTATGAAGCGTTAGAGTTTCCCCTGCATATAAAGCCTCCGGTTTGATTACAGTATTGTAATGTTTAATCTTAACGTGGAGAGACATACATTTTTTGTTGTAGATTTCTCTTGTTCTCCCATAAGCTCTTCTGAGTTTTTGGACACGGTTGTTTTGGGCTATTTTCTCTTGTTCGGTTGGTTCGAGGATTTCGCCCAGGTATTTGAAGTGAAGGACTCTGTTGATTTGTCCGTATTTTGTATTGAGACTATGGATGTCTAGTTTTGCACAGAAAAATTCAGTTTTCTGGAAGGAGATATGAAGTCCGACCTTTCTGGCACATTCTTGGAGAATTTCAACTTGCTTTATTGCTGTGACTTCATCGCTGGACAAAAGGGCCAGGTCATCCGCGAAGGCTAAGCATGGAATTTCAAGCTTGTTTTTTTGTGTCCCGATGTTTACTGGGTTCCAGCTATTTTGTGCTTTCAGTTCGTTTTCCCATTCCCTCATCACCTTATCTAGTACGAGGTTGAAGAGGAGGGGTGATAGTCCATCTCCTTGTCGGACACCAGTTTTTATCAGGAATTCGTCTGAGATTTCTCCCATGAATTTCACTCTTGACTTCGTGTCAGTGAGGGTCTGTTTGGTCAAGTTTAGCGTTTTGGAGTCTAGTCCCTGTTCTTTCAGGATGCTGAACAGAGATTGACGATCAACTGAATCATAAGCCTTCTTGAAATCTACAAAGGTACAGATGATTGGAAGGCTTCTGAGGGCCCTGAATTTTAGAGCGGTTTTGAGGTTGAAGATCTGTTCAGTGCATGATCTGTGAGGGCGGAACCCAGCCTGATATTCACCAATGTTATGCTCTAGTTGTTCTTGTATTCTTTTCAACAGGCATGCAGAGAAAATTTTGTAGCCGACTTCAAGGAGGGAGATTCCCCTATAGTTGTTCACATCAGTTTTGTCTCCTTTTTTGTGAAGTGGGTGAATCAAGGCACATTTCCAGTCTTCTGGGAGTTTTTCATTTTTCCAGATTTTCTGTATGATTTCTGTAAGTTCCTTGAGTGAATTTGGACCAAGATTCTTAAGGAATTCTGCAACAATCCCGTCTCTCCCTGAGGTTCTGTTGTTCTTTAGTCGTTTAATGTGGCTCTGAATTTCTTCCTGGTTTGGTGGAGGTGATTCTGGGTGAGTGAAACTGGATGCTTCTTCAAGAAATATTTCAGTGGGTTCGGGGCAGTTAAGTAGTTCTGAGAAGTACCGTGCAAGTTCTTGGTAGTTTTCTTTATTAGTAAGCGCCAATTTTCCGTCTTGTTTCCTAAAACATAAGTTCTGTGGAATGTATCCTCGGATTTTTTCTGTGAATGTTCTGTAGAAATCCCTTGTGTTGTGGTTTCTAAAGTTTTCTTCAATTGACTCCAGTTGTTCTTTCAGGTGCTTTCTTTTCTCTTGCCTGATGGTTCTGGATACTTGTTTTCTGGTCTCATAAAATTCTCGTTGAGTTTTCTGGGATTTTCTACTGTTGTATTTCTGAAACGCAGATTTTCTTATATCTAGGGCTTGGTTGCATGTTGAGTTCCACCAGGGGTGTTTTGCATTCCTTTTTAAGGGTACCATTTCTCGTGCCTTCTGTATGATTTTGGTGTGGAATTCTTCCCATGTTTTCGCTGGTTGATTTTCCAATGCTTCTTTTAGATCCGTAACAGGAATCTGTTTTATGTCAAATTTCTGTTGTTGGATTTTCTTGGGGTGGTATTTTCGTGGAGTAAATTTTACTTTAACTCTTGTGAGATAGTGATCAGAGTCTATGTTTGCTCCTCTTCTCACTTGTACATCATGTACCTCTTTCTGTAGCTGATACGAGATAGCTACATGATCAATCTGAAATTCTCCAATGGATTCAATGGGGAACCTCCAGGTTTTTTGTTTCTTGGGATGCTTCCTGAGGGATGTGGACATGATTTTAAGGTTGCACTGTTGACATAGTTCAATGAGCCTTGAGCCGTTTTTGTTCGTAAATTTGTGCGCCGGGTAGAGTCCGACAGTTTTCCTGTGTTCCTTTTCTCGGCCGATTTGTGCATTGAAATCGCCTAAGAGGATTTTGACGTCATCCTTTGGAATTTTTGACATCACTTTTTCAAGTCTGTTCCAAAATTTGTCCACATTTTGGGGATTCTTCTTGTTGTCTATATTTGTAGGGGCGTGTGCATTTATTAATGTATATTTTTTATTGGCACAATGAATCCTCATGGTCATTAGGCGATTGATGATGGAATTAACTTCTTGGATCGAGTTCAGTATACTTTTATGTACTACGAAGCTCATGCCAAATAAAGGGGTCCTATTTAGAATCTTTTGGTCTGTTTTGCTTTTGAATATACGGTAATTTCCATAATCCAAGGTAGCATCATCAGTAAATCGAGTTTCCTGCAGGGCAAGGATAAGAATTTTTTGCCGATCAAGTTCTGTGACTAAATTTAGTAATTTTCCTGGTTGTATCAAAGTGTTGATATTGAATGTACCAATGTACGTGGGGGTTTTGTGGTATAGTTTACCAGAGAGCTCCGACTCTCTCCCATGTTTTCGTGGTTGTCCAGGCTCCCCAGAATCCGAAAGCCTGGTTGCCGTCTCAATGCGACGGGTGGATTGGATACCACCTGGGGTAATGTTGTTAGTACGCTCACGAATCATGTTTGGCTTGTAATAGGAAATCCAGCAGTGCTGGGTGCTTAGAACCAGGGATTGTTAGTTCCTGGAGCTTGGTATTGCCACCGCACCTACAAGGTGACAGACGCGGACCAGGAAGCCGGTGGATACCACTCAGACACACCTGGATTTTAAACAGGCTTTTTATTACTATCCCAAAAAGCAAGGGTGCCTCATCCGCCAGTTCCGCCGTACCAATGATCTTCATCTCCGCCTTCACTGCCGTTGAGGTCTTCACTCGTAACCCTGAGCTGGGACCCTTACCAGATGATACACACCGGGTCAGTGTGCTCTGGGACTCACATAGGCAGGGGCGCCACTCCCTGGGCAGGGCTGCCTCCGAAGAGGGTCCCTACCTGCTACCTTATTATTATTATTATTATTATTATTATTATTATTATTATTATTATTATTATTATTATTATTATTATTATTATTATTATTATTACCGGTACTGTTAAATAAAAACGTTGAATTTTGCAGCGGTCGTACTCATCGTTCACCGGTAAATTAGCTTCCTCGGGAGATCAGTGGTGGTGTCCGATCCATGATCACGGCTTCGTTTCCAACCAACAAAAGAGAACACTAAACCTGAAAGACTGCATTTCATTTTAGGAGATCTACCAATAAAAATAAAACTATATTGCAGCCCTGCAGTGTCTTCCTGCAAGGATGTAGAAGTAAACAGGAGTGAAATACCAGCACTCTGTTACCTATGTAATTTAGTCAGAAGTATGAGGTGAGGAAGTATATGCGATGAGTAACGCAAGGTTGATAGCAGTGACGATTCGACGAACCGAAGCCTAGCACACCTCTTCTTCCCGGTCACCGCTCCTATGTGACATACAGCAGCAAGCCATGACGGGTGAGTCGAGGGGAGAGGGACGAGAGTTTGGGCTGCGATATCAGTCTCCGATGCTTTGTTCTCAGACACACGTGCGACGTTTTTTCTCACTGCTTTGAAGTGTTTTTAAATGGAACAATGTGTCTGATGCTTACATTATACTGTAATGTGCTTTAGACTCCCATCATTCTCAATTGAGGTTTGGGCTTCACCGATAGCCTTGGTAGCCCTCAGTATACGCCACTGGTGATTAGGTTAATGATGATTCTCGTGTTCTTCTCTGAAAATATTTTCTTAATTTTTAGTAACCTATGCAATATGTTTATAGTTTAACTAGCTGATGTACCCGTGCTTCGCTACGGGATTCTCAGAAAGACTGACTTCGTGGTTTTCCTAACTGAAATTCCATAGGTCATTACAAAAACGTAAGTATGAATGTAGCGATTAAAAGCAATGCTATCATATAAAATACTCGATCAAATGGAAAGCCGCACGTTTTATCACTTTTAATGAACAGTGCTGCGGTTAGATTGCGGTGCCAATCTAATAGTCCAAACTTCCAGAGCTTACCTTACTACAAAGAAAATTAAATCAGTCCCAGAAATATCCGGAAAATCATGACCGATGTCCGCAACGTTTTTTCTGGTTTACGGTCTGATGTAATTGTAGTTGGTCTTGGTAATAGGTCCCAACCAAGACCTATAATTATAGAATGTGTTAATAGATGGAGAAAAGGGTTATTCATGGCAGGAAAGAAGAATGTTAAACTACTTTCATCTTCATCAATTGGTATCAACGCAAACCAAACAATCTACATCGACGATCACCTGATTACAAGAGCAAGAGGATTACTGGAGTGAGCAAATCTTACGAATGAAAGGTTTTGAGTACGTATGATCCAGGGAGGAAACTTTTTTAGTAAAGAATGATGATACCTCTAATATTGTACCTATTAGGTATATTTATGATATATGTGCACTTGAGTCTACATAAGTTTAACATAACCCACAAAAATAAATCAATTACCTGTTTTAAATTTTCATTAAAATACGGAATCTACTGAACGTCAGATAGTAAATATACTTGAACTAACGGAAAGAGGAAATAACTTACGAATATTTTATGTCAATGCCCAAAGTATTCGTAACAAGTGGAGTGATTGCACTATATTTCAATACATTATAATAACTGTTGAAACATGGTTAATTCTGAAAGAAAAGAAATATTACAACAACAAAAAAGGATATTATGCTTATTTTTTCTAGAATCCGTAAGAGAGAAGGAGAAATAGTCATTTATATTAAAGAGCCTTATAAAGCATTAGAAATTATGTCTATTAATAATCCTGCTATTTCACTTAACTTACTATTACTTGAAGTACCATTAAATGTATCATATATATAGTACGTTCTAACCGTAATGTACAATATTCTAAATATTTCATAAATTTACTAGAAGATATCTGGAATAAACGTCCATGTATTAGTATGGGTGATTGTAATATTGATCAATTAGAGCAGACTCCAATTAGTAAAGCTCTAAAGAAACTTTGTAATAGTCTTAATCAGAATGCTTGCAATACAACTTCTCCCACTAGAATCACTAGTAGCATTAAATCTGTCATAGAGCATACACACATAAATAAAACATGTAATTTATATATTATCCATAATTTTATTACATACATATACATATATACATACATTTATTGAACATAACAGGCGACTTCGCCCCTATACATGTTCACATGCAATAATAATAATAATAATAAAATGAATAATAAATAATAATAATAATAATAAAATGGATAATAAAAATAATAATAATAATAATAATAAGGATAATAATAATAAGAATAATTAGCAGTCATTAGCTGAAGCAGTTCACTCACTCAGTGTTCATCCAGTGTCCTCATTATGCTCTGTACTTGCGTCACATTCTTGTTACTGACCTACACCTGATCAATAATCAAACAACAACACTCAGCATTTCAGCACTTGCATTCCAGCTAACTTTAAAACAAACAGACCATGCAATCCTGACCTCTTACCCAACTCCACCTAACTAAGTACTCAGTCCCTATGTTCCCTAATCCATTAGAATTTTAACATACTATCCCCTTCCCTTATACAGATAACTATTCCACCCCCCTATTCCCCTGCCCACCCTCTAACTCACTCTCCTTCATTTTACTCTCGCAGGCCTTTTTTGTCGCACAAAAATACCTGTTCAATTCACCCCCTTTTTCCCATTGTTTAATAATCCATCTCAGTATTGCGTTCTCATCCCCTCTCCCCAATATTTCCCGATGCTCGGCACTCAATAATCCATGTCTTAACCCCCTCGTTACCTCACAGTCTCTTAGCAAGTGAAACTCATCATTCACATCTCCACAAAGTACACACCTTGTCTTATCCCTCCCCTGTAACCAGCCTGTATTCCTTGGCAAACCTAAAAGCCACCACATCATCCCATATCGTTTTGACCTATCGACGTATCTAATATTCAACCCTGTTATCTCCTATATTTTCGTCAAAACAGTCAGCGAATTTCTTAGTCTGCTTTCCCCCAATAATTTCTGCCTATGGATATCTCTAATTCTCCTTTCCAGTATATTCATCCCTCTCACTTCTGTCTTTGACCAAACCTCCCCCCACAGGTGTCCTAATCCTATCCTCTCCAAATATCCCTTTATTTTTTCTAACCATCCACCCTTATACATGCTCTTAAATTGCTGTACATATGCTGCCTGTAATACTCTCCCACCTTCCTGTCTTTTTAAATTCATCCAGTATCTAACTATTCTTTTCACACCCTCTGATTCCAAATCCTCCCCACACATTAATTCCGCCCCTACATTTGCTGTACACCTCGGTAAGCCCACCACTAACTTAGCAAAACTACTAACAATCCTTCTTAGTTCCTCTCTTTTCTCATCCAGCCCCCAAACTTCTGCTCCGTATAATACCCTCCCAACGATTACCGACCTGAACACGAGTCTCAGTGTTTTATAACTGGTCCCCGGGTACTTGAGTAGCAAATTTCTGACTGAGGCTAAGGCTGCCAATCCTCTATATTTCACTCTTTTGATCTGGTCACTCCAAGTTCCTCTATCATTAAAAATAACTCCTAGATATTCCAACTTCCTTACCTGTTCCAATCTTTCTCCCTGAATTACCCAATTCCCTTCTATCTTTCTTCTTTTGTCCACCTGTACTACCAATATTTTAGACTTATTTCCATTAATTTTCAATCCCCATTTCCTCGCAAATAGCATCACTGACTCTAAGGCCCTATTCATCGCCCCTGAAGTTAGCGTCATCAATAACACATCATCCACAAATATCAGTCCTGGTACTTCCAAACCATTAATTACTGGTACAGCCCAATTTTCTGCCCCAAACCCCTCTAAAATATCGTTGATAAATAAAATAAACAGTATTGGCGATAACTTGCATCCTTGTTTTAAACCCACCTTGGACTCTAATGGTCCACTCATTCTCCCTTTCTCCCAATTTTACACAAAACCTGACGTCCCTATATATTCCTTCCACTGCCCTCAACATCTTCTCCGAGATCCCTAACCTACCTAATTTCTCTAGTAGGGCCTCTCTATTCACCTTGTCAAAAGCTTTCTCAAAATCTATTGCTGCTACGTAAACCGTACTTCTAGCCATATTCTTATACTTTTCTAAAATAGTCTTTACTATCATTATATTATCCACTGTTCTTTTCTTTTTCCTAAATCCCCCTTGGTAATCTGTCAAAATTTCATTTTCTTCCGCCCACCCGCTTATTCTGTTCGCTAGCACCCCAGTATATATTTTACTCAAAGAATCCAACAGAGATATACCTCTATAACTGTTCACATTGTTCCTACTACCCTTCCCCTTATATATAGGGCATATAATTCCTGTTTCCCATTCCTTAGGGTAATTTCCTCCCTCAAATATCCTATTGAATAAGTTTAACCATGCCCTCTATCATTATCTCATTTTTACTAATTTCCTTCCAAAACTTGTTATTTATACCATTACACCCCCCGGCCGACTTCGCTCTGGCTCTGCTTATCACTCTCCGGATTTCCTCTCTTGTGATTTCTTTATCCAGGTCATAAATTGCCACTCCCCTATTCCTCCAAATTACTTCTTCTCCCGAACCTCTCCATCTATCACCCCCCTTTTTTCCTAGTAATTCATCAAAGTGCCTGACCCATTGCACTTCCTCAATACTCGTTCTCTCTATATTCCTTCCACCCTTAATAATTCTATTAATCTTATCCCAAACTCTCTCAAAATTGTTTGTCTTGCAGTCATTATTTATGGCTTCCATTTGTTCCTCTAACCACGTCTTTTTTGTCTCAGAGATTTTCTTTTTATACTCCTTCCTCAATCTACAGAAAAACTCCCTTTCTTGGCTCCCACCTTTCCTTCTATATTCTCCTAACGCGTCCATCACCTTCCTCCGCAATCCTTCACACTCCCTATTAAACCATTCTTCTCCCTCTTTCTTATTTCCTTTTCTAGCTTTCACCTTCTGCGCTATCATCTTTATTGGATGTAGCAACAATTCCAAGGCTTTATCAGTATTATTCTCTTCTAACGCCCCTTCCCACCCATATTTCAGAAGATGTAGCTCCTCCTTTACTACCCTATTCCAATCCCGGCCCACCTTCTCTGTCCATTTATACTTATTATAACCACTCCCTCGTTTATCCTTTGTCTCATCTTCCTTCATTGTACACTTCTCTTCCTCCCTTTTCAGCATAACCCTCACCGGGAAATGGTGTGATTCAATCCAATCTCCTATTTCCATACTTACAACTTCCTCAATCATCCCTTCCGAACTCAAAACCATATCTATCACACTACCCCCCTTCTCCGTAACATATGTCAATTTCCCCGTCCTGTCACCCTCTATCCACCCATTCAGAATATACAAATTTCCCACAGCACACATCTCTAGGAGCTTCTCTCCATAACTATTTGTAATTTTATCCTCACTCCTTCTACTTTCCAACAAACACATTCCATCCTCCCTACTATAAACTGGGCTCTGTTCTCCTATTCTCGCGTTCCAATCCCCAAATAACAACATATCCTCCTCACCTGGATACATTCCCCTTATCCTACCAATATCCACCAATAACTCTTCAAAAAAATATTTATTTGCATATGCTGAATTACTAGGGTGGCAGTAAACAAAAGCTAGATTTATTTTCTTCCTCCTTCCCTCACTCCCTCCCAAATTCAATCTCAGCCATATGGTTTCCATCATATCGGTCTCTATATCCTCTACTCTTTCACTAATTTCTTCCCTAATTAGAACTATCATCCCTCCTGGTGCTCGTCCCTTATTCCTCTCTTTTCTTCTATATTTATATTTTATCTCAAACCCCTTCCATGAAATCTCCCTCCCTGTTTCCAACCACGTCTCCAAGAGTGCCACAACATCAAAACTTTCAATTACTTCCCGAACTTTCTTGTTTCCTAATTTGTTCCTTAGTCCCTCAATATTCACACATCCTATCTTCCAATATTGTTATAACTTTCCCTCCCTCCCTTCTAGGTCTCCCCCTCTATTCTTACTTCTAGTATTTATCGACCTCTCTTCCTCTGTATCCTCCATCCCTTTACGTACTTTTCCCCATATGTCTTTTAAGCTCTTACTTCTGACTTTACTCATAAATTTTTTACCTTCTTGTCGATCTGTCTCCTCTTGACCTTTCTTGTTCACTACACCACTGCACCCTGTTCTCACCCCTTCTTGCTGCTCACCCCCACTCACCCCCTCACTATTTTGGACTTCTGAATCCACCTTCCTTTGTCCTTTCTTGCTCACTGCACCTCTACACTCTACTCTCCCAGTTTCTTGCTGCTCACTCTCACCGTCCACTTCACTATCTTGATCTTCTGTCTCCCGGCTGCACTGCCCATTCTCTTCCGAGATGCTCTGCTCTCCTGCCACGTCCCTCCTCCTCTTCTTTTCTTCTTTCTTCTTCCCATCTTGCCTTGTCCTCTCACCACCCTCAACCCTCTCGTTTTCGTCCATTTCCTTTAGCTTCGTCACTGAATGTACTCTAACCCATCGCCCGTTTGTCACCTCCAACCTCAGACCTCTTATTCGGGCCTTTAGCCCCTGGTTCCTCGCTCTCCATAGGTGCCTATTCAAGATCTTCATATTTTCACTTCCTTCTCTTCCCATGTCTCCTTTCACCCCTATTTTCAGCCCTTGTAAATTCTTGCTGTTACTTAACACAGTTTCTGCCATTAAGGTTGAGAACAATTTAACCCTAATTGGCCTCCGACCTTTGATTTTACCAACTCTCTCTACATCATCTATGTCTATCTCACTAAAGTTTATCTTCATTGCATCACGTATAACTTCCACCACCTTATATATCAGCTCAATCTTGCTCTCCCTCGCCCCTTCCTCAACTCCATATATAAATATGGCTTTTTTCAATCTCTCCTGCCTGTACCCCTCCGCTTCTTTCTTCATCTTCATCACCTCCTCTTTCAGATGTTTCACTTCCCCTCTCAATAACTCGATTTCTTTCTCGTTATTGACCACTCTCCTGCTCGATTCCTCTGTCTTCGTTTCAAGCCATTTCTTCATGTTCCCTATCTCCTTTCTCTGCTCCTCCATCATGTCCTTTATTTCCTGCACCTTATCCCATTGACACTTTTCCTGCATAACTTCACTTACAACCACCCTGAGTGCGGCCAAATCCTCCGTACTATATTTTCCACTGGTATTTGGGCCTGGGTTTACTTCCACCCCCCCCCAATAACCAGTAGCACTGCTATCACTGTCACCACCAGCACCGCTTCACTCATTTTCAATCCGTCCGTACTTATCACCAATCCACTCCTGGTCTCCTTCTTCTGCCTTGCCTGCCATTTCCCAATAGCGGCCCGGTACTGTTCAATGCCGACCATGTTTACAGCACACACTTCACTACGCAACCTCTCTCCTCGACCGCTCGAGCTAGACTGCCCATAATTTTATTGATTTTAGCAGGTTTGTGACTTGGAGATATTACACCAGGCTAATCTAGAAACCTCATAACATTTAATAAAACTAATATAAAACCAGTAACGATAGTTATGATACTATATTTAACAATATTGTTGAGTATGCAACAAAAGCTAGTACAGAGGTTACAAATCTAAACAGTAAGTTGAAAAATATTAAAGGAGAAAAACCACTTTCCCTATGGATAACCCCTGAACTTTAAGGCATAATTCAGCTGAAAAATATATTATAGAGCAAACGTAAGAGGCAACGAGTTGGACTGAAAATGGCATGCGGTTATGTATCACAACAATGGAAGAAAGATTAAAAATGGGTGTGTAGTAGAGTTACTTAACTTCAGAGATAACTTAAGAAACACAAATTAATCAGTGGGAAGTTATAAATGAGAAATGAACAGGAAATACTAACAATAGCAAGGATATTCACTTGATAAAACATGAGAACATAGTTATTAATCCAAAATAAATTTCTACAACATTCAATGAATATTTCGCTACTATAGGGAAAGATCTGGCCAGCAATATTAATTTTAATAAACCTCTTAATTTAGGAAGAGTAACGAGTAATGTTTCGTTTTTAAGTCCAGTCAATGAAAATTAAGTTTATAATATAACAGGAAAATAAAAAAAATAGTCGTAGTTAAGACTGCTATGGTATTACGAACAATACAATTTAAATGGCATTTCATTTAATTTCACATATATTTAAATTAATCAATAAATACAAAGGATAACGTCCTAAAATAAAATTTAACTTTAATTATAGGCCTATCTCTATTGCTTCTACTTTGCTAAAAACGTTTGTAGCATATAATTAAACGTTGATTGTTAAAATTTCTTGAAAATAATCATTTCTTTTATCAATATGGAATTTTACAAAATTCAAACAGTTAAAATGCTGTTGAAGATATTGTTATTAAATTACAAGAAATATTTGATCTAGATCAATTAGCACGGGGCATATTTATAGATTCAGAAAAACTTTTGATACAGTTGATTGTGGTATTTTAATCAATAACTTGCGACTGTGCACATTTGTCCACAAACTTTGTATATACAATGTATATGTAAATATCTTTGATTCATCATAAGATAAATAAATCAATAAACTGGAAGCAGCTGGCATAAGGGGTGTTGCGCTAGATTAATTTATAGACTATCTTAGAGATAGGGAACCATTCCAATCGTATAAATGCTAATAATTATCAAACTATGTCACTGTCTCACAGGGCTCAGGTTTGGACCATTTAATTTTCTCTTATTATTAACGATATTGTTAACTTACATCCTAGGGGTAGATTATCACTTTATGCTGATGGCACCAACAAATTCCATACCGGTGATAACATTCAAGAAATTTGACAACATATGCAGCATGCTGAACATTTTATTTAAATATTGTCCTGTAAAAATCGATTTACAATTAATCTGACAAAAAACAATTATAATTTATTTCATAAACCTAAAATGATTTGTTTTTCAGATTTAAATTTGAAATTTGTTGTGCAACTAGTACCTAAGGCTTTTAAATTTCTTCGACTAATTACAAATGAATCACTAACGTGCAATACTCGTGCCGAATCAATCTGTGACAAACTGATCCTAGCTATCGGCATTCTAAACAGACTGAAATATAAAATTCCTCATGATTTGTTGAAAAGCGTTTTCCAAACACTAATTCAGAGCCATATTATTTAAATGATCCGTAAGTGGGTACTGAAGAATTATTCACTGGAGTTGTTATACTGTATGAGCGAGCCCTGAAAATCATTTTTAAATTTTCTCTGTTAACTCCTACTGAACAATTTATTGTACACGCTACGCCATGTTCTTTCACTTGATAACCTACGACAGAAATCTTCATTGGTCATGACGTATAAAATTACTCGTAAGTTTTCACACTCAAATACATTATGTAAAAACAAATTCAGTAATTCAAAATTATAATACAAGAAATAATAATGCAAATTCCAATGCACAGTTATCGATTCAAATTAATATTAATTAACTGTGGCTTTGTTATGTTAGTTTCTATAATAAATTGCCAGAATATATAAAGAACACCTCTTCAATACAAATGTTCAAATGAAGTTAAAGAACTATCTTAAGTAGAGTAAAATTGTATTTTAAAATTTTTGAATTGGTTGTTACATTTGCTTTCTTGTATATTTTGTTATTTGTTTTCTTCTTTGATATTATTACAGTTTGTCAGTATGAAACATTTAAACAATATCAATCAGTTATATAAAACAATACCCCATCATATCAATGATACTCAAGAATATATATCAGAATAAATCAACACACACGTTTATTAATCACATACATGTAATATACTGATAATATATATATTATTACATTTTTATGATATAATCATATTTTTATGATATTCAAGTATGTATAATATGCAGTACTTTGATCTATTCTTGGAACTAAAATAACTGTTGACCTGATTTGATGTTACAAACTTATGTTACTGCAGAGTAATAATTTATTTTATAAATACTCAGGAGCCATTATAATATTAGAATATAGCGCACCACAGAGAGCTTTAGCTAAGACGCCTTCACAAATAAATAATAATAAACATTGCAGATCATGTTTACATAAAATTAGGAATACCTTTAGGAACAAAACTGAATCGAGAATGAAGTTCAAACACGTGGTAAGAGATAATAGTTCACTGAAAGGTAAATTTACAGTCAGAAAGAAAGTTACGTCAAAATAATTTTGGTTTAAACTAATCATACAGGTTCTTGGGACGGGAGTTCCCCTTCGTAGAAAGTCTCGAGGCCGGCAGCCAAAATCTCAAAAATCCCATAACCCCTGTTGGCTCTCTGCTCGCGCGTGCGAATCACAACGAGCCGTAAACGCGTCTCGCTCGAAGTGCGGGTCTCGAGAATTTCTAAGCGATCACATTTTCGGTTAACTTGTCGTAACTCATGACACACCACACGTTTGTAAAAGTTATTGCCTTCAGAGTACCGTATATTGTACATCAGTTTCTTCATATTAACATAATTGCTTATTTGAAAAGTAGAAATGAAACATTACAAAACCCCGTTTAATAACGCTTCAAGGACGAACGAAATACACTGACTGAGCAAATGTCATGGGATAGCGGAGCACTGATGCTCAGGTGTGTTGTCTGCGCACCACACGTCCCTTGTGCCAGCGGCAGTTGTATAGGAGACCTTGTGAGCAGTGGCTGTGCATGTGACAGGTGTAACATGGAACGTCGTCGTGAGCTGACACCGTTCGAACGGGGTATGGTGGTCGGTGCCCGACGGATGGGAAGTGCGATTTCGGAAGTGGTGCGGGAATTCGGCTTCACACGGTAAACCGTGTCCAGGGTGTATCGTGAATGGTTAAATGCGGGTGTCACCGTCCACAACAGACGAACGACCGGCCGTCCAGCCACCCTCGATGACCGTGTCCGGCAACATCTGAGACGGATTGTCAATAGTGACAGACGGGCAACCGTGCAGCAATTCACGGCTCAATTCAACACAGGCCGTGCTAGACACGTCTTCCAGTAGACAATCCGTAGGAACATGAGTTCTAAGGGGTATGGGAGCTGGCGTCGCATACGGGTGCCACGGTTAACCCAACGTCATCGGGCACAACGACGCGCATTTGTCGCCAGTCATCAGGGATGGACACTAGAACAATGGCGTAACGTGATATGGAGGGACGAATACGATTTCGACTGCAGCATGCCTATGGGAGGCACCGTGTATGGCGCAAACCACATGAAGCGATGGATCCCGCCTGCCTCTAAGGTGTGGTCCAGTGTGCTGGTGTCTCTGTTCTGGTCTGGGGTGCATTTTTCTGGTATGTAATGGGCCCCCTAGTTGTTCTGGAAGAGACTGTGAATGGTACGCGGTATGTTGAGCTGCTCGGAGACCATCTCCACCCATTTTTGGCCTTCCAGCGCCCAGACGGTTCTGCGGTGTTTCAAGATGATAACGCCCCGCCACATCGCTCCCACGTCGCCCGGGAATGGTTCCAGGAACATGCAGCGGAGGTCCAACGACTGCAATGGTCACCCAGGAGCCCTGATATGAACCCTATAGAGCATATCTGGGATGTCCTGGAACGCAGGCTCCGTGCCATGGATCCTGTACCCACGAACAGACCAGCATTGGAGGCCGCTCTGCATACGATTTGGTGCCAGCTGCGTCCAGAGGATTTCCCGGGACTTGTCGACTCACATCCACGGCATCTCACTGAAGTTCGCAGGGCCAGAGGGGGCCCCACATGCTATTAGGTGACTATCCCATGACATTTGCTAAGTCAGTGTGGTGCTTTATTTATCTTTGAAGTTATTTTTATGAAATTCGCTTTCCCTTATTATTTTTTTGCTAGGGGCTTTACGTCGCACCGACACAGATAGGTCTTATGGCGACGATGGGATAGGAAAGGCTTAGGAGTTGGAAGGAAGCGGCCGTGGCCTTAATTAAGGTACGGCCCCAGCATTTGCCTGGTGTGAAAATGGGAAACCACGGAAAACTATCTTCAGGGCTGCCGATAGTGGGATTCGAACCTACTATCTCCCGGATGCAAGCTCACAGCCGCGCGCCTCTACGCGCACGGCCAACTTGCCCGGTCCTTATTTTTTAATAACTTTACAATTGCTCATTCGAAGGAGAACATAACTTTGTTTAAACTACAAAGACAGTCTGTAAAGTAGAAGAGCTACTAGCAGATACTTGACTGGCTTGACATATCTCGTGAATCTTTAAAATAATGGCGAATCATGGCCGATGTATTAATGCTTTCGAAACTAATATGCTGGTAACAAGTATTACATTGTACTTTATTATCTCGACTATGTTATGAGATGGAGGGCAGATGATAGTAAACAGGGTGAAAAGTCAGCTTGTAACTTCCACAAAGAATATAAGTTCTCTCAGTTTTAATTATTGTGTTGATGGGATGAAAGAACCTCATAGAAATCGCTGTTTAAGTACCTGGGTATTAACATAAAGAAATATCTTCGTTGGCGTAATCAAATAAACGGGACTGTAAACAAAGGTTACAGATTTATTCATATGGTTATGAGGGTATTTAGTGGTAAGGGTGTAAAGGAGAGGGAATACAAGTCACTGGTAAGACCCCATTGCAGTATGGTTCCAATGTATGGGAACTACACCAGTATTATTTGAGATGAGAACTGGAAAATATCCAAAGGAAAGCATCACGATTTGTTTAAGTGACTTCCGACACAAGAATAGTGCTGCGAACATGTTGCAAACTTTGAAGTGGAAAGATTTGGGAGTAAGGAAATGAGTGCTCGACTAAGCGGTGTGTTTCGACTTGTCAGCGGAGAGATGGCGTGGAATGACATTAGGAGACGAATAAGCTTGAGTGGACCTTTTGAAGGTAGAAAAGAACACAATATGAAATTGGAAATATTAATACACTTATGTCGTAAAAAACACAGCACCTTGAAAGACTAGAGATAGGAAGTTCATATTCACAGGACATTTGCATCTGAAGAAAGGATAGCATTTGACAGCATGTCGGCCCTCAGGTTCACGATCCCTATCGATATTTCGACTCATCACCACCGGCTGGTAAAATGTGCCTGCGGCTCTCGTTGTCGATATAAATCGAAGGTAAATGATCATTGTGAGTTGAGCAGGCGTGCAGGATGCCTGGCAGATGTATGCGAGAACCGTACCATCACATGAGTGAGTTTGAAGGAGGGCGCATTTTTAGCATTAGAGAACGTGATGCATCCACCCAGGAAAATGCTGATCGTGTGGGACGAAATGTGTCCGTAGTACAACGGGTGTGCACAGAATGTCTCACAGAAGGCCGTAGAACACGACGAGATGGGTCTGGTTGTACCACCCAGACCCCCCGAGAAGATCGACCCCTAATCCGAATGACATTGCAGGACAGATCTGTGTCCTCCTCGGCTCTGGCGCAACAATACAACAGTGTAACACATTGTACACTATCAGGAGTGACATTTCGTCGCCGTTTATTACGGTCTGGGTTACCGGCGTGTCGTCCACTTCTCCACCCACCTTTGACTAATGTGCATAAACATTCTAGACTGCAATGGTGTATGGAATGACGTCACTGGGGACAGGAATGGCAGCAGATAGTGTTTTCGGACGATTCTGGGTTCTGTTTGTTTGAAAATGATGGCCGCATTTTGGTTCGCCGCAGACAGCGGGGAGAGGCACCACATTGACTGCATCCACACAAGACATACAGCGTCATTGACCTACGTGAATGACATCCTGCGACCCGTAGCCATACCCTTCCTGCACGATACCCCAGACGCCATATTTCAGCAGGGCAATGTGCGACCACATGTTGCTGCACGAACATGTGCCTTCTTGTTGTTACAGAATGTCAGACTGTTGCCCTGGCCCGCTGGATCACCGGGCTTGTTGCCAATCGAAAATGTGTGGGATATGGTGAAACGACGGGTGCGGCGGTGTGGCCAAGTGCCAACCACCAAAGATGAACTGATGAACCAGGTGAATGCAACATGGATGAATATACCCCAGGACGCCATTCGATGCCATCACGTATGGAACAAGTTGTCAGTGTCCATGGAGGACCCAGTGCCTACTAGGCAACAGGACACATGCTGAACCTGTAGGCCGCCCCTAGTGGACTTTGACTGGACTATAAAACCGTAGATAACTTTTCTTTGCCGAGAGAGAAAAGCAGCAGAAAAAAGTAAAGATGGAGTGAGCTGTTTTTGTACATTTGTGTAACGATAATTGTGGTGTAAAATAAAAGTGTAGCTAAAGCGGATTCAGTGTGTTGTGTACTTCACTACAAACCTAAGTGACTGAAATGCTAATCGTTTCTGCAGAACATACTAATGAACATGTCCTGTGAATATGAAATTTCTATCTCTAGTCTTTCATGGTGTTCTGTTTTTATGAACATAAGTATAGTGTAGATAGAAAGAGGAATTAGGGAATGGAATAAATTTTAAAGGGAAGTTTTCAATAAATACAGTTCTTTGAAATAATTGAAGAAACGACTAGGTAAACAACTGGTAGGGAGTATGTTACTTGGGCGACGGCCTTAAATGCAGATCAGTGATAATTAATTTACTGTGAGCTTCGAACCCACCATCCCTCGAATGGTAGCTAACAGCTACAGGGTCAGACCATGCAGCCTTCTCGCTTGGTCGTTCATTCCTAACTGAACATTTAGAAGTCGACGAAATGGTGCGCATCGGTCCTTTTTAGTGTCCAACATTCGGACTCTTGGAGAACGATGGTGAACACTAAAGGCTTGATGAGACATATTTTAGTTGTGACTGTAACGCCATATCGTTCCAGATATAGCACTGAAGTCTTCGCATTTGGTATTGTTCTGGTTTCTTTAGTAGGATACATCTTCGTTTACTCATAACCAGTGACCTTGAGTAGATGGACTTATCTTCCAGCTGCAGATCAGCGTCTTTAATGGTTTTAATTTTCAGAGAATACACAATGCACACTAATATCGTGTCTAAAACAATGTTTGGAACCGAATTACATTCCTAGAGAATTTTTAAAACGACTTGTACCTCACCAGAAATTTCTTATGTAACTCGCTTGGCATCTATAGTGACTCTTAAATCACTTCACAATTAATGAGGCCACGCAACTGAATGAGCAGAATGATATGCCGTTTTTTCGTTTTCCGTAACCAGCCATGAACTATTTTTCGGACCTCTGCCCTGCTAGGCATGCTAAATAAATTCTAGACTATTGACTAGTACACTACAATGGACAGGTCCAATTACTAAAAGAAAACGGAAACTTGTATGTGCATAGAGGCACTATTAGGCACTCTGATACCAGCCCCGTGATGTAGGGGTGTAGTGGGCCTGCTTCCTATCCAGAGACCTCAGGTTCGATTCTAAGCCCGTCCAAGAATTCCAGTCAGTTAACCTCGTCTACTATACAATTGCAGTGTGGAAAAATAGGACATCATTGGAAACCAAGGATATTTCTTTGATAATTCTTCGAATACATTCCCCCATTTCCCTGAAGGAAAAAGGAAGACTCGAGTGAAATTTACATTTGAGACAACAGACAGAGGGTTTGCAACCTACTTATACCTTTACAAGGAAATTGCTCGAAGTTTCCCACACACTTTAAATTAAAACACAGTTTTCTGCAGGTGAACAAGCGTTCTATGTTTGGTGGATTTGTATGACCAGCAGTTCCACGACTCTGCTGCGTTTAAGTCGGACGTAATTACAAGCCGAATTTGAACAATAGTAAACATTTAGGAGGACGTCGAGTAGATATGATCCACCAAGTCTGAACATCAGAAACCAAGAACGAAAAGTAGCCCACATTGATATGGAGAATATTAAGATCCTAGCAGACTGCTCCGTAAAACTCCTTAATTGTAAACCATCATTCCAGAAATTTAACTGCATCACAAACAATCAAATTCGGACTTGGAGTCTCCGGCTGTGGAAGAAGTCAGGAGCATCATAAAGAACTTGAAGAACAATTAAGCACCTGGAGAAGATGGGATTATTACGAAACCTTGGAAATATGCCAATGATAGAATGATCAATGCACTGACAAGAATTCTGCGCAAAATTCTGGAAGAGGAGAAGCTGCCAGATGGAGTGTTGATACACCCACTTCACAAGAAAGGAGACAGGACAGATATCAACAATTACAGGGGACATCGCTACTAGCATAGACATATAAAGGTATTTTCCAAGGCACTGCTACATAGAGTGAGTCTCAAGGAAGGTTTAGAAAGGGCAGATCATGTCCTGAACGTTCGCCTCCGTAGCATAACGGTTAGTGTTATTAGCTTCCGTCCTCGGGGGCCCGGGTTCGGTTTCCGATACTACCTGCAATTTAAGAGTGGCAGGAGGGCTTGTATTTGGTTGAAATGGTACATGCAGCTCACCTCCAATGGGGGTGAGCCTGAAAAGAGCTGCACCACCTCGGGACGAGGACACGAGTTTGCATGTGCTGAATAGGTCCTTCTTTACCCCATTCGCATCATATGACGAGCTGCGGTCGCGTACAGTGTTCTGGCGCATGAATCAAATGACGAGCTCAGCTCGCAATGACGCAGTGTCTCGCTTATCTTCGTAAATTAGATTCCCTTTGCAATATAATTTCTAACGATACACACAGTAGGGAACTAGAGGTATGTGCTGTAGGTAAACAATGTTATCTGTATTTCTATGTGATACTGGACTGTTGAAAAACAGTTTTTCATCAGTATTCAGTATTCATTATGCAGTAGAAGCGGTATAGCGGTAATATTAACGAGGGATTGAAAGTGCTTGTAGACATTATTTAGGATGGCGATTATGGCAATAATGACGTTTTGGAAAATGAATGCGAGTTCGAGGATAGCGATAGCAACAGTGGAAGTTACTGAATTGAGCAGAATATTGAAGAAAGTGAGAGTGAAACTGCCGCACCTCGTTCTTCCAAACGCGAGCGTCCGGTGACACGAACCGTAGTGATTGGAAGTTGGAGAAAAAAAGACAACAATCCTGATATATATTCATTTCGTGGATAGCGCGGTGTTTCCGTAAAACTTACCAAAAATGCATAGTCAACCCACCATCCGAAATTGCTATGTTTATAGTGTACACGCATCAGTTCTTTTAGAAATTATTTCAAATGAACATTTGTACCACAGCCAGCAGTCACTCAAGGAATGAAGAATGGGCAAGTCGTAACCTCCAAGGCATGAATGTGAATTTTGAATAAATTACCTGCATTAGTTTTTATCTTATGCGTGTTTTTATGTGACAGGTACGCTCAAACTAGAGGCGGGTAAAATAAATCTGATTCCACAGTCAATAATGTGGCTATTTGCTGTGACTTGAATGGGTTACCTCGTGATGCCAGCGCACCATGGTTTTCCTCGTCTCATTCTGCAGATATGTCCGACTTCAAGTTAAGCATTGCATACCAAAAACAGAGAAACATGATATTCGTGTTCACATCTGTGGACTTCGGTAGAATAGGCCTGGATGGGAAGACAAGAGAACTCGTTCGACAGACTATCCCAACATCCAAGGTCAAGTTCAGAGGGATCCTATCGGATGTTTTTTGGTATTTAAACAGGAGTCAGACAGGGAGATGGACTCTCTCCTTTTCTATCCAACTGTGTTCTTGACAAAGTGCTTAGAGTGTGGTGCCAAAAAATGCAGTGGATAGGTGGTATACGAATGGGATGCAATGAAATTGGAGTTGACTGTTTAGCCCTTGTGTCAACATTGCGATTTTGTCACAGTTAATAGAGGAGACACCCGCAGTATCTGGGAGTGAAGAGTTTCCTTTGCTTTTCATGCATGCATGAATGCCATTCATTCACTCTGAATGGGATAGTTTCGTTTGTATAGGCCGAGTGCATTTAATTCATCCATTCATGCATTCATTCACAAATTCATCCATGCATTCATCCATGGATTTATTCACTTAGGAATGCTCTCTCCTCAGTTGGTGGTTATCCGTGACTTGGAGAGAAGTATTTATTCATTCATGCGTGCATGAATTCAATTAAGTAACGCACTAATTAATTGTTGTAGCCGTTCAGTTATTCAATTCATGCATAGAGTCTATTGAATGTGGAGGAGAACTCTGTACAGAATTATGACAAATAATTAATAGAGGAGCCACGGAACGAAACTGTCCAACTCCAGGAAAAAGCGAGTAAGGCAGGCCTACGAATCTCCGGCGAGAAGATTCAATATATGACCTACCTCGAAACAGCATCCATATGGGTGATGGTTGAGAGAGAAAGGATTTAGAAAGTGAATAAATTCCAATTTCTGGGAGAGTGGATAGACAACACCTATCTGAAAGAGAGGCACTGTTATCGAGAATTAACAAGATGAATTCGGTATATCAACTATGAACACTTACAACAAGAGTAAGATGTCGATCAATGCAAAAGTCAGACACTACCAGACAGCGATTCGCCCGGAGGCTTTATATACAGCTGAATGGTTGAATCCGATTAAAACAGAATTGGTCAAGAAGTTGGATCTGGTGGAGAGAAAGATACTGAGGAAGATAATGGGACCCCAAAGAACAGAGGATGGATCATACAGAAAGAAAGGAAACGAAGGATTTTACCTCAGGATGAAAAATATCTCAGATACCATCCGGAAGAGGAGAGCCACGTTCTTCGGACATTTTTTACAGAATTAATCCGTGAAGACTGACTGATCAGATAATAAAGGTTTTCGAAACCAGGAAAGCAACGGTACGCTGGTATCACGAGGTGAAGAAGGATCTGGAGGAAATGACATCAGCAACAGGGATACTTACCAAAAATTTTCAAGAAAAAGTAAGATTTTGTACTCAAGCTCGATGGAGGAGATGAGGAGATAGCAGAGTGCTGGACGAGGATCAAAGCCTAGAAACAGACGAAGGTGGATTCGAATTAACGTGGTCCGCAGTCGACCTAAACGGAAGAAGAAGAAGAAGAAGAAGAAGAAGAAGAAGAAGAAGAAGAAGAAAACAGTCCAATAACAACTGACATGTGATCACCCTCTCTGTCACATTTCATCTCTCTCCTCGGCAGTTACATCAATTATCCTGTCAATTCCCATAAACCAGGAACACCAGTTGCACTTGTACCAAATTGGGCAGTGTTTTCTCCTTAACCAAGTTTCTCTCACACAGGTATAACGTTTATTGGATTTGCGCCACTAACAGATATAAAAAAGGATTTTTGTAGTTTTATAATAAGATCTGCAGATCTTATCTAGAGAAAATCTGGATCTCCAGCTTTGTTTATTTTGAATACAAAATTAAATATGACAATGAAAGTACAGAGAGACGAAATTATATAGAATCTCACTTCATCCCCGACCGCGTATCTGTAAACGGGGTAAAGATACACAAAATAAAATTTCATCAATAAGAAAAATTCAAATTCATAGATATGCAATATATATACTGAGAACAAAATATTCGGCAGAGCAATAGACTGTAAACTCTGTGGGTCGCAGTCTCTTATTTTGTCGGCTAACGGTTTTTCCAGTATAACACAGTCGTGTCCTGTTAATTGTGTGGTCTGTGATACAAAGAATACACTATTCTGATCAGTGTATATAAAAGCAAGTGCACGTAAGTGTGATAAAATATAAGTGATAACACGAAAACAATATTTTGGCGATAGGCAGCTGATGATTGGTTGAAGTTTCCTCATCTTCTCTTACCGAATTTGTCATTGAAGTCACCAGCAAAAGAGTCACCCCAGTCCACTCGGCATGGGCTCGCTACTGACCATATGCCCTAAAATGCTCCTTCACTTAGAAGCGTAACCACCTAGCAAACTGTAAGTGTTCGAAGAAAATGTATACATGGATATTGTTGAGGGAAATATAATTCTAAATCATACACGTATGCTCTTTTATTGATGTGACTAAGACTTGACCCGACTTTTCTTATTTATATCGGATAAAGTATGCTCCGGAACAGGGAAGTACTTTTGTCTGTAAAACAGCTAGCCTCTTCAGTCCCGAGCTTGTTTTTGCATTCGATGGATTATAGTTTTCTCAAATAAATTTAAAAAATTCACCAAAGAATATAGTATGTTTCACTAAGTTGTTTTATGACATGTAGCATATATGCTACATCAGGACTCAGAGTTGACTTTCCTACCATTATTATTTTTGCTTTAAATTGTTTTGTATTATTATAAGTAAAGAAAACCACATGTAGAGCATATACTACATACGGACTGAGGAGGCTAGAGTAAGGAAGATAATATTCGTGTAGGACATTGAATTATAATTACGCCTGTATATGATGGACTTCATTCTCCAATAGTATTAAGGAGGGTTCGAACCCCACTGTCGGCAGCCCTGAAGATGGTTTTCCGTGGTTTCCTACTTTCACTCCAGGCAAATGCTGGGGCTGAACCTTAATTAAGGCCACGGCCGCTTATAGGCCTTTCCTATCCCATCGTCGCCATAAGACCTATCTGTGTCGGTGCGTCGTAAAGCAAACAGCACAAAAAATTGTATTAGGATTAATTGATAAGGCATCGTATTTACTTTTAGAGCTTCTGGACACGATCTGCTTCACTTTTCGAAATGCTACATGCTTTCCTGATAAACTAGCATAATAGTAATCTGGAAGAAATAAGAATTATTGAAATAGGTTGAGTAATTCCAGAGATTACCCACAATATAGACACAAACTCACACACTTTCTATCTTTATAATACTAGTATGAATATTAGATGCAGTAAAAATGAATGGTAGCGGCAAAGTTTCAAAGATACTTGGAGATGTAATTGTACAACAATGTCTTTATTTCCATAGCGATTTAAAACTCCTCAACATACCACAGATATATAAATGTCTGACAGTTGAACAGTACAGCCGGCCTACCATTCTCCATTATAAAAACATGTACATCAAAGAGAACGCTGTATTCCACACAGCGTGTGCATGTCTAACAAGCGTCAAAAGTGTAAACGATTCAGTTCAAAGTAATATTTTAATGCTTTTAAAACCAATGTGATCGTTTCCTCGGGTATCCACACATGGAAGCTGCATATTTTATCAGATTCCTCTACCCTATAGAAGGTGACATAGTGTACAGTACATTCACGACAAACCCTGCTTGTCATAGGAAGCGAGTAAACGGACGACACTAAGGACTCTCAACTTGGAAGATTGGGTTGGTGACCACTCCAGTCACGATCATTCGACCCTCATACGGTCGACCGTATCTCGGTCGACTTTGAGCGGGTTGGCTAGCAGTATGCAGTCTGATGCGCTTACAGACAGTATCATCTGACGTTACAATGAACAAACTCAAAAGGAGCGAGGGAAGAGAGTTGCTGACTATAAAATGTTGGACACCATGCAACTATTTTAACGAAGTATGCATTGAAGTAACGCAATTACAAATGTACTATAAACACTGTGAAATCAACTTGTCACGTTAAACTTTTGCTCTCTTTCACACCGTCACAAATATTCATCATTAATGACCGGGAGAGTTGGCCGTGCGGTTAGGGGTGCGCAGCTGTGAGCTTGCATCCGGAAGATAGTGGGTTTGAACCTCACTGTCGGCAGTCTTGAAGATGGTTTTCCGTGGTTTCCCCATTTTCACACCAGGCAAATGCTGAGGCTATACCTTAATTAAGGCCACGGCCGCTTCCTTCCCACTCCTAGACCTTTCCTGTCCCATCGTCGCCAATGTGTGCTGATGCGATGTAAAGCCAATTGCAAAAAGAAATTGCATCATTATTGTGTTGTCTGTTTTGGTACAGAATGAATCAAGAGAGCGCCATTGGCTAAGCGAGCTCCTTTTGTCACTAATAAAGTTGGCATCTGAACTAAAACTGCCGCATTGGTGGCTGAAATAGACAATATTTTCAGCGCTAGCAGAGTACGTTATGGATATTCTGTGCTGTTATTTCTCCGCTATGCAAGGGGATCGTCACCAGAAAGGCGATCTTTTAATGAATAAATTGTTGCAAGAAATCCGTAGTCTGTGCCAACATTAATTCGTTTTTGACATAAATCTAGGAACCTATTCACGATACGGCCATAAAGGGACGGAGATCTGTTACACACATTTTTACGGACTCCTGTGTAATGTTTCTTTGATATCATGTGGTACTGTATTTGATGGTCTGTATTTGGCCGCACTTCATACACGCGAGCTTTCATATGTGAGGTGGTAGATGCAAACATCCATAAGAAAGCGCAACATTTACATTTAAAATACTAATTATCACCACCTCCGCTACCATCATTTCCATTCAAATTTTTGAATCTTGACACTGCAACTTGGTAGTGCTTGATTTCCTTTCTATAGGAAGCTCTTTATTTAGGATTTATTATTTTAATCATTATGGTTTAATTTGGTCCGTACTGACTTTAATCTAATAACAGTGAGAAGTCACTGGTAATGTATCCGCCTTGTCAATAGTAAACTATTTAATCCTTATTAATTAATATGTCGTAGGCTATATGTTTCGAGAACCACATTCATTCCCTTCATTAGCGATCAAATCAATTTGAGAAGTGACAGCCTTAAATAACAATTTAGTGAAAAAACATATACTGTACTTAGGGCATTCAAAAATGATTGACACTGAATGTTTCTCCCTCACGGCAACCATTTATTGAAACTGATAAATATAGATTATGTTAGGGACATTCCCCGCCAATATGTGTCCACCTTAGCCATCGTTCCAGCAGTTCACGTATTTGCACAGCAAACCATTATTGAATTGTGACCTGAAGGGGTGTAACACGGTTCACTTTACCCAGGGCCTGTCAGAGTGCATGCACTGTGCACGGTGCAAAAGACGACTTCGCTTGGTTGCCCAGAGTGCAGACCCCCACTCCTCGATTTGGAGCAATAGCGCTGTCTCTCTCTTTCCCCACGCCCGTCTCGCTCTCTGCGCCTGTCTCCCTCTTCCTCACTTGCTCCGTAGTGCTCCACATCCGAGCCGAGTTGAGCCGAGCTTAGCCGAGTAGCCTAGAGACGAAGCGTTGGTCCGAGCCGAGCTGAGCGGGACCGATGCACTGTGCACAGGAACTCTGCGCCCCAGTTTGCACGCGTGAGATTTTGGGCGTTTGAGAGGCCCTGACTTTACCTCATGGGACCACCCGTGGAAGAGGTAGCGGACCGGGTCACGAAAGCCAAGTATAGCGCCTGAGGTTATAACGCTGACCTCATGGAACTCCAATATCTGCAGGCCATCTGACTGGGCACCAGTCGCACTGGAAGGCTAAGATCCGAAAATGGGCACGACGTGGCAAAGGTTTTCTTTATACACGAAGACTGATAGCAGTTTACGGCAAAATTAAATGTGGTTGGACCGGGCGAGTTGGCCGTGCGCGTAGAGGCGCGCGGCTGTGAGCTTGCATCCGGGAGATAGTAGGTTCGAATCCCACTATCGGCAGCCCTGAAGATGGTTTTCCGTGGTTTCCCATTTACACAACAGGAAAATGCTGGGGCTGTACCTTAATTAAGGCCACGGCCGCTTCCTTCCAACTCCTAGGCCTTCCCTATCCCATCGTCGCCATAAGACCTATCTGTGTCGGTGCGACGTAAAGCCCCTAGCAAAAAAAAATGTGGTTGGGGCACAGAAAATGAAATCGCAATGCTTGATTCAGTCATTAGTAGATTTATTAAAATAATTACAGGCTTACCAATATGTACAGCGAATAGTGGAGCAAGATCACTGTGTACAGACGTTAATATAAAGGTAGATATAATTAAGAGAGTAATAAAATATTGCTTTAGGTTAATAAGGGGTGGAGGGGGAGAAATTCTAGATATAGCTTACTGGCACCAAATGAAGTACCAGGATGGGTACTGGGCGGGCAACTTGAAGAAAGTAGAAGGAATTGGGATGGGGAACTATTGGGACAAAGATTTAGAAGAAAGAAAAGTCTGTAGGAAAGTGGCACAGATGGTAGCAGATATAGAAATACAAATGCTAAGAGCTGAGGAGAACTCTGGAGGAATTCATAAATATATATCCAGGTATGAAAATAATACATGATAATTTTTTTTATTTTTTCAAGCTGCTTTACGTCGCATCGACACAGATAGGTCTTACGGCGACGATGGGATAGGAAAGGGCTAGGAGTGGCAAGGTAGCATCCGTGGCCTTAATTAAGGTACAGCCCCAGCATTTGCCTGGTGTGAAAATGGGGAAACCGCGGAAAACCATCTTCATGGCTGCCGACAGTGGGGTTCGAACCCACTATCTCCCGAATACTGGATACTGGCCGCATTTGAGCGACAGCAGCTATCGCGCTCGGTACATGATAAATTAAGCAAAAGAGAATACAGGGGAGTGGTATGGTGGCTGTTGGGAGTTTATAAAAATAAGGCATTTACAGAAGTTGCCGGCCCCGTGGTGTAGGGGTAGCGTTCCTGCCTCTCGCCAGGAGGCCCCGGGTTCGATTCCCGACCAGGTCAGGGATTTTTCTCTCTACCTGAGGGGAGGTTCGAGGTCCACTCAGCCTACGTGATTAGAATTGAGGAGTTATCTGACGGTGAGGTGGCGGCCCCGGTCTCGAAAGCCCAGAATAACGGCCGAGAGGATGCGTCGTGCTGACCACACGACCCCTCGTAATCTGCAGGCCTTCGAGCTGAGCAGCGGTCGCTGGGCAGGCCAAGGCCCTTTCAATGGCGTTAAGTGCCGTGGGGTTTGGTTTATTTACAGAAGTTGCAAATATATGTTTATTGTGTGAGAAGGAGTTAGGAAATACCCATTTCTTGAGACAGTGTGAAACTACAAAAGCATTACGAGTTAAATACTTGGAAGCGGAAGAGATAAATAAAATGGAAAGAGAATAAGACTCTCGTCAAATTAATAGTACAGAAGTCACGCTGCGAAAAGTATTCCCGCTTATCTCACTTGAATCTCGTACTTATTGGGCATTTCGCTGTAACATTGATTCGTGTAGGCGTCTGTAAAGTGTGATAAAATCCTAGACAGTGTCTAAGCTCTTTAAGAAGCCTTCTTTCTAATAAGACGCAAGCAGTACAGTATTTATCACAGTAGCACACTTCTATGTACAGTAAATTTGAGGGAACGCAGGAACTTCCTAAATTATTCAACCCGATGCTGCATTCTATTCAAACACAACATCCACAAACATTTACAGACGGTACTGTATCCCGAAGTCTGCTCTTGCTGTGTGTTCTATTAAAATTAGAGAATTTCCTCCCCTTTCCTCAAACCCGGGCAAGTAGTTTCCTTCGATTTAGCGAGATAGAATGTGTTTGAATGGGGGCCATTGCTCATGTTGTGAATACGTATGTAAACTTTGACTTGTAGTATTTATTCTGAAATGCTTGTTAGCAATTATATACAGTCTATTGTGCATATGCAACAAACATTGAACAACTGTTTGATGTAACTTTGTTGGGAATTACATGAACCAGAGCATTGGTTCATTACCTGGAGGTTGTTTAGCTGTTTTTAGTGCCTATAAATCCTAATCCTAATTATTATTTATTTATTTATTTATTTATTTATTTATTTATTTATTTATTTATTTATTTATTTATTTATTTATTCTTAACCCGTTTACCCTCTAGGGTCGGATTTTCCCTCAGACTCAGCGAGGAATCTCATCTCTACGCCCTCAAGGTCAGTGTCCTGGAGCGTGAGATATTGGGTCGGGGAATACAACTGTGGATGAGAACCAGTACCTCGCCCAGGTGGCCTAACGTGCTATGCTGAACAGGGGACTTGTAGGGGGATGGAAAGATTGGTTGCTGCTTGTTGTTTTAAGGGGCCTAACATCGAAGGTCATCGGCCCATAGAAAGATTGGAAGAGATGGACAAGGAAGAGGCCTTAAGTTAGACACCATCCCGGATTTTGCCTGGAGGAGAAGTGGGAAACTACGGAAAACCACTTCGAGTATGGCTAAGGTGGGAATCTAATCCCCCTCTATTCAGCTGACCTCGCGAGAGTGAGTGGACCCCGTTGCAGCCCTCGTACCACTTTTCAAATTTTGTGGCAGAGCCGGGAATCGAACCCGGGCCTCCGGGGATGGCAGCTAATCACACTAACCACTACACCACAGAGACGGACATTTTATTAATATTAGTTATTAATTAATGAAGACATATCACGTCTGTGGTGTAGTGGTTAGGGTGATTAGCTGCCACTCCTGAGGCTTGGGTTCGATTCCCGGCTCTGCCAAGAAATTTGGAAAGTGGTACGAGGGCTGGATCAAAGTCCACTCAGCCTCGGGAGGTCAACTGAGTAGAGTGGGGAGGGAATGTGTTCGATTCCCACCTCACTTATCCTCGAAGTGATTTTCCGTGGTTTCCCACTTTTTCCCGAGGCAAATGGCGGGTTGGTACGTAACTTAAGGCCACGGCCACTTCCTTCCCTCTTCCTTGTCTATCCCTTTCAATCTTCCCTTCCCCCCAGACAAGCCCCCTGTTAAGCATAGCAAGTGAGGCAGCCTGGGCGAAGTACTGGTCCTCCTCTCTAGCTGTATCCCCCTGACCCAAAATCTCATGCTCCGGGAGACTGCCCTTGAGGCGGTAGAGGTGGGATCCCTCACTGCGTCCGAGGGAAAAACCAATCCTGGAGCGTAAGCAGATTAAGAAAGAAAGAATATTAATGAAGACTTAATCTGCAAAGTAGGTTCGCTAAATCATTTCATTTTCTTTAAGGCAGTGTTGTTATTATTATTTTATTTTGTTTTCATCTTAGTAGTTTCATTCCCTTGTAAATTGATTCCTGTCTTAGGCAGCATTTCAGAGAATTACACTAACTTCTTGTTAATCATCAGCACAGCTCCTTATTGCAACCAAGTTAATCATTATCATTGTTTGTAGTACTTAAGGTTAATTATTGTATATTATTCTAATGTAGTTTATTTGTAATGTTTGAGTGTACGTTATTCAGTTTCCAACCTTCTCATTTTAGTTTAATTTCCTCCCTCTTTCTTTCTGTAATAATTGTTCGGTGTATTGTTTTCAATGTAGATGCTACATAAAGGGGCTGATTGGTGTCAGTGGCAAATTTTCACCAAAATATTCAAATTATTATTATTATTATTATTATTATTATTATTATTATTATTATTATTTCCGTCTCCGTAGTGTAACGGTTAGCGCTATCAGTTGCCGTCCTCGGAGGGCCGGTTTGGATTCCCGCTACTGCCCGAGATTTAAGAATGCATGGAGTGATGGTATGAGTAAAATTGGTACAAGCAGCTCGTCTCCATTAGGCATGTGCCTAAGAAGAGCTGCACCACCTGGGAATGAGGACACGAGTTTACTTTTATGATTATTATTATTATTGTTACTTGGTTACCGTGATTTACAAAAGTGAAAGAAGGTGCGGGCATGAACGGTTGGATGTACGAAAATTGAAAGATCGATTTAAAACTTTAAAATTGGCAGTTTTATTTCTTTCCACTTTATTTCTTTTCTCTTTTCATGTGTTAACTTTTAACAACAATAATTCGCTAAGTGAATAACAAAGTCTCAGGTACAACAATAATCTCGAGACGTAATATTATGAGTTCATAGAACAATTAAACAACATTAATTACCAATACGAGCTTGATGCTCCAACCTGGCCAATGTGACAAGAGCGACCACAGCTCCGTTCAATAACATTTCTTACAAGAGCACCTTTGCTACACAAAATTGTCTGGGAGGCAACTCTCCGAACATTATGACAGTCCAGCTTTCCAAAGGCACCATTCAACCTTTAAAATAATAAGAAGAGCGTCTTTAGTCAATAAATTTACACTTAGGAATCTATTTTCGAAAGTTCACAATTCCCAGGCCCATCAGAGACACAACCTACATTTAACAAAATCAAACACTGTCTATATATATAAAATAAGAATTTTGTCTGTACATTGCTCAGAATTTGAAAATAATGGTATTTCTGTATCGGTCATGTCCATAGTAACAAGAAAATGCACTTTTTACTTTTCCGTAATTTCTGTCTGTCTGTCTGTCTGTCTGTCTGTCTGTCTGTCTGTCTGTCCGTCCGTCTGTACACGCATCACGAGAAAACGGTTGAAGAGAATTTAATGAAAATCGATAGGTGAAGTCGGGAGATGAGCCTCTACAATCTAGGCTATAGATCATTTTACTCACGCTGAGTGAAATGGTAGTTTAGGGGAAGGCCTAAAATTTAATTCTCAACTATTTATGTTATTAGTGGTCTAATGAAAATCGGTATGTGAAGTCGGGGGATGAGCCTCTACAATCTAGGCTATAAATCATTTTACTCACGCTGAGTGAAATGGTAGTTTAGGGGAAGGCCTAAAATTGAATTCTCAACTATTTATGTTATTAGTGGTCGTATTTTAAAGAAAATGGGTATGCAAAGTTGGGGAATAAGTTGTTACAATCTAGGCTATCAATAATTGTATTCACGCTGAGAAAAATGGTAGTTTAGGGGAAGGCCTAAAATTTAATTCTCAAATATTATTAGTAGTCCTATCTTGATGAAAATCGGTATGCAAAGTCAGGAAATAAGTCGCTATAGTCTAGGCTGTAAATTATTTTATTCACGCTGAGTGAAATGGTAGTTTAGGGGAAGGCCTAAAATGTAATTCTCAAATATTTCTTATTAGAGGTGTATTCGATGAATGCTACATAACTAAGGTTATATAGTATTAAATTTCCTATTATTCATGTCTTATACATTGGTACTGACTTTGATCACAAACATATTCATGAATTTGGATTTTTGTTACTAAGTCCATATCAGCGCCGAGTAACGAGAAAATGGGTAAACAGTATTTAATGGAAATCGCTATGTAAGTCGGAGAATAAGAAACTACAGTTAACGGTATAAAATATTTTACAAATCACAGAGTCGAAAGAAAACTAAATGTGAAGGCCTACAATGTAGAAAGCTCCTAACATTGATCAACAATAACATTACATTGACCATTGTTTGTCGTGATGTGCTTTGTCTTCTGTTGGCCCTCATCTCCGGTAGATAGGACTACTGCTGAGTACAGAGTATTTTTTATTTGATTTACGTCGCACCGACATAGATAGCTTTTATGGCGACGATGAGATAGGAAAGGGCCAGGAGTGCCTTAGGCCTTAATTAAGGTACAGGCCCAGCATTTGATTGCTGTGAAAGTAGGAAACCACGGAATTCCATCTTTAGCGCTGCCGACAATGGCGTTCAAATTCACTATCTCTCGGATGCAAGCTCACAGCTGCGCACCGCTAACCACACGGTCAACTTGCCCAGTCGTACAGAGTGTAACAGCCTGCCTGAATATTGATGGGAAGTAGCTGGGGAGTTAGATAACTTTCTTCTTTAGCATGCCATTCCCCTGGTTTATAAATTTTCTGATACTACTGGTACGTAACACACTGGATCATCATAGCATTCGAGCTATTCAATCCCTACTCTGAGGCACTGATTGGAATGAACAGTGTGCATATTTAGCGGAATAATGGCAGATGAGTGTTCATGGCAATCTGCGGCCTGGTCATCCCAGCTCTGGAACTTTGGGCTATTAGATTGGCACCGCAATCTAACCGCAGCACTGTTCGTTAAAAGTGATAAAACGTGCGGCTTTCCATTTGATCGAGTACTTTATATGATAGCATTGCTTTTAATCGCTACATTGATACTTACGTTTTTGTAATGACCTATGTTGATTTCAGTTAAGAAAACCATAAAGTCAGTCTTTCTGAGAATCCCGTAGCGAAGCACGGGTACATCAGCTAGTCTTAAATATGCTCAACAGTCTGATACCTTTAACTTGGAGTTGAACAGAGGTAACAAGTACCCATTCTACACGGCTTTTGAAGAAAACAAAACCGGGCGAGTTGGCCGTGCGCGTAGAGGCGCGCGGCTGTGAGCTTGCATCCGGGAGATGGTAGGTTCGAATCCCACTATCGGCAGCCCTGAAGATGGTTTTCCGTGGTTTTCCATTTTCACACCAGGCAAATGCTGGGGCTGTACCTTAATTAAGGCCACGGCCGCTTCCTTCCAACTCCTAGGCCTTTCCTATCCCATCGTCGCCATAAGACCTATCTGTGTCGGCGCGACGTAAAGCCCCTAGCAAAAAAAAAAGAAAACAAAAAGTTAAATAACTGGCCCGAAAACCAAAATGACAAGGAGGAGAACTCTTGCAATCCTAGAAATTTGCATTTGAATGCATAAAACCCTATTTGGGCTTATGGCCCTGCGTTACAGAGGCTAAGCCTGTATTTCTGAGGTGACTAGAAGGAGAAACATATTTAAATTGCAGAAATTACAATATAGAAAAGTTACAAGTTCATAGTCACTTCAAAATCAAGTTAAGAAGGAATACGACAGAGTACCCCACTCTTTATTCCCTGATTTCGGTTAAGTTCCTTAGACTAGTTTGAAATTCAGCTCAAAATTTGAAATTTACACTGGAGAAAAGAAAAGTTACATTGCTGAGAATGGAAACCTTCTCCTCGA